>NC_068930.1:17936429-18247629 GCF_023091745.1 Budorcas taxicolor | reverse complement strand
GCCAGGCCTCCCTGTCCATCACCAACTTCTGGAGTCCACCCAAACCCATGTCCATAGAGTCGGTGATGCCATCCAACCATCTCCTCCTCTGTCGTCCCCTTCTCCTCCTGCCCTCAATCTTTCCCAGCATCAGGGTCTTTTCAAATAAGTCAGCTGTTCGCATGAGGTGGCCAAAGTATTGGAGTTTTAGCTTCAACATCAATCCTTCCAATGAACACCCAGGGCTGATCTCCTTTAGGATGGACTGGTTGGATCTCCTTGAAGTCCAAGGGACTCTCAAGAGTCTTCTCCAACACCACAGTTCAAAAGCATCATTTCTTCAGCGCTCAGCCTTCTTTATAGTCCAACTCTCACATCCATACAGGACCACTGGACAGTACTAGGGAGGGAGAATTTTGAAATCCTTCCTGGGGGCTCATTCTGGTGACATGACCCATGCAGGCTCTAATTCCACGGCTGGGGTGCCACGTGGGGGTCCAAGCTGTGTTCCCTGTGTGTGGAGATGAACCTGCTTTTGCAGGTGCTGTCTGACATGGGTTTCATGTTTCTTTCTCCTCTGATCTCCCTGGGCAGGTGGCTCCATGCTCATCTCGGCCGTCTGCTGCTTCTTCCTGTTTTTCGGCAACAGCGAGTCCGCGATGATCGGCTGGCAGTGCCTGTTCTGCGGGACCAGCATTGCTGCCTGGAACGCACTGGATGTGATCACAGTGGAGCTGTATCCCACCAACCAGAGGTCAGCTCCTCTCTGTGCTTCCTATGGGACTTGCTTGGGCTCCTTTGGCCAAGAGTCAGTCTGCCATGAGATCCTCCACCAGGGCCATCTTGGTCTTCTTGGAGTTCGATGGACCAAATGTCTCTTGGGTTGTTGAGTTTCTCTTGCCCAGAGGCTGGCATAGGCCTGGAGCTGGGAAGGCTAAGGCTTGATAGAGTAGGTTGGATGGCAAGATGTAAAGGACCAGGGCAAACCTTGTCCTGGAGAGAGGAGCCAGGGCTAACCCTATGTATGTGCCATCCAAGGGGAGGTGAGAACAGACATGCCAGTGGGAAGTGAAGGGGAAAGGGGAAGAGCTGGACAGACAAAGGGTGGAGCAGAAAGAAAGGTGGCATGAGGCACGGTGGTTAGGACATTTGCAGAGAATGTGGCGGGAATGCCCAGCGCTTCTCTTGTTTCGCGCACACTCTTTAGGAAGAGGTCTAGTTTAAAGGCATAGAGTCACGGCCCATTGCTTAGCAGGTGATTTCTTCTCATGGAGGGGGAATTTTTTTCTTTTATGGATTTTTCTTTATTTAATAGGTAAGTTACACAGACAGTGTAAAATCAGACAGTGCAAAAAAAAAAGATTTCCAATGAGAAGTTCAATCTTTCTTCTGCCATAGGCTGCTAGTTCCCCTCTCAGAAGCAGCAGTTACTGCCAGTTTCTCGTGTATTCATTAGAAATATTCTTTGCATAAATAGGAATGCATATGTGTATGTGTTTGTGTGTTTTGTTATCATCTTTGTGTATATGTTACCATCCCCCACTTTTAAAACCAAGATGAGAACATGCTATGTTATACCATTCTAGCCATGCTTTATTCTCACAGGCATATATTTTGGAGATTGTTCCATATTACTTTCTCAGTATTTTAAATGGATTCATAGTATGTGGAGGGGGGATTTTTCAGGACTGCATGTGAGTGGCTCTTGGGCCAGAAATGAGTGTGAAGTGGTGTGGAAGGCAAGTAAATGCAATTCTGCAGAAAATAACGATATTCCCAAGACAATTGATGACAGAGGTATTGGATTACAGGTAGCTATGGAAAAGCACAGGATATTATATTTGAAACCTCTTCTGTTAATCAAATAACTTCTATTACAAAAAATAAGAGATGGAAAGTTATCATTATTTCAGTGATATGTGATTTTAAATCCAGGGAACCTAAGGGAATTAAACAAAGAGAGTAATAGGGACAATAAAATAATTTGGTAAAATGGTCAATAATAAAACTGACATAAGAATTTATAGATCTTAAAGAAGATCAAATATTAAAAATAAAATGAAATTCATTTAATAATGGAAGAAATCATAAAATATTTCAGAATCCATTTGATGAGAAAACTGAAAAGCTTATGTGAAGAAATCATAAAACTTTACTGAGAGATATAAAATAAGACTTAAATATATGTCAATATGTATCTAAGAATATTTAATCTTACAAAAATGTTAAGTATTTTTTAGCGTTTGAAGCATTCATTTACAACTCTATGCGACTTTTTTCCCACCCTGGGAAACTAAAAAAAAGAAAATGACTGTAAGATTTATCTGGAGAAATACACATATGAAAATACCCCCCAAAATTCTGAAAACAAAAAGACTGGGGTTGGGGTTGGCAAAAATGGATAAAGGTAAAGTGTTGTATGGTTATAGAAAAAATGTTAAAAGAATTTAAAGTAAAAAAAAATATATATATATTCTTTATAAACTTGTGGTATGAAATAGAGACAGTTTACTTAATTTGGGGAGGACTAGTGCTCAGAACACGGGCTTCTAAGGTGACTTGGAAAGAAAGTTATGACAAACCTAGTAGCGTATTAAAAATCAGAGACGTTGCTTTGCTGACAAAGGTCTGTATAGTCAAAGCTATAGTTTTCCCAGTAGTCATGTATGGATGTGAAAACTGGACCATAATGAAGGCTGAGCGCCGAAGCATCAATTGATGCTTTTGAACTGTGGTGCTGGAGAAGACTCTTGAGAGTCCCTTGGATTGCAAGGAGATATAACCAATTGATCCTAAAGGAAATTAACCCTGAATATTCACTGGAACGACTGATGCTGAAACAGAAGCTCCAGTACTTTGGCCACCTGATGTAGAGAGCCAACTCACTGGAAAAAACCCTGATGCTGGGGAAGATTGAAGGCAGGAGGAGATGGGGACAACAGAGGATGAGATAGTTGGATGGCATCACCAACTCAATGGACATGAATTTGAGCAAGCTCCATGAGGTGGTGAAGGACAGGAAAGCCTGGGGTACTGCAGTTCATGAGGTCTCAAAGAATCAGACACGACTGAACGACTGAAGGACAACCAATTCAGGAGACGCATGAGTCAAGGGTTCGATCCCTGGGTTGGGAAGATCCCCTGGAGAAGGAAATGGCAACCCAATCCAGTATTCTTACCTGGAAAGTTCCAATAGTGCTTAGAATATTGTCTCTGTACGTAAATGGAGTCAGAAGACAATTGATGGTTAACAGTAGTTATCACTGGGAAGTGTGGTTAATACCAGTTAGGATTAGGTTCTGCCATGAGTGAGAGACTCCAGATATTAATAGCTGCAGACATAGGAAGTTAGGAACTACAGGCTCTTTTTATCTTGTTTCTTCCTCTTTCACGACCTCAGTCATGGTCTGTAGCAAGACCATCTATATTCCCGGAAGCAGGATGGAAGGAAAAAGGACTCTAAAAATAAAGCAAAACAAAACTTTTTTATTTTATATTGGCGTATACCCACTCCCCACTCCAGTACTCTTGCCTGGAAAATCCCATGGACGGGGGAGCCTGGAAGGCTGCAGCCCATGGGGTTGCTGAGGGTCAGACACAACTGAGTGACTTCACTTTCACGCATTGGAGAAGGAAATGGCAACCCACTCCAGTGTTCTCGCCTGGGGAATCCCAGGGATAGGGGAGCCTGGTGGGCTGCCGTCTATGGGGTCACACAGAGTCAGACACGACTGAAGCGACTTAGCAGTAGCAGCAGTAATATCCACTCCAGTACTCTTGGGCTTCCCTGATAGCTCAGTCAGTAAAGAGCCTGCCTGCAAGGTGGGAGACCTGGGTTTGATCCCTGGGTTGGGAAGATCCCCTGGAGGATCCCTGGAGGAGGGCATGGCAACCCACTCCAGTATTCTTGCCTGGAGAATCCCATGGACAGGGGAGGCTGGCCAGCTACAGTCCATGGAGTCACAAACAGTCAGACACGACTGAGCAGCTAAGCACATGGCACATAGCCAATTAGCAATGCTGTGATAGTTTCAAGTGAATAGCAAAGGGACTCAGCTATTCATTTACGTGTATCCATTCTCCCCCAAATGCCCCTCCCATCGAGACTGCCACGTGACATCGACCAGAGTTCCCTGTGCTATGTAGTTGGAAAAGACCACTCTTGACATCTCTTAAGGAAGTTTCTCAGGAACTGCCACCTGTACTTATATCCCATTGGCTTAAACTTACTCACATGGCTAGGCTTGGAAGCATAGGGGTCTGGGAAATATAGTTTTATATCTGGAGATCTGCTATTTAGGCAGAACCGTTTTTGCCACAAGAAGGTAAAGGAGTTATTAATGGGGAACACGTACACTTTCTACTTCATCCTTTTCCATTCTTGCAATATGTCACAGTACTCAGGTACTTGTGTGCATGCTAAGTTGCTTCAGTGTTTGACTCTTTGTGACCCCACGGAAGCAGCCTGCCAGGCTCCTCTGTCCATGGGATTCTCCAGGCAAGGACGCTGGAGTGGGTTTCTATGCCCTTCTCCAGGGTATCTTCCTGATCCAGAGATCAAACCTGCCTCTCTTATGTCTCCTGTATTGACAGGTGGGTTCTTTACCACTAGCGCCACCTGGGAAGCCTGTGAACAACTCAAGTTGGAAGGAAATACTCCAAAATGTTAATAATGGTGATTCCTTTCAGTGGTGAAGTTACAAATTCTTGCATCTTTATGTTATTCTGTATTTCCAAATTAGACTAAAATAAGAATGTGTTACTTTGATATTTAGGGAAAAAAGTTCCCTCCCACATCTTCACTATACTTCTTTTTTTTTTTTTTTTTTTTGGCTTGAGGGATTCACTCTGACAGGGTTTTTATTTTTTATTGAAAAAACTTTTTATTTTGTGTTGAGGTTGAAAAGAATGTGTTGATTAGAAAACAATGTTGTAGTTTCAGGTGTACAGTGAAGGGACTCAGTCATACACATGTATCCATTCTCCCCCAGACTTCCCTCCCATCAGGCTGCACTCTACTTCTTTAACAAGGGAAAGGAAGAACCCAGTCCCACACAGCTAAGGAGGTCTAATTTGTATCCTCCAGAATGGTTTACTTTCTCCTTCTTTTACAGGGCAACAGCCTTTGGCATCCTCAACGGATTGTGCAAATTTGGCGCCATCCTGGGAAACACCATCTTCGCTTCTTTTGTTGGGATCACCAAAGTGGTCCCCATCCTTCTGGCGGCCACTTCCCTCGTTGGGGGAGGCCTGATTGCTCTTCGACTGCCGGAGACTCGAGAACAGGTCCTGATGTGAACCACCTGCCAGGGAAAGGAAATGTTGGAAGAACCCCGTCTGGGAACCTCCACGGTGCCCTCACTTCCTGTCTGTCACTGTCCGGCGGACCCCTTGATAGCGCAGGAGGAAAACTTGAACTTGGGACCCCTAGCTTAGCACCCGTTTCCGCTGTCTGTATGTTTGTAACTCGGGGGTTTCCTGAGCTGTCCTCCTGTAGAATCCCAGAACTCCATGCTTGGCTTCTAGTGTGCCCAGCCGAGGGGAGAACACCCCCAGTGGGAGCACAGACTAAGCAAGGGGTGTGTATTTTTGCAGGTGAGGTACGAGGACTTTCTTGCATTTAAAAATGAACTTGAGAAACACTCACGTTCCTCCGTAAAGTTCCTCGGAGCCCAAGGACTTAACAAATGGACTTGGTGGGGAAGTTGAGTCATCGTCTGAATACTGAAGTACATATGATACATATATTTTTGCAGTTAAAGTGTCACTTCTCATAGTTTCCATTTGAAAATTGGCACAATAGCATTGAAGATACTCTGATATAGGAAACCAAATATTTGAGCAATATCTGTAGAAATCTATGTTACCCCTTCCAAGAGTCCTAAGTTTTCCATGATGATTAGGGGGTAAGTTGAAGAATAATATTTATTCCTATTTTGATCTAGTCAAAAACACTTAAGGGGATAGGCATTCTTTAAACTAACTTTGTACATAATTGTCTTTGGGTTTCATTTGCAGAAATGGTGTCTGCAAATATTTGCCAGCATTTAGCCATATTTGGAGAGGAGCTGGTGTTTGAGGTCCCAGGAAATTGGGGCTGATGGAGTGAAGTGCAAGCACAATTTCTTATAGCCATTTAACTTGCTGGCGGGAGGATGCACTTCACGAGCTCACGTCGCACTGTTCATTTCGTTCTGGCTCTTTTCTTCTTGTGGGGGAGGAATTATTTCCTCTCTTACACAGACTGCTGGTGAAACGCAAGCTCACCGTCGTCCATCCTAGCATTTGATGTGCCTGCTCACCCAGAAGCGACACGGAGAGTGTTCCGTGGCTCCTGCCGTCTCCTCTGGGCAAGAATGAGATGCGGGCATGAGGGACGGAGGGCGGGGTGGGGAAATGCAGCGCAGGCCTTCGAAGTGTAAACTTGGCAGTGAAGCACGATCGGTGTTTATTGTAAAGGTCAGATCCATGAAAATCTACTCTGTGTCTTGGTTCGGCTTCTTTTTGAAGCAGACTTAGGCATGGGAGTTGGGGAGCGCAGGGGTTGTCGTATATGTTTTTGTTCAGTCCTCACAAGGAACACATTCCTGAGATCTAGTATGAAACGTGAATGGGGTGGGGTGGGGGTGGGGTGAGGAACTCAGGACAAACTGCTGTGGCAAAGGTCAGTAATAGATTGGAGTCTTGAATCCATTGAAAAAGAACAACTGTTTCACCCTTCAGAACTGTCTTGCATGGAAGGGACTGTGAGCTATAAGCCTTGGGTCCCTGGAGGTGAACCCTGAGGCCAGATGGACCTCAGCCTGCAAGAATTAGCCCTTGATTTGTGATGCTTTCAATTCTATAAAGTGCAGGCTTTTGCTACCAGAAACCTCAAAAATTTAAAGAATAAAGATGGCTGCATTGAGTGTATTTTCTGTTTTGGAGAAACACTTAGGCCCCGTGATAGCTTCCAGCCATCCTTTGGTTATTCTCTGGAGTAGAAGGTGGAGAGGAGAAAGAGTAAATCCTGGAAACTCTCTATCCTGGATCTGAGATCAGTTTTAATGATGAAAAGGTTTTCTTTGCTTCTCTTGTCCACTGATAATTGAATCACCATTTTTTTTTCTGTGCGGGGAAGGAAGATGCATCAACTTTGGTTTGATATCCTGACTCCCCCAAATGTGTAAATGTATCATTGTGTATTAGTGTTTCTCTCAGTTTGTTACAGGAGTTACCTAACATCAGTGCTACATCAATAATGAGAGGATCAATGTAACATAGCTGTAATATACTTGCTTGTGATACAAAATACACTGGCTAGGTTCATAAGAGAACGGTGTAAACTGGGATTACTGCATCCCTTCTAACACGATTTTTCAGTGGGAGAGTACAATTCGATGAACAGTTACTGCTTGAGAAATTTATAAGGCAGCAAAAGCCTGCATTTCTAGTTCGGATGGATCTTGTAAATCTAAAGCCTGATTCATTTCTGAGCGTTGGGATGGCTGCGACGATTTGGGGTAAACTCCATTTGATTCCCAAGTTCTCACTTCTGCATTATCCTTATGGCTCCGTACACCAACCATCTAGCCACCAAGGGCAATTCCCATCCCATCCATCACCCAGGCCTTTGTAAAGGTACAGCCATGCTCTGCAGACTTTTCCCATGCAAAATTGTCTGGCACTGGGACCTGGCCACTTCTTAAATGCTGTCACTCCTGCTGAGATAAATGCGTCTTTAAAAATAGTCCCTTTGGCAGGTCACTGGGGGATAACGCACAGCATTCCTGGCCGGGCGCTTCTTTTTCATTTCACATTCTACCCTGAGAAACTCCCTATGGCATTCGTGGAGAATCAGAGGGATGAGGCTGTCCCTCATTGAGCAAATCTGTTCGCAGTTCATGATGTACTTTTATGATGCCCAGTTTGGGAGGAGTTGCTTTTAAAGGTCTCAGCTGTATTGTGTCATCTCTTGATGCTGATTTCTCGATCTTTTGTTTTACTGGAAATAAATAGTGAAAGGGGTGTGCCTACTTGTGACGTTTATAGCACACGACCCTGAGGTCATGTAATAAATAAGCTCTTTCCCAGGGTTTCCTGGCACCTTGTATTAGTTCATTAAAAATAATAATAAAAGTAATTGTAAACAAGCCTTAAAGAACTGAGACTAAAGATTATTTCTAGACTCTGAAGTCTCTTCTGGAAGCTTTGATTGATTGGATGTGCTGACAGGATGCTGACAATCATTTCCTTCTTATGTTGCATATGGGGACCTTGAGAGGTTAAATGATGTGACCAAGGTGACATGTAGTGCTTGGAGTGGATTACAAGTGGGTTGCAAGTTGGTCTAGTTCTGGACTCACTGATATATTACTACAGAGTCTCCCATAGTCTTCGAGGAATGGGAAAATATGACCAACACTTACCTGGGACCATTCACTGAAAGTCCACTTGATTTCTTTACCTAGAATAAGTGGAAGGACCAGTATAAACATGAAAGGGTTTCGTGTGTATTCATGGACACACAGGCTCCAGCCCTGGGTTGGCAAAATCGGTAAGATTGCCTGGAGAAGGAAATGGCAACCTGAGCCAGTATTCTTGCCTGGAAAATTCCATGAAAAGAGGAGCCTGTCGGGCTACAGTCCATGGGATTGCAAAGAGTTGGACATAACTGAGTGACTGAGCAAGCATGCATTCAGTGACTCATTTTGTTTATTCGACAAATCCTTACTGAGCCCCTACTATGTGCCAGTCTCCACACTCAATTCTGGGGATGCAGAACTAAAAGCCATGGCTGGTGTGGCTGCTTTGTAATCTGATTATTGGGAGCAGACTTCTGCCTTTCAGCTGCTAGTTTTCAGTGCTGTTTCCATCATCAAGGCTGCCTCACTGACTGAGATGGCACCGGCCCTCACATCCACAATTCAGTGGGAAGCAGAAGGAAGGGCAATAGGCGAAGGGGCCGCACTTCCCAGCTGAGGCAGTCTTTCTTGGACCTGCTGTCATGGATGCCCCTTCTGCTTGCTTCCACAAGTATATCATGGACTTCCCTTTGTTGCAGGGGAGGCTAGGAAATGCCACCTTTACCTGGGAACATTGCCACCTGTCCTCCAAATTGAAGAACTTGGCACTAAGGGAGAAAAAGAGAAAGGAGAGGTGGGTGATGCTTCTTAACCCTTAGCATGTGTCAGAATGGGGGCAGGGAGTGGCGGCTAAAACTCACACTGCTGGGCCCCACCCCATCTGGGGTGGGATCTGAGAATCTGCATTTTTAACCAACTCCCAGGTGTTGTGGATGGCCTCAGTCCTTGGATCGTATTTTGAGCAGCATCAACAATCTGCCAGTTTGATTTGTTGGAGAAGTTCTGTTGTACCGATCATTTAAAACTTGTCCAAATCAGAAAGAAACTCACAAAACTAGAAGCCATGAAAAAACGATTACCATAGTCCTCAAGTTCAGGGACAATCAACTGGGGGCAGTGCATTAGTAACTGATGGGTGTCCATGAAGCTATGGCTAGATATGAACTTGATCAGTGACAGTCAACCTGAACTTGGCATGGAAATATCTCTAGAAAAAGGCGAAGAGATTTCTTTCAAAAAGAGAAAGACTGATATGAGGAATTCCTCCACTTAGACCTCATCCAACACGTTTGCAGAATGGTTACGTGTATCCCACGCCCCACAAGGCCCCCACCTCTAAGTGATTGTCCCCATGTTCAAAGTCTGGGCTTTTGCGGGTAACTGAGTCATGCTTCGGCACAGCCCTAAGAACTGTGTGGAAATAAATCACATGAAGCCTTTGCATTTGAGGCAAGCTTAAAACACATTTTATTTAATTTGCAGAAGCATGGTGGGGAGATTTATATGCATAGCTTTTGTGACAGCAGTGAAGTTTCTGAAAAGATTGATGATGAGCTGAAACAAATTCTAGAGCTATCCACAAAAGTTAATGGAGAAGTAAATGGTGCTATATCGTTGTTAATTACAGGATGAACAGGGGATGTGCTCAGCAGGACGGTAGTAACACACTCCAGGAGGTTCAAGCCACGAGCTGGGCAGTGAGGACTCTTCACCATGTCCCCTGAAAGGACATGCTTGGCTATCCATTCATTTCTGGCCCCGCTGGCTACAAATGTCTTTGAATTTCAGGGACCATAAATATGTACTCCTCTGGGAATTACAGTTCTTTCAGGAGATACCCCCCACACCACATTTGGTCATTTGGCTAGATAGGGAGGTCTGTTTAATTCCATGACTGTCCCTCAGGAAAGCAGGCTATTGGAAACCAGCTATCCTGTCCAACTGTCACCTACACTCAGTCATGTCTGACTCTGCGACTCCAGGGACTGCAGCACATCAGGCTTCCCTGTCCTTCACTTTCTCCTGGAGTCTGCTCAAATTCATGTCCGTTGAGTTGGTGATGCCATCCAACCATCTCATTCTCTGTCACCCTCTTCTCCTCCCGCCTTCAGTCATTCCCAGCATCCAGGTCTTTTCCAGTGACTTGGCTCTTTGCATCAGGTAGACAAAGTATTGGAACTTCAGCTTCAGTATCAGTCCTTCTGATGAATATTACACCTACGATATATAATCTCAGCAATACAGATTTCTCTAAATCTGAATCAGAGTGTGTGAATTCAATAGGATACATGCAAAAGGCCAACAAAAATAGCCTTTCAGGAAAATTTGACTTTGAACTATCTCACAAAGGACTACTTAAAACAAACCTTTTTGTTTGTTATTGGGGTGCAGCTGTTTAGCAATGTTGTGATAGTTTCAGGTGAGCAGCAAACGACTCAGATATACATATATGTGTGTCCATTCTTCCCCAAACTCCCCTCCCTTCCAAGCTGCCACATAGCGTATAAATGACCCTTATTTACAAAAGCCTTTCTTCCAAAGAATCACAAAGCTAATTCTTTCCACCTCAAAAGTATTTGGAAGTGGCAAAACTCTACTTCTTTAAAATTTATTTTGTGGTAATAGCTTTCTTTCCGATTTGGAGTTGGTCTGGATGAATCAAGAAGACTCACTTTAACAAATATTGTTAAAATATAACAACTTTAACAAATAGCTATTGCTAATAGCTAATTTGCCCATATTCTTGCTAATGATTTTTAATAAGGATACCATCAGAAACCTGCATTCTACATCCTTTACGGTTGAAATATCAAACCATAAGCTGAAGATTTTCGATCAGAATATAAATGGTATGTTGCTGAGATGTATGTTAGAATATGTGGTGTAACAAGTGAGGCAGGAAAAGACCATTACATGGGTAGTCTTGAAGAGACAAATATATAACCAATAGGTTTAATTGATGATTTTGAAAGGTAGCTCAACTTCTAAAAATTAAATTTTGGAGAAGTAAGATGGAAGTATTTGTGATATATATACATAAAAATATCCATATATACACTAAAAATATCCCTCCACAATGTAGGGGCTTCCGTGATGGATCAGTGGTCAAGAATTCACCTGCAATGCAGGAGGCCCAGGAGACGTGTGTTCGATCCCTGGTGAAGAATCCCTGAAGGAGGAAATGGCAACCAACTCCAATATTCTTGCTTACAAAATCCCATAGACAGAGGAGCCTGGCGGGTTGCAGTTCATGGGGTCACAGAGAGTCAGACACACACATGTACATAATGTATAGACAGGAAAACTATTATTGTTTAAGACACATGCCATGAATTAGTCAGTTTTGATTCAGGCTATTTTTACTTTATGTGATAAAATCTAAAGGCTATTTTAAAGTTTAAAAGTGTGAAATATTTATCAACTGGTGAGACGCGGACTTGTCAATTCTGCTACATTTCATATCAGTCAGTTCAGTCGCTCAGTCGTGTCTGACTCTCTGCGACCCCATGAACCGCAGCACGCCAGGCCTCCCTGTCCGTCACCAACTCCTGGAGTTCACTCAGACTCACGTCCATTGAGTCGGTGATGCCATCCAGCCATCTCATCCTCTGTCGTCCTCTTCTCCTCCTGCCCCCAATCCCTCCCAGCATCAGAGTCTTTTCCAGTGAGTCAACTCTTCGCATAGCATCATTCCCTCCAAAGAAATCCCAGGGCTGATCTCCTTTAGAATGGACTGGTTAGATCTTCTTGCAGTCCAAGGGACTCTCAAGGGTCTTTTCCAACACCACAGTTCAAAAGCATCAATTCTTCGGTGCTCAGCCTTCTTCACAGTCCAACTCTCACATCCATACACGACCACAGGAAAAACCATAGCCTTGGCTAGACAGACCTTAGTCGGCAAAGTAATGTCTCTGCTTTTGAATATGCTATCTAGGTTGGTCATAACTTTTCTTCCAACGAGTAAGTGTCTTTTAATTTCATGGCTGCAGTCACCATCTGCAGTGATTTTGGAGCCCCCCCCAAAATACAGTCTGACACTATTTCCACTGTTTCCCCATCTATTCCCATGAAGTGATGGGACTGGATGCCATGATCTTCGTTTTCTGAATGTTGAGCTTTAAGCCAACGTTTTCACTCTCCTCTTTCACTTTCATCAAGAGGCTTTTTAGTTCCTCTTCACCTTCTGCCTTAAGGGTGATGTCATCTGCATATCTGAGGTTATTGATATTTCTCCCGGCAATCTTGATTCCAGCTTGTGCTCCTTCCAGCCCAGCGTTTCTCATGATGTACTCTGCATAGAAGTTAAATAAGCAGGGTGACAATATACAGCCTTGACGTACTCCTTTTCCTATTTTGAACCAGTCTGTTGTTCCATGTCCAGTTCTAACTGTTGCTTCCTGACCTGCATATAGATTTCTCAAGAGGCAGGTCAGGTGCTCTGGTATTCCCATCTCTTTCAGAATTTTCCACAGTTTATTGTGATCCACACATTTCATATAGGCCAGACTTAAAAATAGCTGGTTTGTGCATTTCCATTTGGTCCCCGATTTTTGGTCAGTGTGAATCCTGAAGACCCCCAACCCTAACTGTCTAAATTATTACTTCTTGTTCTTGATGTGATAGGTATGTACATAAAGCAGGTTGAGTTTTTAGGAAAAGAAGTTCAAGTTTTTTGCTCCATCTTCTCTTACTGACTTATGGTTCAGAACCTTTTAAAAAAAATTCTGGAGTAGTAGGTTAAATTTAGAAAGTCCCAACAAAGCCTCTGGGCTGCAATAAGCAATGCTGGGGGACTAAGAGGTTTTATTCCCTCTGGTGGGAGGGGAGCTAGAGAGGGGCCAATTTGGGGGGAAGGTCACAGGATCCAGATGTGTGACTCTTCACGATCTTCCTTGAATGTTTGACCAGTAGTTTTGAATGTGTTTTATAGTCACTACTATAAACATGGCTATCCCAGTCCTTTGACTGGGTGGGGCACTTCTAACTTTTCAAATGTGAGTAGTTGAGTAGTTACATCCATTATGGTTCTTGGTTGGGTGTCTGGAACAAAGTTGATAGGGATGATCTTGCCAAGTATCCAGTGTAGTCCTGCGCAGTGCTCTCAGATTTGTAAAGAATGCGTTGTAGATATAGAAGGAATTTATAGAAAGGCATATACAAGAAAGCAATATTACTGCATACAACAATACGGATACATACATAGAAAGCAGTATTATTGCTGTTGATGAAATGTGCTGAAACACAGCCCACGGAGGAAGGAGCTCTTCCTTCGGAAGCCTGCCATCTCTCTTTGGAAGCAGCTTCATGCAGAGATTACGAAGAGTGGGTTTGCTTCACAGTTGCGTGTGACACGGCCACAAGGAGGACACAGAGCCACAAGCTGTGAGCCAAGAAGAGGAATTCTGCACGTGATGGGCAAAGAGACTCATTATCTGCTTTACAGTGACTTGACAGCTGGCTGGATAAAGCTTTGCTGTATGGAGCTGTCTGGAGAAGTCTGTAAATAATGCCATACATCGTGAATGCACCTACTGAATGATTAAAGCGAGGCTGAGGCTGTGAAATGACCAGAGTCAGTTTTGTTTCCTCTTCACATTTTTCATGCTCTAGTTCCTTCTCCCTTTAAGTGCTTTTCCATCTGACTGTCTCTGGAAAGTGGAATTGCTCCGATGACCTAAGCTTTTTTGTTCTTTAGTGTGTTAATGTAGTAGAAAGATTTGGTTTGGTGAATACATTAAACTATTAATACCTCGTGATCCTAATATTAGCAAACACGTATGGAAAGCTTTCTACATGACATGAGGTATGATATATCTCCTTATAAAAAACTAAAGGTCTAAATGTTATTTTCTTCCTTTTAGAGATGGGGAGAGCTTCCCAGGTGGTGGTGGTAAAGAATCTGCCTGCCAATGCCGGAGACCCAGGAGGGGCGTGTTCGATCCCTGGGTTGGGAAGATCCCCTGAAGTAGGAAACAGCAACCCACTCCAGTATTCTTGCCTGAAATATTCCATGGACAGAGGAGCCTGGAGGGCTACAGTCCATGGGGTCGCAGAGTCAGACACGACTGAGCACACTCACAAAGTATACTTTTTGCTATTTGCACAGGACACTAGAGGGCAGTAGCTACCTTGAAGATGTATGACATTTATACTCAGGGTGGTTAGCTTTCGGTCCTGGTCTCCGTCAAGCGAAATGTGACAGCTTTTGTAAAATGACAAATATTTCCCTCTATTCTTTAGGATGCATGTGAAAGTGGAGATGATTTCAGAATAATTTCCCAAGGGATCAGAGTGTTCTTCAATCATTTAATATGCTCAGGTCTGAAACAGAAGGACTTACTTGTTGGGGGCAACTGTCTAGATTCAGATTGAGCAAACATTTATTAAACATTCATGCGGAATGAGGAGAGAGGATGAGATGATTGGATGACGTCCTCGACTCAATGAACATAGGTTTGAGCAAACTCTGGGAGATAGTGAAGGACAGGGAGGCCTGGCGTGCTGCAGTCCGTGGGGTTGCAAAGAGTAATTGAACATCACAACTTAGTGACTAAACAACAACAACAACAACAACATGTGGAAACACTTAGCAACATCCTAGCAGATGAGTAACGTTGTTGTTTACTCGCTAAGCCATGTTCGACTCTTCATGACCCCATTAACTGTAGCCTACCAGGCTCCTCTGTCCATGGGATTCTCCAGGCAAGAATACTGGACTGGGTTGCTATTTCCAGGGGATCTTCCTGACCCAGGGATCAAACCCAGGTCTCCTGCATTGCAGAAGGATTCTTTGCCTTCTGAGTCACCAGGGAAGACCATATTTATAATGTATCAGTTCAAAAGTTGAGCTCTTCCACATATGGGAGCATTAAAGATGGAGAAGGCAATGGCACCCCACTCCAGTACTCTTGCCTGGAAAATCCCATGGACGGAGGAGCCTGGTAGGCTGCAGTCTATGCGGTCGCTAAGAGTCGGACACGACTGAGCGACTTCACTTTCACTTTTCACTTTCATGCATTGGAGAAGGAAATGGCAACTCACTCCAATGTTCTTGCCTGGAGAATCCCAGGGACAGGGGGAGCCTGGTGGGCTGCCATGGGATCGCACAGAGTCGGACATGACTGAAGTGACTTAGCAGCAGCAGCAGTGGTAAAGAACCCGCCTGCCAATGCTGGAGACGTTAGAGACGTGGGTTTGATCCCTGGGTTGGGAAGATCCCCTGGAGGAGAGCATGGTAACCCCCTCCAGTATTCTTGCCTGGAGAATCTCATGGACAGAGGAGACTGGTGGGTTCAGCCATAGCGTTGCACAGAGTTGAACATGACTGAAGTGACTTAGCATGCATGCATGTATGGGAGGCGGCTCCTGA
Source organism: Budorcas taxicolor (assembly GCF_023091745.1). Classification (NCBI taxonomy): domain Eukaryota; kingdom Metazoa; phylum Chordata; class Mammalia; order Artiodactyla; family Bovidae; genus Budorcas; species Budorcas taxicolor. Next base: position 18,231,936 of record NC_068930.1, on the reverse strand, counting down.
CATTAACCACGTTTAAGCACATGCAGCCAGCATCCCAGCAGAGTTCGTGGGAGCAAGTCTCTTCAGCACATCTGATCCACATAAAGGCAGTCGGATACACTCAGAGAAGCTCCCTTTGGGAGCCTAGAGTTTCTTGGCTCCACTCTTAACTTGTGTGATCTAGGGAAGGGCTGGGAGGTCTTGGCTTGGTTTCTTAGCTCCAGCTTCATCATCTTTAAAATAGAAGAGGTGGACCAATGCTTGTAAGGTCCCTCCAAGTTCTGATTTCCTACAGTGAGAACCAAAGCGAAACATGGAAATAGAACCTTCTGCATGTGAATCTGGGTAGGAAGCAAAGAAGAGGATGCGTGCAAGGTTTGATAAACTTCACTTGGAGACACTTGACAGGATGTACTCTGCTTATTCCCCCCCACGGCTGGCTTCTTCTGAAGGGAAAAAGCAGTGGGTGATCTGTAAACATAATGTGGAGGGAAATCTGGACTCAGGGGTAATTTACAGGAAAAAGAAAAAGGAAGTAGTCATAGTGAAAATGCAGTCTAGTTTTATAGTCAGATCTTAACTGAGATACCCAGAAAGTGGTGGTAGGAGACTTCAGTCAGGCCGATGGAAGCTACGAAAGAAAGTAATCAGAAGAGAAAGAGACGGAGGGATCCAAATCCTGGTTCTTTATTTTACTATTTATTTAACTTTAATTTTATCCTTAGCTCCCGGACTGGGAACTGAAACTGCACCCCCTGCGATGGAAGTGTGGAGTCCTAACCACTGGACCACAGGGAAGCCCCTCTATCACTTGTTAGATGGTGAGCTTGGGCAAGCGGGGGATCTCTCTGAACCTCCCTTTTTTCTCATCTGATGTTTGTAAATGTTAGTTGTCTCCCTCTCTTTGCATTTACTTGAATCTGTAGTTCTAAGGGAAAAGAAATTTCACCTTTTTTTTAATGCAAAATAGTTGCAGGTTTCATCTATTCAGTGCATATCACTCTCCCTGAAGCCCAGCGGAGAGAGAGGAGGCCAGAAAGTACAGTACCACAGGGAAACTGGGATACAGTAAATCCGGCCGGAAGGAACCGTGCTTTTCCAGCACGCTCCCCACCTAAAGATGAGCAGGCATTGAAAGCAGACCAGAGAGGACAGATGGGTGAAGGACGTGAAGATGTGGCTGAGTGTGAGTGCTGGTGTGTTTCACGAGACAGACTTTTCCGGCATCGGTTTGCGTGGCAGAGTTCATTTTGCCAGGAGAAGAACAGAGCTCAGCTGTGTGCACCAGGTCCCGGGGAAGGAAAGGCAGGAAGACAATGTCGTCTTGGAGACCGGTCACTGGCCACCTGCCCGGACTTGGGTGGGAGCCCTGGGCGAGCAGCTGCAGGACTGTGCGTCGAGGCTCGGCGATGGTGACCGTGAGGAGAGGCTTTGTATTAACAGGACGCGCTAAAGGTCAAAAGCGGGAACCAGAAGTGTACAGAAGAGCGTGAGGGAAACACTTGTGCGCCGACAAGTGGCACCCCTGTGCGCTTGCTGAAAAACCAGGAGAAATTATTTCTTTTTCTTTTTCATTATGGTTTGTTACAGGATAGTGAATATAGCTCCTTGTGCTATACAGTAGGACCTGGCTTATCCATTCTACATGCAACAGTTTGCATCTGCTAACCCCAGACACCCCAACGCTCCCTCGCAGCTCCCCTCTGCCTTTGCAGCCGCGAGTCTGGTCTCGAGGCCTGTGAGTCTGTCTCTGGTTTGTAAAGAGCCCCATTTGTGTCATAGTTTAGATTCCGCATGTGAGTGATATCATGACGGTATTCGCATTTCCCTTTCTGATCACTTCATGTAGTGTGATAATCTCTAGGTCCATCTGTGTAGCTGAAAATGACATCATTTCGTTCTTTTCTAAGGCTGAGTAAACTTCACTGTGTGTGTATATAGAACACACACACACACACAGATCCGATTGTGTATGTGTATACAGTGTTCATCCATCCCTCTGTTAATGGACGTTTAGGCTGTTTCCATGTCTTATCCATCCTAAGTAGTGTTGTTCATGTATCTTTTTGAATCACAGTTTTCCCGGAGAAGCTCTTACTGTGATTGGAAATCCTCTATCAACAGCCTGGAGAAAATCCTAAGAAACACGAGTGGTTACTGCAAATGAGATCCAGTTTATAAGAAGCTTAGAAACATACAGGAAACACGCAGCTGTAAGTCATGAACCCTAGAAAGAATGGTTGAGGGAGTTTCAGGTTTCTTATGTGGAAAAGCGACGGAAGAGGCCTGGGTGAAGTTCAGCAGAAAGTACGTCTCTTCCAAAATTCGGATGTTAGGGTTTCCTAGAATCAGGATGCAGGGTCTGTGATACCAACAATCATGTCTTCATGATTTGATCATTACGTATTTACTGTTTGAGTCTGCCTCATATTAAAGAACTTCATAATTTTGTTAAAGATATTTCAGCAAGCTTACGAACGGACTACCCACAATTCACATAATCTTGCTTAGAAATCAATGTTGCATTTGCATCGAGCTTGCAATTGTAGTTTACACTGTATGTAGGATTTTGCCTGGGGAAACCTACCCTGAGTAAAAGAGGATGGATAAAGAGGAGAGAGAGAGAATGGATCAGATGAAGGTACGAGAAGAGCACAGACGGTGAGGAGGAGGGCAGGAGGTGGAACGAGTACAGGTCGGAAGGGGACAGCAGGTGGTGCGCACAGAAGCAAGAACAAGGTCCCCATGAGAAATTCTAGGGACACGAAAGGAGAGTGTGTTCAGTGATCCTGAGTCCTTCAGTGGAGGAAACTGAAACGTGCCCGATTATAGATTCCTTTTTAGATGGGGGACTTCCCTGGAGGCTCAGACAGTAAAGCATCTTGCTTACAATGCGGGAGACCTGGGTTCGATCCCTGGGTCGGGAAGACAGTCTGGAGAAGGAACAGCACTCTTGCCTGGAAAATCCCATGGACGGAGGAGCCTGGTAGGGTACAGTCCATGGGGTCGCAAAGAGCTGGACACGACTGAAGCACTTGAGCACACACTTGCTGCCTGAGGGAGTTTTGGAGTCTGTGGCGGGGCACACCCAAAGCACATCCCAGGACCCACCAGTGCTCATCCCTGACATGCAGGGAGTCGGTCCCCTATGGGGACGCCCTGGACCCATTTGGGATGGAGCCCAGGGTGGATGCCTTCTCCCTGTCTTACCCAGATGATGTGGAGACATGTTCCATGCTTTCTCAGGTGGTTCCCTGCAATCAAGTGGCTCAAGAGCAAGGACCAGTTAGACAGCACAAGTGCACGGCTTTCCTTCTTTCCTTTTTACTCTTGTCGTCAGTCTTGCTCCCTTGGAATCACCCTCCCAAATAGACTACTCTCACATATACCTTTATCTCAGGCTCTACTGTGGGGTAACCCAGGCTAGGGAAATAGCAGGCTGAGAGTGAGAGGGGATGGGGATCATTCCTCCGGGAGAACGTCTTGCATGTAACACATCTCCACAGGGAGCCCCGGCACAAAGGGTGAGGACACTTCCCTCATCTTCTGCTTTGGAGAGGTGGTGAGCGCATGGGAATATCATCACTATTATATTATTATTATTACCAACTCGCTGGTTGATGATATTCTTTTTTCAGGAGCAGTTCCTCTGCTCTTCAGATTTCACCTGAAAGGCAGACTTTGCAATCTCCAACTCCACACACTTTTCTAGGCCAAAGACTCTCAGTGTCCCCAGGGCTTAATTTTAAGACACAGTTGATGGATCTGTTCACTGACTTGGTCTCCTGCGCCTGAATGCAGACCTATCCATCAATGCTCTTCTGAAACTGGTCTCAAGAGCTGTGGACCTCCCAGCAGGTATGATCCGACCAGAGCAGAGGCAGGGAGATCCTTGCCTCTTGTCACCGAGATGCAGCTCATGGTCAACTAAGGGAGTCCTGGATGGTAGCATGCAGGTCTTTGCTTTCAGGAAATTCAATTACAGTGCTGGGAGCACTAATTACCTGCTTTAAAAACAACATTATTAGCCGAGAATAATTATTACTGCAAGGAAAGTGAAAACAACTGGGAAGAAACATGCCTTAAAGCCGTCTCCCATTTCAGCTTTTCTCCTAGTGGAGAGGGGAGCGCACAAACTCCCACTCTCCTCTCTATTAAGGAGGAAGTCCGCAACTGCCAGCAACCTGTTCCTGAATCCCATTTATATATATATGTATTTACCTATGGTGTGAATAGTAATTAGGGAGAGCAACAAAAACACAACATGTGGTGCTTCATACAACTTTGTTATTTTAAACTCATTTTGGCATTATAAATGATTTTCGGAGTTTGAGCAAGTTATGGTTGGTGGGTAAGAGTGTGTGAAATGTGTGCCTGTGTGTAGGGTGGGTGGGCAGCATAATGAGGCTTCTTGGTTACCATGACTACCTCACAAACTTCCCCTGGCAACTTGAACTGTATATGGGTAAAAAAGGCAGGGGAAGGTTTGGAAAATCATACAAATGAAATCAGAGAGGGTTACGTGTTCTCATATTGGAAAACTGTATTTCCTTAAATACTGCTACCATCTGGGCATATTCTCTTTTAAGAGTCTGTACTCCAGATGCATTTTTGTCAAACAAAGTAGAGTTATCTTTAGTAATAAAAGATTAAAGGAGCAGTGACTCCATGTAATAATTCCAAGGAAACCTGGAAATTGACTATACAGCGATGTTTGATCTGGCTGGCATCGTTGGGGTCTCTGGGCCAGAGGAGTAAAGTCTCCCTTTCCTTTGTGGAACTAGGGAGGACGAGCTGGATGTCATGACGATTTTCACCCTCCTGCCTCCATCTTCCTCCAGGACTGCAGTTGCCACGTCTCTTGTGGGTCCCGCCTCAGCTCCCAAGCTCCTCCCCACTGTGGGGAGAGAGAATGAAAGGAAGAATGAGCAGGATGAACCACTGACTTTGGGCCTCAGCTTCTGCACCAGTAAATGGTCAGGTTTGGAGTTCAGCATCTCTCAGACCTTCTGCTTTCTTTGCACTTTACATCTTCACGAACTACGAATGCTGTCTCAGGTTCATTGACTGAACAGAGACTTTTGGTATAATTGTGCCAGGAGCTCCACTGGTCTGTTCACCAGTGAAACTGGTGAGAATTAGTTTAAAAATCCCAATCATGTAAAACTTCTGGAAATGGTCCTTTGAGCAAACAGCAAGAGAAAAAGCAGGGCTGCAAGAGAATCTATGAAAATTTGATAAAAAAGAGAGTTTCTAGTGTTTGAACTCCCTTTCTCATGACTTCTGCTCAGCCAAATGGAAATTCCATTCCAGATGCCGCAGCCAGGAACGCAAAGCTCCCTCTCTCCCTTGCTTCCAGTCAGGGGGCTTTCTTCCCAGGAAGAGACAGTCTTCAGCATTTCTGTATTTGCTTCCCAGATATCGGATGCTGCGGCTAAGTCCCGGCATGAGGTTGGAGGCGGGGCTTCCTCTCTCTGCCCAGTCCCCAGCTGTGAGACACTGGCCTACCTTTGTGTGCTATGCCGTGAATAAATAGGTAAGTAAGTGGAGTCGCTCAGTTGTCTTTGACTCTTCGCGACCCCAGGGACTGTAGCCCACCAAGCTCCTCCATCTATGGAATTCTCCAGGGAAGAATACTGGAGTGGGTAGCCTTTCCCTTCTCCAGGGAATCTTCCCAACCCAGGCATCACCCTGGGTCTATGCATCGCAGGTGGATTTTATACCATCTGAGCCACCAGGGAAACCCACGGCCTTGTTGCCTGCCAGGGCTTGTGAGGTCGTGGTCCCACACCAGGAGAGGCAAATCGAGAGGACTTCAGATTGTACCTTTCTTTCAACCCCCAACCAAGTGGTCAGCAAATAGAGCAGGTTGTCATTCAGAGCAAAGCTTTCTATTTTCCTTACCTCTAGTTCTAGAGAGGTGGCTCCGAGATTTTACCTGGGAGAGAAGCTGGTCACAAGACAGACAGCTCCTAATCTCTTCCTCAAAGAACTGACTCCAGTTGCAATGGAGTGTGGAGAAGTTCAAACCTAAGCACACTCTCAAGACCAGTGATGTGTGTGTTCAGCTGTGTTCAACTCTTTGTGACCCCATGGACCATAGCCCACCAGGCTCCTCTGTCCATGGGATTCTGCAGGCAAGAATACTGGATTGGATTGCCATTTCCTTCTCTGGGGGATCCTCCGAGTGCAAGGATTGCACCCACGTCTCCTGTGGTTCCTTGCATTGCAGGTGGATTCTTCATCACTGAACCACTGGGGAAGCCGCAAGTATAGTGAAGGTTGTGATAAATGATAACTAGGTGGATACTCATGGATTTAATGAAGACACAGTTTAGGTTGCAGGCAGGCTCCACTGCAGGAGAGAACTGGGGAATAAGACAGCTGGGAAGAACCTTCCCAGGGTCAGATTAAATATCAAGCTTGAACATCAGAAATGATTCCTCCAAAGGCGTCTCGATTTGATTGGACTAGTTCACAGAGCAATTTAAGGCCTAGAGCATCGTTGAAAGCAGGGAAGAAATCAATAGGCAGTTAATAGAGTTCACCAGCTGGGTGAGGTCAGGGAGAGAGAGTGAGCCCTGGCAACACCGTAGTCGTCTTAGGGTGACTTGAGGTCTCCCCAAATCTGCACCCCCCTTAGAACAACACCAGAGGTTTAGCATTCTCTGTTTGTGGGAAGAATGTGCGTGGGCTAAGTCTCCTCAGTGGTGTGTGACTCTGGGACCCCATGGACTGCAGCCCTCCAGGCTCCTCTGTCCATGGGATTCTGCAGGCAAGAATACTGGAGTGGGTTGCCATGCCCTCCTCCAGCGGATCTTTCAGACCCAGGGATCGAACTTGTGTCTCTTATATCTCCTGCATTGGCAGGTGAGTTCTTTACCAAGAGCACCACCTGAGAAGCTGGCCTTCACTAAAGCTTAATTAGTTACTAAAAAATAAATGTGTCCATGAAGCATTAATCAATCGATCTAATAAAGAAATGGAAAATCTTATCTGAGCCAAATTTGAACATTATAACCCAGGAAGAACATCTAGAAAGGTCTGAGAAACTCTTCCACCTGTTAGAATTCAAGGCACAGTTACATAAGTTTTTTTGAGATGGGGGCTGTACATCAAAGAACGTATTTTAGACAGTTTACACAGTTCAGAGCTAAACTGCCCCATACAAGATCAAGAAGGAATGCTGTCTTTTAAGGAGTTGCCTTGTTGGTGCTAGGAAATGTAGCTCTTTATGTTTGAGCAGGTATTTCTGCCAATGGGGGAGGTTTGGTCATGCATAATGTAGATACACAATGCACTGTAGGGGGCAGATAGGAAGCCAAAGGGAAGGGAAAATTTTTTTTGTTTGAATTGTTCTTGTCTTGACATAAAATATGAATTTTATTTCACATAAGTGAATAACGAAAACAAGCCTTGGAGGGGGATACCAGCACCCAGAGATTATTGCTACAATATATAATCTGAAATGTCTACTCACCCACAAAAATTATAAAGCATATAAAGAAATAGGAAGGTATGACCTATTCACCAGGAAAAAAAGAAGACAGACAGAGAAACTGCTTGTGTGAGTGACCAGTGTCAAAATGGCCATTGTAAACGTTAGTATGACCACAGAAGTAAAGGAAACCATGAGTTAAGAAGTAAAGCAAGGCATGATCATATCACAAATAGAGAACATTAAAAAAATAGAAATTGTAACAGCATCAAGTTCTGGGGCAATTCTGGGGTTGAAAAGTAAACACAGCTGAAATAAAAATTTTCCCAGAGGGCCCCTAAACTTGTTTGGAAGTGGCAGAAAGAAGAATCAATGAACTTGCAGAAAGCCCAATGGAGACTGTGCAAGGTGAAGAACAGAGAGAAAAGAGAATGAATAAAAATGTATGGGACTTGGGACTTCCCTGGTGGGCCAGCGGTTAAGAATCACCCTTCCGATGCAGGGGACACGGGTTTGATCCTGGTCAGGGGAACTAAGATCCACATGCGCAGGGCAACGAAATCCTCGTACCACAACTAGAGAAGCCAGTTCGCTGCCGTGAAGGCCCAGCACAGCATCCCCCTACCCCTGCAAATGAATGGACTCTCCAAGAAATGTGGGGGGGTGACCATCAAACAGAGCATCATATGTATATTGGAAGTATCAGGAGAGGAGGGGAGGAAGAGAAAACATTGCCAAATAATGGCTTAGAAGGCATATAAGATTATGGTAATAAGCAAAGCAATATAAAGCTGCATAAACTGAATGCTGATAATCTTTCACTCACACCCATGCTCCCCATCCAGCCCGAGGTAACCAATGTAACGGTGCATATCCTTCCCATGTTTTCCTCTATGCTGATGCAAAAATGAGCAAATATGCTTATGCTTATTTAGCTTTTTAACGTACAAAACAGAGGGGGTAATATTCCATTGTTTCGATGTAGCACCATTTATTTAGCCATTTCTCAATACAACTCCGTGCACTTGTGCTGTCTTAATCTTTAATAACCATGATTCTGTTTACCTAACTGCAGACGTTACAGTGTAAAATTTCTACCCAACCAAATCTAGCCCCGCTTTAGGAGTCCAGAGCAATGCTTGCACTGAATATGTTTGATAGAATTCATTGTCATTTGTAGGATGTTTACCAGCCCAATTTGAATATTAGGCATAATAATAAATAAATGATAAATGGTGAAAAAAAAATATAATATGTGAAATGCCAATTATTAAAAAAACATTGCCATGTGTTAACCTTACTGGACAATAAAGAAATACTTCAAATAAAAAAAAGAAAAGAAAAAGGATGACAAAGATAATCTTGTTCAAATTTCATTTGGTTCAGCCCAATTTCCCATGTATCAAGTATAGTTTTAGTAAAAGTTTCAGACTACGTGGTAATATGTGCTTGCTAGGTCACGCAGCTGTGTCAACTCTTTGTGACTCCATGGACTGTAACCGGCCAGACTCCTCTTTTCCATGGAATTTTCTGGCCAAGAATACTGAAGTGGGTTCCATCTCCTATTCCAGGGGATCTTCCTGACCCAGGGATTGAACACGAGTCTCCTGTGTTTCCTGCATTGGCAGGCGGGTTCTTTACCACTGCACCACCTGGGAACCCAATACAGCGCTAAAAAAGGCAGTGGATTTGGAATGAGAGGTCTGAGCTTGAACTCTGACTTAGTCACGGATGCAGTCAAGCATGGCCACAATAATGTTCGGTAACACTGATCGCAAAGTCTCAGTAGTGTACCCAAATAAGCACTGATTTAGCTCCAGTGTCTGTAGGACAGTGTGGGAGTGGATAAGGCGTAGACTGGGCTTGTTCAGCCAGGGTGACTCTTCTGCACGTGTCTCCTTGGAACCAGAGCACTAGGCTGGTGGTTGGCAGAGGTGGAAGGGAGCACGTCCAACTGCGAAAGCTCTTTCAGTCTCGGTGGATCCCATGGACTAACATCTCATCAGCCGAAACAAGTCGTGGAGGCTGAACTCAGGTCCAGGGGCCCTGTCATCTTACGTGGCCGAGGTCTGGATGTGGGACCCTGTTACTGGAGATGGAGTAAAGATTCAGCGTCATAATTCTGTCTGTTGCAGTCATTTACCAGCAGGGTGCTTTGTGCTCTCCGAAAGGAGATAACACTACCCACCTTGTAATTTTGTTTCAAGGGTTACTTGCAATATTGTATGTACTTCCCTAGGCATATAGTCCACAATGAATGGCTATTAACTTCCTCGAGAAGCTCTCATGGAATATGTGATTCCTTTATGTTCAAAATTTTACACAGTGTGGGTCAAATTGATCAAATAAAAAAAGGATATGCAGGACTTCCCTGGTGATCCAGTGGCTAAGACTCCATGCTCCCAAATCAGGGGGCCCAGGTTTGATCCCTGGTCAGGGAACTAGAGCCTGCGTGCCACAACTAAAAGATACTGCCTGCTGCAATGAAGACTGAAGGTCCCACGTGCACAACTAAGACGCGGCACAGCTGAACAAATAGAAATAAATCAATAAATAGTAAGAAAAAAGCATATGCAATAATTAAAATTTTCTTTTTCTATACAAGAGTGTAAGAATGGCTTCCATGTTGCCTTTTGCATGTCACTTGCATAAATACTTTTGTGCATGGGGTCCAGAGTACATGGGCCATTCTGAATTTTGCCATTTAGAATTTTCTTACATCAAAGCATTGTTTTATACTTCTACACTATTTTTCTAGTAATCTTGTGTGTGTGTGTGTGTGTGTGTGTGTGTGTATCTGTGTGATAGTTCATCATTTGACTGAACCATAGGAGGTAAACTATTTCATGGAGAGGTTTTGGAGCCTCCAGCCTGACATCATTTACCTGGGCTGGTGTCCTGTTGGTTTCAGAGCGTTGGCACCTACTGAGTGATGGTGGGGTGGATCTCAGGGCCCCAGAGGACCCATAAATCCTCTCTTCCCTGAGAAGACAAGAAAGCATGCTGGAAAAGTAATAAAGTCCCCCATGTTCTATTAGTGTGACTGTGCTTGTGCAAGGAAGACAAAGCCACCCGCAGATGCTGTCAATGACAACAACACTCGGTGCCTGGCTCCAGTCTCACTGAGTTGATTTTGTGCTCTAAAGTATTTTAGCCAATGTAGGACTGAGTCTGTGGCTTTGTAAATTCAACAGAGGAGCCATATCAGCTCAATTGTTAAATTAAAAAGCGGTAAGTGAAGGGGACCTAGAACTGATTTAATGAGGATGTGTTAAACTGCAACAGGGGGAAGCAGGTAGACCCCCCGCCTGGGCAGGTTTTCTCCACTTAGGGTAGATCTGGGGCTTCTCTGGTGGCTGAGACAGTAAAGAATCTGCCTGTGATGTGGGAGACCTGGATTGGATCCCTGGATCGGGAAGATCCCCTGGAGAAGGGATAGGCTACCCACTCGAGTATTCATGGGTTTCCCTGGTGGCTCAGATGGTAAAGAAGCTGCCTGCAATGCGGGAGACCTGGATTGGATCCCTGGATTCGGAAGATACCCTGGAGAAAGGTACGGCAACCTACTCCAGTATTCAGCCTGGAGAATTCCATGGAGAGAAGCGCCTGGCAGACTGTAGTCCATGGGGTTGCAAAGAGTCAGATATGACTGAATGACTAATACTTTCACTTTTATTCACGCAGCAAGCCACTGGTCTCTTTGGGGTCCATGCATCAAGCCACATTGCTAAGAATAGTATCATGACTAGACTCCAGAAGACTCCAGAGGTTTGGCCAGGGCTCTGTAACAACCTAGAGGAGTGGGATGGGGAGGGGGGTGGGAGGGAGGTTCAAGAGGGAGGGATCATAGGTATACCTATGCCTGACTCATGTTGATTTTGGCAGAAACCAACACAATGTTGTAAAGCAATGGCAACTCACTCCAGTATTCTTGCCTAAAAAATTCCACGGACAGAGGAGCCTGGTGGGCTACAGTCCATGGGGTCACAAAGAGTTGGAGATGACTGAGTGACTTCACACTTAATTATCCTTCAATTAAAAAGAAATAAATTTAATTATATATATATTAAAAAAAAAAAAGACTAGGGGTTTGGTCCAGTCAGGAAAAGGGACTTCTTTTATTGAGGGTTTTCTGTTAAACACTTTTTGTGAGTTGTAATCCATGGTCCAGTGGAAGAGAGACTGGCTCCTTGTGTGTCCCCAACTCCCTACTGCATCATAACCCACTCTGCAGAAGTAATTACTTCTCCTTTTAGCTTTGCCCAGAAACTTCAGAGAATGCCCTGAGTATTCATCATGGTTCTCACGAGCTTCTTTTGATTTCCTAGGGAGGTGTGTGTGTGTGTGTGCTCAGTTGCTTAGTCGTGTCCGACTCTGTGATCCCATGGACTGTAGCCTGCCAGGCTCCTCTGTCCAGTGAATTTTCTAGGCAAGAATACTGAAGCGGGTTGCCATTTCCTATTCCAGGGGATCCTCCTGACCCAGGAACTGAATCTGCCTCTCCTGTATTTTCTGGTAGATTCTTTATGGCTGAGCCACCCGAGAAGAGTCTCTTCTATTGCTGTGCCTCAGTTTACACATCCAACCATGGATCCCTGGATTGATGGATACATGTTGCAACAGTTACAAGCATGGATTCTGGAGCCAGGCTGCCTGGGTTTGATTCCTGGTTCAGCCCTTCAGAAGTTGTCACCTCGGGCAAATCGCTTAATCTCGTTGCGCATTAGTTATCCCACTTGTGAAACAGGGGTACTAATGACTCTCTCCTCATAGGATTATTTCAAGAATTGAACAACTATTAAAATGCTTGGAGTTCTTGGCACATAGTGCTGGGTAGGTGCGGCTATTACTGACTGTAATGAACATTAATTAAATGAGGTAATGCATGCAAAATTCTAAGCGTATATAGACAGTGAATTATGGATATTTTCACTACTGCTGCTGTAAGGTGTGCAAGTTTTATCTCCTTTTGGATAAGACATCTGAATGCAGATCAAGTCCTGAATTGCCTTTTCTCCAACTGAGTCCGGCTCTACAGACACTTGTGTTTGGTGGTCACAGAAGTTTGAGAGCTGCTGCGTGGCTGTGCTTGTGAGTATGTGTGTTTCGAATACTTGTCAGGTGGCTCAGTGGTGAAGAATCCACCTGCAATGCAGGAATAGCAGAAGACACGGGTCGGATCCCTGGGTCGGGAAGATCCCCTGGAGGAGGGAATGGCTACCCACTCCAGTATTCTTGCCTGGAGAATTCCATGGACAGAGGAGCCTGGCCGGCGACAGTCCATGGCTTTGCAAAGAGTCAGACACAACTCAGCATGCATAAGAATGAATGTTTCTAACACATATGCAGACCACAGAACTATTTTGCTTGAAAACACACTTTGGAAAAGTTTTTCCATGACCCATGGAAAGATTGAGAGTGGAAATTTTCAGATGAGGAGAATTGTTGGGGAAAGTGGAATTCTGACCCCTTTTCAAATAAGGCTAATTAAAAAAACTGCCCTTCCCACCTCTGAGAGTAATGAAGGGGATTTATTAACACCTCTTCTGAGCCAGGCATTGATCTTGGCAGTTCAGATACATCATTGCCAATAAAAATATGCTAATGGCTATCACTTAATGACCACCTAGAATGTGCCAGGCATTTTATATAAATGATTCCTACCATCCAAAACATCTTTGCAAAGTAGGTGTTATCAACCCCAGCTTATAGATGAGGAAACTGAGGTTCACCATGGCTAATCTGTGGGCTTCCCTAGTGGCTTAGATGAATCCGCCTGCAATGTGGGAGACCTCAGTTTGATCCCTGGATTGGGAAGATCCCCTGGAGGAGGAAATGCAACCCACTCCAGTATTATTGCCTGGGAAATGCCATGGACAGAGGAGCCTGGCAGGCTACAGTCCGTGGGGTCACAAAGAGTTGGACACAATGGAGTGGCTGAGCACGTCACATGCTCATTTTTCCATTTAGAAAGTGTTTTTCACAACGAAGTTTGTCATTTGACTCCCAGGATGCATAATCTGGGTCCGACCTCCCTTTCCAGCCTCTGCTCCCTCAGTTTCTCCTCATGAGAGGCTCCACTGATGAGGTCCTGGCCTTATTCTCTCAATCCACAAGGCTCTTTTGACTTCCTCTCTTTGCTCACATGGACCCCTAGACGTGGTTGACGCGATGACTATTCCACGCTCCAGTTTGCCTTTCCTGAGCACCCTGTCCCAGTGGCTCTGGATGGAATTGATTGCTTCTTCTTCTTTGTGCCCCAGGATTGTATACAAACCCATCAAATGTTGTTATCACATTGAATTACAATTACTGGTTGAAGGAGTGAATGGATGAGTACGTAGCAGCTCACCCTGCAGGAAGGCATTGGTTCTTTGTGTGTGTGTGTGTGTGTTTGAATGAAGATAGTGAAGTTTAGAAAGATTTGGTGACTTGTTCAAGGTCATATAAATAGTTACTGGTGGAGCTGGGGCTGTAGCCTTGTTTTAGGAACCAGGGATAAGAGTTAAGTTTTCGTAGACGTCTTCCCCAGTGTCTTCCCTGAAGGAACATCACTTTGAAGGATTGATTAGTTCAAGAAGAGAACTCTTATGAAAAGAGTAGCTATCACCTCCTTCATATATGCACCTTAGGGTTTATGAGGGCTTCCCCAGTGGTTCAGTGGTAAAGAATTAACCTGCAATTTAGGAGCCACAGGAGACATGGGTTTGATCCCTGAGTTGGGAAGATCCCCTGGAGGAGGGCATGGCAACCCACGCCAGTATTCTTGCCAGGGAAACCCCATGGGCAGAGGAGCCTGGTGGGCTACCAGCCATAGGGTTGCCGAGATGCAGTCACGACTGAAGCATTTTAGCACGCACATGTACAGGGTTTACAAACACCTGATATTCTAGACACTTCAACACTTGTATTAAGAGGGTCATGCCATGATTATTTCCCCCCTGACTAACTGATATAAGAAAGTATATTTTATGGAGGTGTTAAAGGAAACCTCCAACTACAGCCCTGTCATGATCTCGGTCTCCCCCACTCCATTCTAATGCTTTTCTGGGACAGACTACACTCTCTTTTAATCTGTGGGAAAGTTTGCACTTTCACATCCTACAGAGACCAATTAAAAGAATCCATTAAAGTCAAACTTGTGAAGGCAGCGATCCAACAAAGTGGGGATAAATGAATGAAGGATGTTTATCATAAAATGAAGCTGAAAGGTTAATACTGCCTAAATACTCACTTACAGGCCTCGGGACTGACAGCAAGGTCCTAGCCTAGGAGGTCTTGATTTGGCAAAATCTTTGTATGCCTGCATTTTCTTGAAATCTTCCCTCTGCAACTTGTTCTGGGGTTGAGGTCTTCAGTCAGCAGGGGCAGCAAGACAGAGCATGTCAATCAGAGCAAAGGGGTAGCCCTGTTTTCCCTTTGAAAATTGGAGCCTAAAGCCATATTAGCTACAGCCTTAACGCTAATTATAGCATGACTTGCGCGGCAAGCCTTTCTGATTATTTTTGGTAAATTTTCTTTGAAGATAAGAAAGAAACCATTATACCCAGATTATGGTTTGTCAGTTGCAGGAAGTGCCTGTTAGGGCAGCTTCAAACAGAGTTCTAGACAATGAGAACAGTAGCGGAAGCACAGCCTTGGGTCTGTTAAGGGGTGAGGCGCTGCCTTCTTGGGAGCAGCTCCAAGCCTGGCCCTCAGCTCCTCATCCATCCCTGTCTCACCCTGCAAGCTTGTCTTCTGATTGCTTTGTCAAGAGAGTGAAAATGACTTTTCAAGAAGATCCAAAAAGAAGCCTTGTCTTTGTATTCTTTTTTTTTTTTTTTTGGTCTTAGAATTTTTTTCCCTATTCTTTCAGATCAAGGTTGTCTGTTACAGAATTCCTTCCTCATTTGATAGGACAGACCTTGCATTTACAAAACTCATTGAAAGCTGAATGTATTTTTTATCCTGAAGCCAGAATTTCAGGGCTGAACTGAAGTGTGAGCCTGGTTACACCTAGGCTAAACCTGTTTCTTTCATTAATTCTTCTGCTAACTGAGGCCTTATGTAGGATTCAGACTTTGACCCTCTGCAACTTCATGAAATCTTTTTTTTTTGCTTTTGAGAAGTGAATGTCTCGGGTATTACATCTCAGTCAAGTACCTTTATGCCTATATTTTTAATGTCATTTGACTATTTGGACCATAAAGAAGGCCGGGGGCTGAAGAATTGATGCTTTCAAACTGTGGTATTGGAGAAGACTTTTGAGAGTCCCTTGGACTTCAAGGAGATCAAACCAGTTAATCCTAAAGGAAATCAATCTTGACTATTAACTGGAAGGACTGTTGCTGAAGTCAAAGCTCCAATACTTTGGCCACCTGATTTCAACAGCCAACATGTTGGAAAGGTCCTTGATGTTGGGAAAAATTGAAGGCAAAAGCAGAAGCGGGCAGCAGAGAATGAGATGGTTAGATAGCATCACTGATTCAATGGACAAGTCTGAGGAGACTCCAGAAAATAGTGGAGGACAGAAAAGCCTGGAGTGCTGCAGTCCATGGGGTTGCAAACAGCCAGACACGACTTAGCGACTGAACAGCAACAAAGTGCAAAGTTCACTGGAGAGTTCTGGGTATAGCGTCAGTTACACCTAAATGAATGGTGACCCCCAGAGCAGGTGCCTTGTGTGGACATATTATTGTTTAGGATCATTTAGGTGCTAGTGGAGGAAAATCACGCTAGCTGAATTAAGAAGAAATGGGATTTATTGAAAAGATACTGAGAGTCTCACAGAACCTAAGAACATAAGTGTTATCAGTTCTCATCAAACCTGGAATCAGAAACACAGATGCTCTTAGAATTGGCTTTCTATTTCTTTCACGTATGATTCTCTCTATGTACCACATTCTTTCTTCCTCCTTTTTAGGTACAAATGTTTCCTTCATTTCTCTAGGGTATGTCATAGGAAATTAGAATACACATCCAGTCCTAGCCTCCCACCCTATGGTAAACCACTCAAGGACTGACTGACTTTCTTTCTTTGTTCTAGTTTTTATTTTATTTATTTTTTTTAAGATTTATATATTTATATATTTATTATTTATTTATTTATTTATATATATATATATTTTATTTTTTTAATTTTAAAATCTTTAATTCTTACATGTGTTCCCAAACATGAACCCCCCTCCCATTTGTTCTAGTTTTTAGATTTCCATGCCAGCGCTCTGGTTGACTTACCTTGGGACAGGTGGCTCACCTGCCAGCCATCCAAATGGAGCAATCGGATGTGTTAGGTGGTGTTGGAAGAAGGCGAGGGTGTTGGGAAAATGAAAAATACCCATGGAAATCAGCAGCTTGTCCTCTTTATGAGCAAACACTGAGCTCATTAGTTCTGTTAAATCAATCCATTTTCTTAGAAAGTGAGTGATTGTAGATTTTTAAGTCTGTGAGCTATTAGCCCCTATTATTAATTGAATTTACTTAGAGAAATCAATTCCTTTACAAGAAACCATTTATTTAAACATATCTATTTATGTTGTTCTTTTCCTTAAGCAATGTATAATAAGAGCAAACACATATATTTATTACATATAAGTAAACATGACTGAGCAACTTCACTTTCACTTTTCACTTTCATGCATTGGAGAAGGAAATGGCAACCCACTCCAGTGTTCTTGTCTGGAGGATCCCAGGGATGGGGGAGCCTGGTGGGCTGCCTCTGCTATGGGGTCACACAGAGTCAGACACGACTAAAGTGACATAGCAAAACATATATAAGTGCTTACTCTGCACAAAACACTGTTCTGTGTTGGGTGTGTGTGTGTGTGTGTGTGTGCAGGCACACATGTATGCTCATTCTGGTCCTCAAAACAGTTGTATGAGGAAACTGAGGCATGAGAAGTTTAAAAAATTTGCCCAGGGGTAAGCGATAATTGGGTCTTCCCTGGTGGCACAGTCAAGATTCTGCCTGCAATGCAGGAGATGTAGGTTCAATCCCTGGGTCAGGAAGATCTCCTGGAGAAAGGACTGGCTACCCACTCCACTATTCTTGCCTGGGAAATCCCATGGACTGAGGAGCCTGGTGGGCTATAGTCCATGGGGTTGCAAGCAGTTGGACAGGCCAGAGTGACAAGCAATAATTAGTGGTGGAATCCAACTGGGGAGAGATGATATGCTCGAATTAACAGCTAATAATGCAATGTACAATGTAGCATACTGCAGTTTTTCAAACATATGTCCTGGAATTTGGAGAAATTTAAGAACCATAGGGAACAGCCTCACTACTTTGTGTTTATTTTATTTTTTAATGAAATTGCTATTATTGACATACTCAATCACCGCTGTTCCACAACACTAGAGAAAAATAAACTTTACAGGCAACTTTTTATTGTTTGAAAATGACCGTAAGAGTGTGGGGCTGGGCAGAAAAATAATCTTCAAATATCTTAAGCACAGTCAAGTGGAACAAGGGCAGACTTCTTTGATGGATAAAAAGTGAAGGGAGCCAGGTCACATTCAGTAGGAAAAAGTTGCTATTAGGTCTACCTACTCTTGTAGCAGCACCCAAAGATCAGTACAGTGATCTGTGAGATCAGTGAGCTTTCCTAAGTGTGGTCCCTGGGCCAACAGCATCGACATCACCTAGGAACCTGGTGGAAATGCAGATTCTAGGGTCCCACCCCAGACCTGATGAATCAGGAAGTCTGGGTCTGGGGTCCAGCCCTCTGTTTTTAAGAGCCCTTGTAGATGGTTCAGATGTCCCTTGGAATCTGAGACCCACTGTCACAAAGGCCAGGGCCACAGAAAAAAAAACTGCCAGAATCACGGGTTCTTGAAAGACGGTTAAGGCAGGAATACAGAGTCCAGTGCCTGAGAGGGGCAGTGGAGTCTATTAATAGTTCATGTAAATGCTGGAAACTTTCAGGTGATCAGAGCTGAGCCCTATATCACACCTAGAATGACATCTACCTTGTCTAATGTGATGGGGCAGGCATCACATTACTGTCAAACAAAACCTCTGTGGCCTGTGTGGTGTTTTCAAGCCCGTAAGATTACAAAACTGAGGTCCCGGCAATCACGAGTTGGAATCAGAACGTGGGTCTCTGTTGACTCAATTCAGTGACAGAGAAGAGAGCCATGTGCACAGTATTGGGTTCTTAGGGGCCATGAAGCGTCTCCAAATAAGTGACTTCTAGTCCATTTTCACACACGTTAAAGTTTTCTGAGCTATATAAGATGACCATTCATAATCAGTTCAGTTCAGTTCAGTCGCTCAGTCATGTCCGACTCTTTGCGACCCCATGAATCGCAGCACGCCAGGCCTCCCTGTCCATCACCAACTCCCGGAGTTCACTCAGACTCATGTCCATCGAGTCAGTGATGCCATCCAGCCATCTCATCTTCTGTCATCCCCTTCTCCTCCTGCCCCCAATCCCTTCCAGCATCAGGGTCTTTTCCAATGAGTCAACTCTTCGCATGAGGTGGCCAAAGTACTGGAGGTTCAGCTTTCGCATCAGTCCTTCCAAAGAACACCCAGGACTGATCTCCTTCAGAATGGACTAGTTGGATCTCCTTGCAGTCCAGGGGACTTTCAAGAGTCTTCTCCAACACCACAGTTCAAAAGCATCAATTGTTCGGTGCTCAGCTTTCTTCACAGTCCAACTCTCACATCCATACATGACCACTGGAAAAACCATAGCCTTGACTAGATGGACCTTTGTTGGCAAAAGAATGTCTCTGCTTTTGAATATGCTATCTAGGTTGGTCATAACCTTCCTTCCAAGGAGTGAGCGTCTTTCAATTTCATGGCTTCAGTCACCATCTGCAGTGATTCTGGAGCCCCCCCAAAATAATCAAGACCCTGTCTATTTACTGGAAAATGTGAATTTGCTTTAGTCATGAAATAAGAGAATCATAGAGATCATCTAACCTGGTTCGACCTTCTCATTTTACAGGTGAGAATAAAAAGGAGACAGTCCCCAAACCTTGAGAATCAGAATGCATAAGGTCCTACGGGTGTGTAACGCCGGAGCCCACACTCTCAGAAGCCACTGAAATCCCGTGCTGTCTGCTGCATTATGTCGGTATTCATTTACTTTTTCTCATTTCGAAATAGGTGTAATGTTATTTTTATTCCTACTTAAAATACGAACAGAAATTTTTGAGGAGGAACATGGGTTGAAATGAAACATAGGCTGAAAAGTATGGTATTAAAATAGCAGGAAAGTATTTTAAAAGAGTCGTATTAAAATGAACATAGATTGGAAATATAGACTAAATGTTATATAGACTAAAATGTTACAGAATATTCAATGCTATTATCTTCAGCATTGATTTTACTGTGAGATCTGTCCTCCTGTATGTTGGGTGGATTCAGTCATAACATTTTAATACTAGGAGCGTCCTTAGTGATCATTACTTCCTAGCCTTCATTTTACAGACAAGGACATCGAGGTCCAGGGAGGCTAACATGACTTGTAAAGGTCACGTACAATCAGAAAGTTCTCCATGTTGGACTTCTCTAAGGATAAATGTCTTGTGAATGGCTCCCTTGAAATGCCTGCACAAAATCAAGCTGGGGCTGTTGTCTATTTCATCTATAATTTTCCCTCTGGTATTTAACACTGCAAATGAAAGTACTAGGCCAGATGCTTAATTGCTTCTAAAAAGGTTGTGAAATGATAAGAATTTTTTGGCTATCTTTTCTGTGGGTCATTGTGTCTTCTCCAAAGTCATTATATTTTTGTTGTTTGTGAGCTCATTTCCAAACTGGGAATTATGAAAACGATCTTTTGAAGCATTGAAATGATTTATAGAAAACTTTATTATAGCAGTTCTAGATTTTTCCTGCAGTAGATGACACCACCCTTATGGCAGAAAGTGAAGAGGAGCTAAAAAGCCTCTTGATGAAAGTGAAAGAGGAGAGCGAAAAAGTTGGCTTAAAGCTCAACATTCAGAAAACGAAGATCATGGCATCCGGTCCCATCACTTCATGAGAAATAGATGGGGAAACAGTGGAAATAGTGTCAGACTTTATTTTTTTGGGCTCCAAAATCACTGCAGATGGTGATTGCAAACATGAAATTAAAAGACGCTTACTCCTTGGAAGAAAAGTTATGACCAACCTAGATAGTATATTCAAATGCAGAGACATTACTTTGCCGACTAAGGTCCATCTAGTCAAGGCTATGGTTTTTCCTGTGGTCACGTATGGATGTGAGAGTTGGACTGTGAAGAAGGCTGAGCGCCGAAGAATTGATGCTTTTGAACCGTGGTGTTGGAGAAGACTCTTGAGAGTCCCTTGGACTGCAAGGAGATCCAACCAGTCCATTCTGAAGGAGATCAACCCTGGGATTTCTGTGGAAGGAATGATGCTAAAGCTGAAACTCCAGTACTTTGGCCACCTCATAAGAAGTGTTGACTCATTGGAAAAGACTCTGATGCTGGGAGGGATTGGGGGCAGGAGAAAAGGGGATGACAAAGGATGAGATGGCTGGATGGCATCACGGACTCGATGGATGTGAGTCTGAGTGAACTCTGGGAGATGGTGATGGACAGGGAGGCCTGGCGTGCTGCGATTCATGGGGTCGCAAAGAGTTGGACACGACTGAGCGACTGAAATGAACTGAACTGAACTGATGTTACTTTACATTTCCATTTGACATGCAATTAGATGACCTTAACTGGTGATATATTTCTAGTCAACTTTTAGCACAACATAAAGCTATAAATCGTCTTCCCTGATGGTTCAGTGGGTAAAGAATCTGCCTGCAATTCAGGAGATACAGGAGATGTGGGTTCAATCCTCGGGTCGGGAAGATCCCCTAGAGGAGGAAAATGGCATCCCACTCCAGTATTCTTGCCTGAAAAACCCCATGGACAGAGGAGCCTGGCGGGCTGTGGTCCAAAGGGTCATAAAGAGTTGGACACAACTGAGTGACTTAGCACACACAAAGCTCTAAATGGAAAGAAACAGGATATTTCTGGCCAGATGCACTTTGATAGTCTGTTTTTCTTTCCTTCTTTAATGGGCAGAGTTTACTCTTCTCAGGTAAAAAATAGCACTCACATGCATGGTAAAAAGATTAGAACATATTTTAAAGCATAGGAGAAAGAAAAATATCCATAATCTCATCATGCAGAGAAAATCTCCCTTGTTATTACAGTGCATTGCATTCCACTTGAAAAATAATTTTATGGTGATAAATGTACATAAAATAGATATGTATATATTAATATGTATTAATAAAGTTCCTCCATGGATTTCCCAGGCAAGAATACTGGAGTGGATTGCCATTTCCTCCTCCAGAGGATCTTCCTAACCCAGGGATCAAACCCAAGTTCCTTGTATCTCATCATTGCAGGTGAATTCTTTACCTGCTAAGTCACCAGGGAAGCCCAAAAAAACTTAATGAAAATTACTAAGGCAAACATCTGTTTTAACCCACACTTACTCTTTATTTAAGTAAGGAAAGAGCATTATAGGCATCCCAGAAAATACCTACATGGCCCTTGTGATCACACCCTCTAATCTTCCCTTTAAATAATCACTATATATTTTTAGTTTCTCTGTATAGTTTTACATGTTGTAAAACTACCTATTAATCCCCCAAACTATCCATTAATTGTAATGTCCATTACAGTGAATAAACTAATATTGTTACATTTTTATTAACTAAACTGTATATGTTAGACTTTATAAATTACATGAGTGTTAAGATCTGCCTATGGCAGAAGCTGATCTTTGGTTTTAGGACCACTGTTTTTTGTCTCAACTCAGGGCTTATACTTACTTTCTCTTGCAGGCTGAAAGCTAGCCACCATCAGGGAAGGATTCCTACTCTAATAGGAAACATAAAAGTCCCCTAAAAAAGAGTACCCTCCTTCACTTCTGGAAGGAATGTAAATTGCTATAGCTATTCTGAAGACCAGTGCAACCATATTTAGTGCAATTAGATATGCGTATGCCTTGCAACCCAGAAATTTCACTTCTGAGTAGCGTGTGCACAGAAACTTTCACACAGGCAGATAATGAGATGTCTCCAAGGATGTGTGTGGAGTAAAATTTGGAGGAAGCTCAACTGTTACTCCGTGGAAGAATGGATATGTAAAATATGACATGTGCGTATGACAGAATGCCACATTGCAGCCAGAGAAGGAGTGAAACAGATCTACAAATAGCAACATCTCAACTACATAATGTTAAATGAGAAAAAAAGAGTCAGGACCAGAATGAGATGCATGGCTGCTATGAGGTCTGCTGCTAACAGGCCATCTCAAACTCACTGCCTTCCAACTACTATTTATTAGCTCTGGAGGCTGAGAGTCAGCATCTGGGGCTGGGATGAACAGGGCAGCTCTGCTGGTCTCTCCTGGGTTCACTCATTCCTCTGCTGTTGGTAGGGAATTAGAACAGTTGTTACTAGGTTGCCTGCAATGGGTTTACCTGTCCATCTAGTCACTGATGTTGGCTTCTTATGTGTGAGGGTCTCATGTCAGCACCAGCTTGTGGCCTGGCTTGGGCTTTTTCACAGGGTAGCAGAGAAGGCAAACCCCTAATGCAGTTACCAAGGCTTTGCTTGATCATACTGGCTAATGTCACATTAGCCAGGGTAAGTTATGTGCCAAGTCTGGAATCTGTGACAAAGAGGGTACAAGAAAGCATGGTTCCAGGGTGGTGGGTGGCTCATTGGGTGCCAGGGTAACTGAGCAGGACACTACAAGGCCCTCCTGGGATGGTCCCCGCCGCCCCGCCCCACTCCAGATCCCCTAATTGAGCTCCTTTCTGAAGAACCTAGATAACTATTTGCGCCACACTTTCTGAGTTGCTCTGCAGGTGCGAAAACTCTTCACCAAATGGAAGATTTAACTACTTGATAAACACGAACATGGAGTTTCCCTGGTGGCTCAGAAGGTAGAGTCTGCCTGCAATGCAAGAGATGGGGGTTGGATACCTGGGTTGGGAAGATCCCCTGGAGAAGGGAATGGCAACCCACTCCAATATTCTTGCCTGAGGAATCCCACGGATAGGGGAGCCTGGTGGGCTACAGTCCGTGGTGTCGCAAAGAGCTGGACACGACTGAGCAACTAAGCAGGCACGCAGGCACCCAGGAGCACATAGCCCCAGGCCTCTGGGAGCCTAGAGACTGATCAAGCTCAATCCCGTGACACCGCCCCGTTTCCGCATCAGCAGCCAATCAGAGCATTGTGAATGAACTGAGTACACACTCTGTGACCCCTCCTCCCTTACCTGGCTTTCAGAAATGTCTCGCTGAAACTGGAAACCCTTTGCGGACTTCAGGGCATTTTAGGGTACAACTACCCGTTTCTTTGCATGACCTTGCAGGAAACCTTTCTCTCCTCCAAAATCTGATGTTTTGGTGTGCTTCGCCTCACTGCACGTGGGGCACACAAACTTGCGCTAATACCAGGAGTACAAAAGTGAAGTTGCACAGCTGTGTCCAACTCTTTGT
Organism: Budorcas taxicolor; assembly: GCF_023091745.1. Classification (NCBI taxonomy): domain Eukaryota; kingdom Metazoa; phylum Chordata; class Mammalia; order Artiodactyla; family Bovidae; genus Budorcas; species Budorcas taxicolor. Next base: position 18,208,068 of record NC_068930.1, on the reverse strand, counting down.
GACCCCACGGACCTGCCTGGACCTGCCAGGCTCCTCCGTCCATGGGATTTTCCAGGCAAGAGTACTGGAGTGGGTTTCCAATTCCTTCTCCAGGGGATCTTCCTGACCCAGGGATTGAACCCGGGTCTACTCGCCTTGTAGGCAGACGCATTACCATCTGAGCCATCAGGAAAGATCAGGACTACAAAAATTGACTATAATTAAACAGTAATGCTTATGGGCTGAATCGCGTCCACTCAAATTCATATGCTGAAACCCTAACCTCCAGGACTGCAGAAAGTAACCAGATGTAAAGATAAGATCTGAAAAGAGGTTAACTAAGTTAAAATAGAAGTTTTTAGATTGGGCCCCAATACAGCCTGACTGATGTCCTTTTGTGAAGAGGAAATGTAGTTCCCGGACACGTACACACACAAAGGAAAGACCATGTGCTGCACGCAGAGAAGCAGCCCCTCGTAAGCCCAGGGAGACTTCAGAAGCCGGCCTGCTGTCACCTGGATCTTAGACTTCCAGCCTCCAGAAGTGTGAGACACGTCTGTTGCTTAAGCCACTGCATCTGGGTGGTATTTTGATATGGCAGACCAAATAAACTAATAGGATGCTCTTTTCGTAAATTTAAAGGATTCACCCACAAGCCATAACTTCCGCAGATAGGAAGGGAGAGAATAAACACACATGTAGCTTAGAAGTATGTATACTAGATACAGGCGGGACGGTGCTTATGAGGGAAAGAGAATAGGATCAGAACAAGAAATAAAGTGAGAAACGATTTCGAAAGAGACCCACAGAACCTGCTGTATAGCACGGGGAGCTCAGCCCAACCACTTCCTGGTGCAGCAGAAGCTAACACAATATTGTAAAGCAGCTATACGCCAATTAAAAAAAATAAAAAGAGACTCACAGATGGATGGATGATAAAAGTGTGCCATGTATTTGAGGGGACAATCAAATCTGTGTACTTGAGCTTAAAAAATAGAATAAAGTAAAATTTTAAAAGCCTTTCCTGATTGAGGCAGAGTTGCCTTTCAGACCAGTAATTAGACCAGCTTTTAAAACTAACACTGCTACATGAAAACTATGCTACCCTTACATCATTAAATCCTTTATGTGAAGATCCCGTTGCTCCCATTCATAGGAGAGGAAATGGAGGCAAATAGATTTTAAATGAACTGCCCATGGCTGCCCTGGGAGTAGTGGCTGGGCAGAAGGCTGAACCAGTTGGTACGATGCCCGCCCCAAGCCTTAGCCACGCCCATCCGATTGTCTGTTATTAGCGTCTGTGTTCCTTCAGTTCCTTGGCCCATCTTCCCTGTCTGAAATTGGACTCGTCTCTTGCTCTTGGCGCCTATCCTGTTTCTGAGTCACTGCCCTAGCTTCCCTGCCTTGTTCTCCACTGTTTACTGGCTCTGCTTTATAGGCTGGCTCTGCCCTGGTCTGGGTTTGGCCCCCCTAACACACTTCACCCTCTAAGGTGTGTTGCAAGGCTGTACCCATAAGGTCTGAGACAGCCAGGGAGCCTGAGAGCAAAGGATCACGGCCAGCAGTAGGCAGGCTTTAACTGCCCTCAGTCATGGGCACTTTAACATATGGGATGACTGAGTCTGATCTTCAGAGGTTTTAATAGAACTAGTCTGGGGTGCAGCATAGGCCAACAGCGCTTTGAAAAAGCGTGCCAGTGGCCATAATGTGCAGTCGAGTTTGAGAACCACTGGTCTAAAGTTTGACTTTAGTGCTAAGCAGATATGGATATATACACACAGAAATTTAATAATATTTAATTATCACCCCACTTTTCCAGCTTTATTGAGGAATAGTTTTTCTTTTTTTTTAATATTGCTTTTTTATTTGGTTGCACTTGTTCTTAGTTGTAGCACTCAGGATCCTTGATCTTTGTGGCTTCATGGAGGATCTAGTTCTCCCACCAGGGATTGAACCCAGGCCCTCTGAACTGGGAGTGCAGACTCTTAGCCACTAGACCATCAGGAAAGTCCTGAGATATAGTCTCTTTTCTAATTTTTACTGGAGCATAGTTGATTTGCAATGTTGAGTTTCAGATGGACAGTGAAGTGAACCAGTTATACATACGTGTGCTTGCGTGTTTAGTTGCTTCAGTCGTATAAGACTCTTTGCAGCCCTATGCTGTTGCCCACCAGGCTCCTCTCTCCATGGGATTTCTCAGGCAAGAATACTGGAGTGGGTTGCTGTGTCCTTCTCCAGGGGATCTTCCTGACCCAGGGTTCGAACCCACATCTCTTGTGGCTCCTGCATTTCAGGCAGATTCTTTACCTCTGAGCCACCGGGGACCCATATATCCACTCTTTTTTAGATTCTTTTCCCATGTAAGTCATTACAGAGTCTTGAATAGAGTTCCCTGTGGTACACAGTAGGTCCTTATGAAGTATAGTTGACAATTAAAATTGTAAGATATTCAAAGTATACACCGTGATGATTTGATATATGTATACATTGCCAGGAGAAGGCAATGGCACCCCACTCCAGTACTCTTGCCTGGAAAATCCATGGACGGAGGAGCCTGGTGGGCTGCAGTCCATGGGGTCGCTAAGAGTCAGACACGACTGAGCGACTTCACTTTCACTTTTCACTTTCATGCATTGGAGAAGGACATGGCAACCCACTCCAGTGTTCTTGCCTGGAGAATCCCAGGGATAGGGGAGCCTGGTGGGCTGCCGTCTATGGGTCGCACAGAGTCGGACACGACTGAAGCGATTTAGCATACATTGCCAGAGGATTCCCTCCATTGAGTTAATTAACTCATTCATCACTTCACATATTTATCCCCCCTTTTCTGGTAAGAATATTTAAATCCTACTCTCTCAACAAATTTCAATCCTACGATACAGTGTTAACAACTATAGTCAACAGTATTATTTATTAGATTTTTCAGATCTTACTTGTCATACAACTGAAAGCTTTACCAACCTCTCCCTGTTCCTATCTACTCCTCTCTTCCCAGCCCCTGGAAACCACTTTTCCACTCCCTGTTTCTGTGAGTTTTATATAAAAGAATAAGGTCAAAGGGGGGCTGGAGCTGGCTTATAATGACTAGTTAGAGCAGACTGTTAAGTACCAAAGAATTTTCCAAGGTTGTTGAAATTGGCCACAGTGGGAATATGTATACCCCAGAAACTGAACAGGGCTTGGTTTTGGGAGAACTGGCTTATCAGAACATGCATAGATATGGACTGTAAAAATTCATGTGTGTAAAAAGTCATTCTACTGTAATGTAAAATGTCGTACAAGAGTCTGTGCTGTGGAGTCAGAAGACGTGAGCTCAAATCAAACGACTTTATAGTCAAATGATGAACAACAATTCTTTTGTCTTACCTGAACTTTGATTTTCTTAGCTTGTAAGAAGGAATAATAATATCTACTTCAGTGAAGTGTTCTAAGGAATAAAAAGCATATATGAAAGCATTGTATACAAAATAGGAGGTTGAATATGATTAGCTGATTTTGCGCAAGGAACAAAGTCTAACTAATAAACCCATCCAGGCAGCTTTCAAAAAATGCAAATAATAATGATATTTACAAATGTTCCCCGTATGCCAGGTATTATATTTTTCATGCTTTAGTCTCTCCCACCCACAGCAACCTTTTGAAGAAGGTGCTATTTTTAGTTGCTTTTTAAAGATGATTAAACTCACAGAGCTATGCTTTTCTCTTTTTTGATAGGGGTTGAGTCTATCAGGTTTTAGAACCAGCCCTCTTAGCTGTTACAGGCTACTGGGAAAGGGTGATAAATGCTAAATGATGATAATGCACGCAATGAACATGATCACATGTGGTAAGTGTGTCTGCCTAATTCAATTAGGTGTGAGGTCATCTGGCAAACAGCACCCTTTGTGTCAATTAACGTGGAATTACAGGTTTGTCAATTCCTCAGGGGATGCCTGAGATCTTTGCAAGAAAGTGTGCCATAAACTGCGGTCACGTTTTATGCAGTGCAGTCACTTTTTTCAATTCTGTGGGGATTATCGTCTTACTGGAAGAGGTTCTTAACAGTCTTCAGCTAAACCAACTCACAGCCCAATTCTCTTCCCAAGATCCCATTAACAGACCTTTGATATGGTACTGATAACTGCCCATCACTCTGCGATTAGTCTCTCGGCCTTCTTCTGAATCTGGGCCAGTTCCTTTAAAGAACATAAAGTGAAGTAGTCATTTCATTCCAGGACCCTTGCTTAATCAGCTATGCTGTTTTTGGACCATCAGAAGATCTCGATTTCTTCATCTATCCATGCTGCATTTCAAATAAGAGCAAAGATGGTTTTTTTTCCTCCTCTGGAATTTCCCCTCCTGTCTGGTGTTTTGCAGAACAGAGGCAATGTTAGAAGCTTCTTGTTTTCTTTTAATGGAAAAGAAACCTGGAAATTGGAATTTATTTTCCTCCCATTTATTTTTCTTTATTCAGCAGCTTCGCTTGCTCCCATTAGAAGAAAAGTAGCTTCATTTCCTCTCCTTCCCTTCCCTCTCCCCCCTCCCCCTTCTCTCTTTCTCTTCCTGCCTTCTTCCTTCCTTCCTTCCTTCTTTCCTTCCCACTTTTATGACTTCTGTAATAGGTCATAATAAACATATTTCACCTGTAGGAAGTCGACAAAATAGTACTATGATTCTACTGAGAATGAAACAGCTGAAATGATTTGTTTCTGCAGCAGAATTGATCAGATTTTGAGAGGAAATTTGAAGACTTGAACATTTAGCCTTAGAATATTTTGCATTATCTCCTAATTGCTGAGTAATGTCCCCAAAGTACAAACGGAGAGACAGAGACAGTCCTCAGAACCTCTTAAAATGTGCATCTGTGCACACCTCTCTCTCTCTCTCTCTCAGTTTCTGACTGTGTGTGTGACACCACACACACATATGTGCCGAAGAAAGACCACCAATGATCACCTGAATTATATATATATAAGGGATACTTCGAGGACATTACTCATTTGAAAAGACCCTGATGCTGGGAAAGATTGAAGGAGAGAGGAGAAGGGCACGACAGAGGATGAGATGGTTGGATGGCATCACTGACTCAATGGACATGAGTCTGAGCAAGCTCTGGGAATTGGTGATGGACAGGGAGGCCTGGTGTGCTGCAGTCCATGGGGTCACAGAGTCGGACACGACTGAGCGACTGAACTGAACTGACTGAGGACTGTTTTAAAATAATTGAGAAATACTCAAAGAACTAAGAATGACTCCAAGTAGAATCATCTATGCGTGTGTATATATTTTTGTTTTTCAAGAAAAGTTAAATCAAAGGATGCGTGATATACACAGAAGGGAAAATTACTCAGTCATAAAAAGGAATGGAATTGGGTCATTTGTAGAATGTGAATGGATCTAGAGACTGTTGTACATTGTGAAGTAAGTCAGAAAGAGAAAAATGAATATTGTGTATTAACACATATATGTGGAATCTAGAGAAATGGTAGAGATGAACATATTTCCAGGGCAAGAATAAAGACACATGTAGAGAACATGTGGACACAGCGAGGGAAAGGGAGGATGGGATGAACCGAGAAAGTAGCATTGACATATATACACTACCATGTGTAAAATCGACAGCTAGTGGGAAGCTGCTCTATAACACAGGGATCTCTGCCCAGTGCTCTCTGATGACCTAGACGGGAGGGGTGAGGGGTGGTGGGAGAGAGGTCCAGAGGGAGGGGATATATGTATGCGGTAGCTGATTCACTGCATTGTACAGCAGATACTAACACAACATTGTATGGCATTTATACTCCAATTAAAAAAGAGGAAGAAGAAGAGGCCTAGAATTTAAAAGAAGAAAAAGAAACGGTATCCACTGGATGAAGCAAGGCAGAAGGAGGACAGGAAGATAGATGGTGCCTGATGGGAAAATAAAAATGCGAATGAGAGAGAAAAAAATCTTAAAGTTAAGAAAAAAGTTTCTCCCCAGCTGGAACAGGCAGAGAGAGAGAACATAGAGATGACACCCGTCTGGAGAGCATCCCCCTTCCAGGTCCAAGCTCTGAGACAAGCTAGTGAGCCTCTCCCACACAAATTTGGGTGCCCTGAACCAGCCTTTTCTGGGATGGGCCCGAGCTGTGTGAGTCTGAGCATGAGTCTTTTAAGAACTCTTTGTTGGATTGCAGTAGCCTTGGGGATCTCATGGATGTTAAGTCCTGTTAGTTTCCAAAGCGAGATGTTTTTGGCTCATCTCTGACGTGCAGGTCTTAAATGTTGATGATGCCTTATGTGGGGTTCAAAGTCTTTGTTGCATCAAAGAGAAGCTCCAGGTTTTGGGTTCCCTCCCAAATGTAGGTGGCAGCTCTGGGGTTGGGGTTTAAGACAAGCTTGTGTCCCGGCCTCTCCAACCTGTTCACTGTGAGTCTTGTCTCATTCACCTGGTGTGTAGGAGTCGCTCAGGCAGTTTCTTGCTTGCTTTTTTCTCCAGAGGAAGTTGTTTCCTCTGTGGCTGTAGATTCAGTGTGCTTGTGGAAGGAGTTGAATTTGTGATCCTCTTGTATCAACATCTTGAACTGTAGCCTCTAGAGGAGCAAGCTTTGTTGTGATAAATGTGCTCAGTTGCTCAGTCCTGTCCGACTCTTTGTGGCCCCGCGGACTGTAGCCCGCCAGGCTCCTCTGTCCATAGGCTTCTCCAGGCAAGAATACTGGAGCGGATTGCCGTTTCCTTCTTCAGGGGATCTTCCTGACCCAGGGATCGAACCTGGGTCTCTTGTGTCTCCTGTATTGGCAGGTATATTCTTTACCACTAGCGCCACCTGGGGTGATGGTTATGATAAATGTCGGACATTAAATAAACATTAATAACACTAAGTAAACATGGAATCCTGGCTTTACCTTTTGCTACCTGTGCAAATTGAGAGAAATTCTCAACCTTACCAGCCTCAGTCTCTTTCACTGGAAAATGGAACTGTTCAATATCTGTCTATGGAAGCTAGATGAGATGTTACCAGAGAAGATCTTTGCGTGAGGAGCCTCAACAAATGTGAACTATTTTTAAAAATTATTTTTATCGGTTAATTTCATAGAGATACACCAAGTTTCTTCAAGTCCTTGCTCAAATATCTTTCTTGAGAACTTTGTCCTAGTCTTTCAAGGTAGAGCTTAAGCAATGCTTGTTTCATGTCTCCGCTGGAAAGCAAAACTTGTCGCTTTGCAATTAATCTGTTTCCGTATCTGTCACTTCCAGTGCGCTGAATCCTCTTGACCAAAGGGAATGTTGAATGTTGTTCATCTTGGTGTATGGCTCTTAAGTACTTAGCCCAGTACCTACACATTATTGTCTCTGTTTTTTGTCAGGTATTTATTGTCTACTATGTGCCAGATATTGCGCTAAGCACTAAGCATGCAATGGTATATGGTCTCTATCTTCATGAAGCTCACCATCTAGTTAGAAATATTAAAAAAAATGAATAACCAACAAAAACATGGTGCGATAAAAGTTCAACTACACCTTTTTTATACTTAGAGGAAACCAAGGAAATTTTCCTGGAGGAGGAGGTTATATCTAAAGTGATACATAGATGAATGTGAAACTTTGGGGGTCTTGCATCAGGTACTCTCAAAAGCAGAACCTGAGAAAAGGACTTGAGTGTAAGTAATTTATTAGGGAGGTGCTCCCAGGAGCAGGGTATTGAGACAATAGGGAGAATGAGAAAGGCAAGGAAGAAAATCCAAGAAAGGGTGCATTCCTTGTTGAATAGAGTAGCAGTATGGGTAAATAGGGCTTCAGAGGTTAAAAGCATCTGCCTGCAATGCGGGAGACCTGGCTTTGATCCCTGGGTCAGGAAGATCCCCTGGAGAAGGAAATGGCAACCCACTCCAGTATTCTCACCTGGAGAACCCCATGGACGGAGGAGCCTGGTGGGCTACAGTCCATGGGGTCGCAAAGAGTCGGACACAACTGAGCAACTTCACTTTCACTTTCACTTATGGGTAAATAGGATGTAGAATACTTGAAGGGCCAGAGATGGGACATTTACTTAGTGACTTAATCTCCTATTGGGTGGGGCTTGCCTCCAGAGGTATTAACTATCTTGAATTTCTGGCTCTGTACAAAGGCTGAACAAGCTTCCTTGACTTCAGAAAGGATCTAAAGGCAGAAAGTATACATTTGAATCAGTTCTAATGAGGTGGATGAAACTGGAGCCTATTATACAGAGTGAAGTAAGCCAGAAAGAAAAACAGCAATGCAGTATACTAATGCATATATATGGAATTTAGAAAGATGGTAATGATAACCCTGTATGCGAGACAGCAAAAGAGACACAGATGTATAGAACAGACTTTAGGACTCTGTGGGAGAAGGCAAGGGTGGGATGATCTAAGAGAATAGCATTGAAACATGTATATTATCATATGTGAAATGGATCGCCAGTCCAGGTTCGATGTATGAGACAGGGTGTTCAGGGCTGGTGCACTGGGATGACTCAGAGGGATGGGATGGGGAGGGAGGTGAGAGGGGGGTTCAGGATTGGGAACACATGTACACCCATGGCTGATTCATGTCAATGTATGATGAAGCCACTACAATATTGTAAAGTAATTAGCCTCCAATTAAAAAAAAAGGATCTAAAGGCAGAAAGTGGAAAAAGGCTTGTGGGGTCGGGGGGTGGGCAGATGTATTGGGAACTGTCCAACAGAGCTTTGGCTAAAATCATATCCAGGTGATGATACATTAATACAACACAGAGGGCCTTGCTTTGTCCTAAAACTCATGGGAAGTCTGTCAGAGTTCAAGGCATCTTAAGAGCTATTAAAACTACTTCAGAAATTCCTGTAAGGTTCTCTTAATTGCATACTGTCAAGGCTCAATTTGGTTTCCCTCTGTAATCACCCAACAACTGTAGTTGGGAAAGAGAGTATTGGTTAAAAGAATGTGTAATATATTCAATGAGTATGTGATTAATTACATTTTTTTTCAGTATAAATTCTACTTCTCTTTGAAACAAAACTAAGGAGGAGAAGAGATTCATTTCTCCTCCTTAGTACGCCTTGTCACGTCATCAAGCCCCTGAGGAAGCAGCTAGTATTGCTTCCTGAAAAACTAACCATTCCTTTCCTAGCAGGAGGACAAGAGGTGGAAAGGAAGGAGATGAGAATGCAGATCAACTCCCCACAGAGGGCACAATGTTTGAACAATAACATGATGGCCGCAGTTTCCATTCAGGGAAAAAGTGGCGGGGAAAGGGTGCCTCTGAGATTCCTAATGGTTAGATTCAGAAAAATTGGGACATCATCTTTAGCTCCCTAAATAATCATTCCTGGAAGGATGGATACCATTCCAAATGCCAACCCTCTCTTCAAACTAGAGTATCCATAATGATTATGACTCTCTTGTATGGTAGCAAGCACATGTGGTTTGGAGGCAGACAAACTTGGTTTGAATACTGGCTTTGCTAATTACAAGGTTCCTGACCTCAGAATAAAAATCTAATCTCTCTAAGTCTATTTCTTCATCCTAAAAGGGGAAAATAATACTTCCTTCACAGTTCTGCTTGTAAAACTGAAAGTCTTCTCATGCATTTATTAAATGAGATGATATCCATTAAGCTCTGTGTACAGAGTCAATATTTGATAATGCTAGTTTTTTCTCCCTTTTCCCTTAACAAAGGGAACATGAGGAATGTTGAATTTCTACTCACATGCATCTGGGCAGATATCTCTTACTTATAGAACAGCCATCATGGTCAAGTTTCCAAAGCTCTGAGAAGCAGATCTGTGTTAATTTTATTACTTATTTATAGTTTTATTACTTAATTTTATTTACTTATTAGAGGACTTTCCTGGTGATCCAGTGGTTAAGACTCAATGATTCCACTGCAGGTGGCATGGCCTGGGCTTGGTCCCTGGTTGGATCAACTCACATGCTGCACAGTATGGCCAAAACAGTCAGGGGCGTTTAAAACAATTCATTTACTTACTACATTAATAAACATAATTAATATAGTAATATAATAGATATCATTATATAATAATAACAAATATATAACAAATGAAATTTGTTATTCAGTTAGACTTTTTTGTTATTCACTTAGACTTTTCTCAACCAAGCTTTCAATGGATTATCCTCTTCTGAAGTAAATAGATACAGGGATTATTGGAAACAGACTTTCATGATGGTTGCCCAAGAAGTAGAAAGGATGAAGCATATGGATCCAGAATCAGTGGAAGATGGAAACCAAATGGTCAATAAATGCATGAGAAGATGTGCAATTTTACAAGTAATCATACAAATGAAATTAGATATTATGGGATGTCATTTCAAATCCATCAAGTTGCAGAAACGTGTAGGACTGACAGTACTAAGATGGTGAGGTGGCGGAGCAGTGGCCGTCCCCTTGCACTGCTGGTGCAAGTGAGTGAAGCTCTTCTGGAGAGTAATTTGGCAGTAGGTGGCAAAACTGAAAGCATGCGCACGCCTTTTTGGGGAGAGTCGGGGTGGGAGCGGGAATGGGGAGGTAGCAGGCTTTTACAATTATTTATTTGTTACTCTTGGCTGCAGCAGGTCTCCGTTGCTGTGAGCAGTCCTTTCACAGTGGCGGCATCTTTTGTTGCAGAGCACGAGGTCTCGAGCACAGGCTCCGTAGTTGTAAAGCACAGGCTCAGTTGCGCCTTGGCACCTGGGATCTCCCCGGACCAGGGGTCTCCCCCATTAGCAGGCAGATTCTTAATCACTAGACCACCAGGGAAGTCGCCCGCCCCCACCACCCACACACACACTTTTTGACCAAGTAATTGCAATTAGAGGTCCACAGAGTAGTGAAACTGTCATGTGAGCTCATAGAGACATGTAGCATTGTTGTTACATCTTAAAGAGAGAAGCAATCTGAAGGTCCAGCAAGCCACATTTCAACACATTTTAGTGATTTGTGTTTTCTAGAATGCTGTTTAGACATTAAAAAGATGAGTTATAGCAGCATGTACAGGCACAAAAAGTTCTCCAAGATGTATTGTTTCATTAAAAACATGTCACAACCATTTCACATGTGCACAGACAAGTACAAAGATGTTCATTGATGTTTATTGTAGCAGTTTTGTAATAGTGAAAAGTTGGAAACAAATATACACCAGCAGGAGAAGGGATAAATAATTGTGGCAGATTCATAAAATGTATTATTAAATGGTGCCAGATTAAATTGGAGCAGTCATACCAATATGGGTAAATACCAAATGCAGAATGAAAGACACATACTTTTTAAAAGCTAAAAGCCCAGGAAATAATACTATGTGTTGTTCAGTAGTACCTACATACACAATTTTGGAGATGTATGCAGGAAAAATAAACAAATTGGGAATAATTGTCATGGGGGACATGGAAACAGAAGGAAATATAATGGGTGGGGATAGGGACATTTTATTCACCTGAAATATTCTTTTAATGAAAAATGGAAAATAAGGGTCCTAATAGGAGAAAAATTTGCCCCTACTAATTTAAACAGTATTTTATTTAGAAAAGAAAAAATTTAAAAACCCTTTTTCATCTCCCCTTGCATGAACTACAAAATCTAGGCAGCAAATTACTAACCTGTGTTTCTACATTTTAGACTTTCCAGAGTTCATGATGTGAGCTTAGCATCCCTTTTTCAGTTATGGGCAAGGTTCAAACCAGTCAGTCCAAAAGGAAATCAACCTTGAATATTCATTGGAAGGACTGATGCTGAAGCTGAAGCTCCAATACTTTGGCCACCTGATGGGCAGAGCTGACTCATTGGAAAAGCCTGATGCTGGGGAAGATTGAAGGCAGGAGGAGAAGGGGACGACAGAAGATAAGATGGTTAGATAGTATCACTGACTCAGTGGACATGATTTGAGCAAACTCTGGGAGATGGTAGAGAACAGGGGAGCCTGGCATGCTGCAGTCCAAGGGGTCACAAAGAGTTGGACATGACTTAGCAACTGAACAACAACAGTGACAAGACAGGGAAATAGGACGAGCCAGTCCGGACACTGCTCCAAAGAAAAGAGAGGCCAGCACACACATCTGTCCTGTTTGCTCTGAACCCTTACTTCCCCACAAGCCCCTTTGCTTCCTCCTTAAGCCCCAGAGCTCCCCATGGCCCCTTTGTCTCCATAATCCTTAGTGAAGAGTAGGGAATCAAGTTTTATCATCACATTCAGCCTTTTGAACAGAACTGAATGGCGTCAAACTCCTTGAAATTTTACTGTAGTCCTTGTCATTGTGATGAACGAGCCTTCTCACTGTGGGCTTTGTTTTAAGCTACCATGGATCCAAACTCTGATCTCCATGGCTGGAAAACAGAGGGGCAAGTGCCTTTGTGTTATGGAATTATTCACAGTCCTTCATAAAATGTCCAGCTGAAGAAGAATGTTTTTAATGGACAGAGACGGAACTCCTACACTGTTGCTGAATCCTTACCACTCCTGGAATTAACCTTGATATGGGAGGTTTCCCTTTTATGTCTAGGGATTTCTCCAGACTGGGAAAGAAAGCAGAATGTCAGGCAGAACTCTGGGTAGGGACTGCTTTTTGGTTCCTTGTCAGTCTAAACTATAATGGCTGTTTGGGGTGCATTCTGCTGTGCTTATATCCTACACTTGGCTGAACACATATTGCGGCCAAAAAGAGGATGGCTCATGAGTAGGAGCTGGAGAGACCCTATAAGGATAACCAGCTGCCTACAAGGATTCAATCTAGGACCAGAATTGCTTTTTTTTTTTTCACTTTGGATTTAAACCACGATTACAGGCGTGGGATCCTGGGTGAATCCCTTATGATATTTAAAAAGCTTGGTGTGGACATGCACATACTGCTATATTTATAGTGGGTAACCAACAAGAACCTACTGTCTGGCACAGGGAACTCTGATCAATGTTATGTGGCAGCCTGGATGGGAAGCAGTTTGGAGGAGAATTGATACAGGTATATGTGTGGCTGAGTCCCTTTGCTGTCCATCTGAAACTATCACAACATTGTTATTCAGCTATACTTCAATACAAAATAAAAAGTTTAAAATGAATGAATAAAAAGCATGGTGTGGTTTTGGTTGGTGAGTTTTGTCTGCCTTTAAAGACAGAGAATGCAGGAGACCAGATGGGGAGGTTTGTTTCACATGGATCTGGACACAGTTCTCCAGGATCTTGGTTTCCATGGGGAAGTCCAAGTAGGAGTCCAGGTTCCCAACACTTTTTCTTAAGGCTGAAATAATTTGTAGATTAAAGTTGAGAAGAAAGCTATCAGGAAGAAGAAGAGTGTTTATCAGTCTTCTTGATGACATGATCCTGCTGAGAAATTAGTTTAACTCTGTGAAGTCTGGTTGTTCACATGCAGGACTCCGGCTTTAAATTCAATCAACTGCTTAGACATCTAGAATAAAACTGAGACTGGGACAGGAGGAAAACAAACCCTGCTAATAACTGCATATTATTAATATGTGCAGTTCCTAATATATTAAATATATCCTCCCATTCACCCTTCAGTTAAGCAACAACACATTACCAAAGCCTTAGCTGTTCCCAAGGCAAACAATTTAGCAAAGGGAACTGAGGGCATGAGGCTGAACTTTCAGCTTGAGCGTCTCTCTTAAAAAAAAATTATTTATTAATTTCTGGCTGTGTTGGGTCTTAGTTACGGCACTTGGGATCTATCGTTGGGACATGCGGTCTTGTCTCTAGTTGTGGCACGTGGGCTCCAGGAAGCATGGGACTCTAGTTGGGACACGTGGACTCTCTGGTTGAGGTGCCCTGGCTCAGTAGTTGCAGTGTATGGGCGTAGTTACCTTGAAGCATGTGGAATCTAGGTATCTTTGTTCCTCTACCGGGGTTCGAATCCATGTTCCCTGCATTGGAAGGTGGATTCCTAACTACTGAACCACCAGCAAAATCCCTCAGCTTGAACTTCCTAAGAGAACAATGATCTGAAGGAGGAGTATCATTGTGACTGCAGGGAGGTTGCAGTTTTTAACCTGCTACGTGGTTTGCCATTCCTGGCTGACAGTCTATGCATCAATACAGGCATGTCAGTGGGCTGCTTCTCTTCTTTATTGAGTGTCCATTCTGATTTGTTAGTGACAGTTTCATGCAGCTTGTTGAATATAATTAATTATCACCCTGATTCCACAGTTCCATAAACATATCATTATTTATTTGATCAGTCCCGTATAGATTAACACTAAGGTTTTTCCTCCCAATTGTTTGCCATCACAAATAATGCTTCAGTGAACATCATTGTACATATGACGTCTCACACATGAACAAGAATGAATAAGCGTAGGGCAAATCCCTAGAATTCCAACTTCCTGATTAAATATGTATATTCTTTATTTGAAAAGATATAACTAACTTGTTCTCCATAGTTTGCACAGAGTCATGAGGTGGAAGGAGCATACAGGGGTTATGATATGCATCTATGTGTTGCAGACTCTTGCATTACTGGTCACATCCTGGCCATCCACGTGCAGCTCAGTTGAATAGGTATGTATCCAGTTCTGCTGGCAGGGTCTACATCCCACTTCCAATGCACTGAGGCTCTTTCCACTTTTTGCCACAAGTGAGCTGGCTCAGTCGGCATAACAGCAGTAAGAAGTGGGGCTGGGAGCAGTTACATCCCTTGGGGCAGCCCTGTGCAAGGGACAAGCGGAGGCAGTGGGTCAGTGTCCAAGTGCACAGCTGTGGTATGTTTTGTACTCCCCAGAGCTCGCTTTGAGTCCAGCCTTGCTGCTTTGCACAGTGACTTTGAAAATGCAGCCTTTCTGTCCTCCTCCCTATCTCACTGTCTCCATGCCCTCACTTACGTATACAGGCACCATGTTCTGAACTCCTCACTCAGGCTCTGACTGTAGGAAAATCCCCAGTAAGGCACAAAGTAAGGTGCTACTCAATTGGTGGCAGCAAAAAATGATAGACCTTACTTCTTGTGTTTAAAAATTATGCTGGACATATAACCAAGTTTAGTTCAGTTCAGTTCAGTCGCACAGTCATGTCCAACTCTTTGTGACCCCATGAATCGCGGCATGTCAGGCCTCCCTGTCCATCACCAACTCCTGGAATTCACTCAAACTCACGTCCATCGAGTCAGTGATACCATCCAGCCAACTCATCCTCTGTCGTCCCCTTTTCCTCCTGCCCCCAATCCCTCCCAGCATCAGAGTCTTTTCCAATGAGTCAACTCTTCGCATGAGGTGGCCAAAGTACTGGAGTTTCAGCTTTAGCATCATTCCTTCCAAAGAACACCCAGGGCTGATCTCCTTCAGAATGGACTGGTTGGATCTCCTTGCAGTCCAAGGGACTCTCAGGAGTCTTCTCCAACACCACAGTTCAAAAGCATCAATTCTTCAGCGCTCAGCTTTCTTCACAGTCCAACTCTTGCATCCATACATGACTACTGGAAAAACCATAGCCTTGACTAGACAGACCTTTGTTGGCAAAGTAATGTCTCTGCATTTGAATATGCTATCTAGGTTGGTCATAACTTTTCTTGCAAGGAGTAAGCGTCTTTTAATTTCATGGCTGCAATCACCATCTGCAGTGATTTTGGGCCCCCCAAATAAAGTCTGATACTGTATCCACTGTTTCCCCATCTATTTCCCATGAAGTGATGGGACCGGATGCCATGATCTTCGTTTTCTGAATGTTGAGCTTTAAGCCAACTTTTTCACTCTCTTCTTTCACTTGCATCAAGAGGCTTTTGAGTTCCTCTTCACTTTCTGCCATAAGGGTGGTGTCATCTGCATATCTGAGGTTAGTGATATTTCTCCTGGCAATCTTGATTCCAGCTTGTGTTTCTTCCAGTCCAGCGTTTCTCATGATGTACTCTGCATATAAGTTAAATAAGCAGGGTGACAATATACAGCCTTGACATACTCCTTTTCCTCTTTGGAACCAGTCTGTTGTTCCATGTCCAGTTCTAACTGCTGCTTCCTGACCTGCATATAGATTTCTCAAGAGGCAGGTCTGGTGCTCTGGTATTCCCATCTCTTTCAGAATTTTCCACAGTTTATTGTGATCCACACAGTCAAAGGCTTTGGCATAGTCAATAAAGCAGAAATAGATGTTTTTCTGGAACTCTCTTGCTTTTTCAATGATCCAGCAGATGTTGATCTCTGGTTCCTCTGCCTTTTCTAAATCCAGCTTGAACATCTGGAAGTTCACGGTTCACGTATTTCTGAAGCCTGGCTTGGAGAATTTTGAGCATTATTTTACTAGCATGTGAGATGAGTGCAATTGTGCGGTAGTTTGAGCACTCTTTGGCATCGCCTTTCTTTGGGATTGGGATGAAAACTGACTTTTCCAGTCCTGTGGCCACTGCTGAGTTTTCCAAATTTGCTGGCATATTGAGTGCAGCACTTTCACAGCATCATCTTCCAGGATTTGAAATAGCTCAACTGGAATGCCATCACCTCCACTAGCTTTTTTCGTAGTGATGCTTTCTAAGGCCCACTTGACTTCACATTCCTGGATGTCTGGCTCTAGGTGAGTGATCATACCATCATGGTTATCTTGGTCGTGAAGATCTTTTTTGTACAGTTCTTCTGTGTATCCTTGCCACCTCTTCTTAATATCTTCTGCTTCTGTTAGGTCCATACCATTTCTGTCCTTTATCAAGCTCATCTTTGCATGAAGTGTTCCCTTGGTGTCTCTAATTTTCTTGAAGAGATCTCTAGTCTTTCCCATTCTGTTGTTTTCCTTTATTTCTTTGCATTGATCACTGAGGAAGTCTTTCTTATCTCTTCTTGCTATTCTTTGGAACTCTGTATTCAAATGCTTATATTTTTCCTTTGTCACTGGCAAACCCATTCTGTTGATCTGTTTTCCAAACTCCACTTCATAGGCCCCTACAATCTAAGGTCTTGCCTATCATTAACTAGCATTCATAATTTCAGGTCAAGAATTTGAATTTCAGGGATTAAAAAACAGAGACATTCTCGAGACCTCCCTGGTGGTCCAGTGGTTAAGACTTCTTCCAGTGCAGAGTGTTCAGATTCAATCCCTGGTTGGGAGCTAAGACCCACATGCCTCAGGGCAAAAAAACCTAAACATAAAACAGAATCAGTGCTGTAAAAATATTCAGTAAAGACTTAAAAAATTGTTCACATAAAAAAAAAAAGCTTTTTTTAAAACAGATTCTTCTCCCTGTACAGACGTCTGCTTTGATTGAGAATGGCTTGCAGGGGAGCTGAGAGTGGGCAGAAAGATGTCATGTGTGACCACTCAGAAGAGAGAATTAATCCTTTATGTAATGGCTCTCCTTGGTTAATCCTTTACTTCCATTTTTTTCCCCTAAGGGATTTCTAATTATATTCACATATTTTTAAGCCCTAAGAGTTGATCCTTCTATTTCAACATGGTGGTAGACAAAATAAAAAGGCAACTGAGGACTTTTGAATCTCTGAAAAAATCTGGGAAGAGTCAAACTGTACATTTCCTTGTGAATACTGTGCTTTTGGAAGTTGTGGAGCTAGAGGCTGTCCAATCCATGACAGAATCCTAGGATATGTAAGGTTAGTGTATTCGAGACACCCTCATAATTCCTTGGCAAGGAAATGAGTGGTAGGTTAATGCATGACTTCAAATCAAAATTATTGGCAGAAGACGACAAGAGGCTTGGCATGTTCTTCAAAGAAGCTCCCGGGGTAAGGATTTAACATTCAAAAGTCTGTGTCTTTGAGGTTTTTCAAAATATTGAACTTCTTTTTTTCAAATTATTAGTACAGCTTAGTACCCCCGCCCCACCCCGCCAAAGTATAAGAATTGAAAAGAATAGAAAGAAAAAAAAAATCAGAAAGTAGGAGAGGAAACAGGAATAAGGCAAAACATTTAAAAAATTACTAACAGAAGAGAACACAAACCAGGTGGATATACACCAGGTATCCATTCTCCCCCAAACTCCTCTCCCTTCCAGGCTGCCACATGACATTGAGCAGAGTTCCCTGTGCGGTTTGGTAGGTCATTGTTGGTTACCCATCTTAAATACAACAGTGTGTACATGTTCTTCCCAGACTCCTAACTATCCCTTCCCGCAACTGTTCCCTAGCAGCCGTAGGTTCATTCTCTAAGTCTGTGAGTCTCTTCCTGTTTTGTAAGTAAGTTCATTTGTATAATTTCTTTTTAGATTTCACATATAAGGGGTACTGTATGATATCATGTTCCTCCTTCCTGAGTCTTCTGTGGAAATAAGACAGATGTGAGAAGCTATTGGAGAAGTCATCCAGGAAGTGAAGCTTCCTATCCTTACAGACTTTGCCTGAGCATGTCCAGGAATGCTGATCTTGGGTCAGTCCTCTGAGAGGCAAGACCTCGTGAGCACTGGGGGCAGCGTCACAGTTTAGGAAGCCCTGCTCTTATACTGAGAAGACCTCAGCCCGTTCCTAACCTTGCTTTGGCTTTGTCAGTGAGGCTTTGGTTCCATGACTATTGGTTAATGACCTCACCTGGGCTTCTGTCCCAGCCTTGGTCCTCCCGCTGGCACTGACAGTTGCTGGAGACCTTGCTTTGACAGGGGGTGTGAGATGGGATGGGAGGGGGCATCCTTTCACACTGAGGATGCCTAGCCTGTGTGCACATGCCCAGGCATGCTGTGTTTGCCCCTGAGATTTTGGAGGGCATGTACATGACCTAAGGTCAGATATAACTGGATTGGACAGTTTGCCTCTGATTTTTTTCTTTTTAATTCTTTAAAAAATGCTCATTTATTTTTGGCTGCTCTGGGTCTTCATTGCGGTGTGCAGGCTTTCTCTAGTTGTGGTGAGTGGGGGAAGCTCTCTAGTTGCAGTGCCCAGGCTCACTGTGATGGCTTCTCTTGTTGTGGAGCATGGGCTCTAGGCAGACAGGCTTCACTAACTCCTGCACACGGGCTCAGTAGCTGCTGCTCACGGGCTCCAGAGCAGGCAGGCTCAGTAGTTGTGGCACACAGGATTAGTTGCTCCAGGGCATGTGGAATCTTCCTGGACCAGGGATCGAACCCACATCCCTTGCATCGGCAGGTGGATTCTTAGGCCCTGGACCACCACTGGGGAAGTCCTGCCTGTGATTATTTTCTATTATCTTTGTGCCCAACTTCTCTCCTTCAGTGTGGATCTTGGAGGGAGGCATGTTTCTGTTTCTGAAAGAGTACTTCCGGCAGGTCATGAAGAAGTGAGCCAACCACTCAGCATCACTGTCAGTCTTCAGAAGGCCATGTTGCCAGTAGAAAGAGGAGAAGAAGGAAGGACGACTATGAGGAAAGCAAAGGCAGTGCTGCATTGCCTGATGACTCATGTATCCTTTGCCATTCCCTTGGAGAGAGAACTAGGAACTAGGAGTACACCTGCTTGAGGCCAGGCATTTCACTGGGGAAGAGAGAAGAGTGGTTTTCCTCCAGGGATAATAACTAACACTCCTGCAGGATGCTCATGTAATTTTCATGGATCTTATTTTGTTCGCTTTTCTAACCGTATTGTAGAGTACCTTCTACACCCCTATGCAGAGCACATGGATTTGATCCCGAGCCCATGTGCCACAACTACTGCCTGCCTGCCCATTTTACAGATGAGGATACAGGGTCAGAAAGGTTAAATTGCTGACCCTGAGTTCCCAGACCACACTAGTGCAAATATCAATGAATGTAGGCTTTGTGACGCCAAGCCTAGCAAGAATTCATTCAGATCATCATTCCCTTCTTTAAATGAGTGCTGCTCTAGGTGGAGGCAGGAGAGACACATTATTAAGAAACTATAGTTGCTCAGTCATGTCGACTCTGCAACCCCATCCACCATAACCTGCTAGGCTTCTCCGTCTACGGAATTCTCTAGGCAAGAATGCTGTCGTGGTTAGCCATTTCCTCTCCAGGGGATCTTCCCTACCCAGGGATCCAACCCTGGTCTTTTGCCTTGTATGTGGATTCTTTACCTTCTGAGCCACCAGGGAAACCCCTATGACAAACTTGGACTTCTAGCACACTTCCCACAGATTAAGCTCACAAGTGTTCTATTGAATGCTTTGTATAACTAGGAAGATTGGATGATCCTGCCTCTATCTTGGTCAGTAATGACGCGATCCTTCCATTCTCTTTTCTGTGCTCTCTCAAACCCTGTATTCTGATTCATGCTAAACCTCTTGTCTCCATCAAAAGATTCAATTGCTATAAAAAGATAAATATGTTTGCAGCATTGCCCTTGTTTTTTCATTCAGTTGCTAAGCTGTGTCTGACTCTTTGCGACCCCATGGACTGCAGCACATCAGGCTTCCCTGTCCTTCACTGTCTCCCAGAGTTTGCTCAAACTCATATCCTTTGAGTCGGTGATACCATCCAGCCATCTCATCCTCTGTTGCCTGCTTCTCCTCCTTCCCTCAATCTTTCCCAGCATCAGGGTCTTTGGAAGCCGGCAAGTAACTTCATTCCTGTTCTTGGTAAAATAAGGGTCACAGATCCATCCTCCATAAGACTGCAGGAGAGATTGACTGTGATAATGCATTTATCAGCAAACTCTGAGACAGAAGAGTAGCTATTATTAGCCTTATTAGTCAAATTTTAAACTTTCTGTGATTTAAGTTTGTCGCTAGTGCTTGACATTCCGTAACTAGTTGTTGGTGCATCTGTAACTAACTCCCAGGGTTTGATGCCAACATATTAGAATGTGAGGACTGCCCACTTTTTCCTTTCTCAGAATTTAATCCTGCTTCCTTTCCCTATGAGTACTTGCATATTTAAGATAAAACAATATAAAAATGCCAGGCACTGTTGCCTCAAAAGGACTATAAGTGAAAGATAACACCAAGCTTGTGTCAGGAGCCTCATCACACCCCCATAAATCCAAATATCTGCTTATTCAGGCTCATCCCTCAACTGAGAAGCTGTAAGAGTGGAGATCTGTGTGCCTGTCTCTGGGCTAATTCAGGCCTGGGAGAGAGATTTCTCTTCCTGATTCCTGGGGAGGACAGTGCTTAATTGATTCTAATGAACATAGAACAGCCAACCCCTGCTTACCCCTGAGATATAGCCCAGGGGGTTAATCTCCCATTTTCGGTTTAATCAGTTTCCTCCCCAGGCTGAATTAAGCCTCAATTTTCATTTTTGATAGAATCTGTCTTTGCTGACAGATGTTTTCTGGGCAACCCAGAAAGTCTTCAGCATGAGATAATGTGATGGAAGCGCTAATGAATTCCTAGCTCCTCTGTTGGAATTATTCTCTGGAGTCTTTAAGATATCAGGACTGAATTGTCCCAAGGAAAGCTGCCGGCTTGGTAGACCACTGGCATAATTACCCTATGGAACTGTCACCTAGCACTGCTCCCAGCATATCCTACTCCTTTTCAGAGGATACGGGGGTTGATTTACATCTCAGCTCTGCCACTTACCAACACTGCTACTCTTGCTATGGAGAGAATATGAATAACTACAATTATAACTGCTAAGAGTTACAATGCATTTCTATCCTCAAAAAGATGGTCCTTACATCAGTAGCTATCAGCTTGCTGAAATGTAGAACCTCGGTCCACTCTCCAGCCTCTTGATTTACAATCTGAAAGTGAAAGTATTTGTTGCTCAGTCATGTTCTGCTCTTTGCAACCCCATGGGCTGAAGCCTGTCAGGCTCCTCTGTCTGTGGGATTTCCCAGGCAAGAATACTGGAGTGGGTAGCCCAATCTATATTTTACCAAAATCCCTAGGTAATTTATATACCCTTGAAAGTCTGGGAAGCACTTGCAATTAACTAGTTTATTCCTCCTTATAATATTAAACACTTCTGGAAGGTGTTGCTGGCTCTGCTTCACTCTCACCCCCACTGTAAGCACCTGATGGCATTTGTTCCTAGCCGTGTAGCAAGGATGAGGAAAAACCAGTCTCCTTCTAGGCCAGCATCTTGCTCCCTTCATCTCGACAAGTATCTTAGGTTTTCCTAGGGCAGAGATGGGATGAGGTCAGGATTCTCACTTCTTATTTCCTTTTCTCAAGAAAGCTGCATAAACACTCAAGTCTTTGATGGAGGGTGGGAGTCGGGGCTAGAGATTTCACAGTTTATTGGCTTTGGAAAAAGAAGGGGCTCTGATTTGTAAATATATATATATATTTAAAGGATGAACATGCTTATTGTTGACAGCCAGTTTCTATGGTTTTGGTTTCTCAGTAATAAGGGTGATCAATCATAAAGGACAGGAGGATGGCAGAAGTATTTAAAGAAGAGAGAAACATGGTATCTGGACCAAAGAAACAAGCATGTATTTAAGGGCCATGATCTTCTCATTTCAGGATCCAATTTTCAACCAGATGCATCTCAGATCTTGTCATGTGTTCCTCAGAGAGCAGAGGCGATACAGAGTATGTGACGTTCACATTACTTCCTCAACCTTATCTCGGACTTCAGACTCAGTATACGGTGAGGAAATTGCTTGGGGACAAGACAGAAAACCTCTGGGGCAGCCGGGTGAAGGCCATGGAGAAATCGGATTATCCAAGGAACTTTTCTCCTGTGATTAATGTCTCTGAAAGTGAGTGTCGGGGAACTACTGAAAAGTGGATTTATGACTACATTTTAGAAAGAGAAGCTTGGAATGCAGGAGGAGAGAAGTGAATGCGCACAAACCTTGAAGTGACTGCTCACAATGGGAAGTATATTAGTTATTTATTGTTGCATGACAAATTACCTTAATGCGAAGTGATTTGAATAGCAATAAACGTTTATTGTTTACACAGCTTCTTTATGTCAGGAATTCAGCAGCAGTGTGGCCAGGGGGTTCTGACTCTGGGTCTTTCGTGAGGTTATAGTCAGGATATTGGCAGGGGCTGCAGTCATCTAAGGGATCTTCTCTGGTGGCGCTAGTGGTTAGGAACCTGCTGGTCAACGCAGGAGATATAGGAGATGAGGGTTCGATCCCTGGGTCGGGAAGACCCTCTGGAGGTATTTAAAGGCTTCTAGGGGCTGGAGGATCCATTTCTAAACACAAGCAGATGTGTCTGTTTTCTTGCACGTGGATCTCTCCAAAGGTCCTTGGCTATCCTCACAACACCATGGCTGGCTTTCCCCAGAGCAGATGGTCCACGAGAGCAAGAAAGGAGCCACAGAGGCCTTTATAACCCAGTCTCACATTGTCGTTTTCACAATACCCCATTGGTTATACAAGTCAGCCTTATTCAGTCTGGGAGAAGATGATACAAGAGTGTGATTACCAGGAGGCAGGGGTCACCGGAGGTAATTTTTGAGACTGGTTACCACAGAATATAACTATTCAGTGGTTAAAAATCCACTTGCCAAGCAGGAGATGAGAGTTTGATCCCTGGGTTGGGAAGATCACCTGGAGTAGGAAATGGCAACCCACTCCAGTATTCTTGCCTGGAGAAATCCCATGAACAGAGGAGCCTGGCAGGCTATGGTCCATGGGGTCACAAAGAGTCGGACACGACTGAGCGACTGAGGACGCGTGCACACAGGGACTGGGGGGGTAAGTATCCTGGCTGGATTCCTGAATTTCTCCCTAATGATATGATCTTAGATCATTTGTAATCTCTTAGTCTCAGTTTCTTAAACTCTAAAGTTGTTAGAATAGATGATCTCCTGTGTTTTAATACTATAGGCTTTTGGCATGATGGCAAGATTAAAGACTCATGTTATGCACCGAGCCTGTATCTCCAAACCAACCGAGAGAGTGAACAAGTCCACCGTGGTAATGCAAAGGCAAGAAGGGAATTTTTATTTCTAGTGCGCTAGGGCTCAAGCCCCATCCGACGCAGCGGAATCAGATGAGAGCCCCGAACAAAGCAATATGGCGGTTTATATACAGTCAGCTCTTTGTCTCAGTTACAGGGTACTTGGCGATACCTGATTGGACAGGCAGAATGAGCTCATGCAACGCCTTCCTTATGCTATCGCATATAGAAATCTTTCCTTATTTGGTTAAGGAATGTTCTTCAAGAAAACAGGAAACATGACTCAGGTCCCCGGCGCTGTTATGCACCTCATTGAGCCGACCACCCTGCCTAACAACTCACAGTCTGAGGACCTTGGTTCGAATTCCAGCTCTCTGTCACTTACTGGAAGGTCTAAGGTTAGTCACTTCTGCTCTGAAGAATGGATTTCTGATTTGCAAAGTTCTTTGTAAAGTGAAGGCAGTCTTGAGGATTAAAAGAGAAAATGGATGTCAAGCTTCTTGTGACTCTAACTTCCACGCACTTGTAAGGTGTTTTATTTCCTCATGAGGAAGCTGAATTGGAGAAAGCCAGAAGGCATATCATTACCGTGAAAAATAAAATTACCTACTCCTCTGCATTGTACGATGAGCCCTCCAAACAGCCTCCTGATCTGCCAGGCTAGGCTGTGATCTTTTGAGCTATGCCAGGTGGTTATTATCATAGAAACTAAAAGCCATATTATTTCACATGTGTACTTTACAATTTAGAAAGAGCTTTTACTGACATTATGTTAGTTGGGCTTCATTTTTTTTTTTAAACCAGAATAAAAGATCTCCATTTACAAGAGTACTTTTTGAACTAACAGTTTTTTAAGAAATGGGAATTCATGCTGGTTGTTATTTTTATGATTGATTATCATCCTCTCGCATAAGGTAGATAAAGTCAACCAGTTAGGTCTCATCTTTATCTTCTGTCACGTGAGAAATTTGCATCTCAGAAAATTTAAGTGGCTTATCTCATGTCACAGAGCTACTTAGGATAAGCCTGTAGAGATCTCTTAAGTCTCTGGCTATTTTTACCATTTAAAGATTAAAAAAATTTTTTGTTTTATTTTGTATTGGGGTATAGCGATTAACAATGTTATGGTGGTTTCATGTGGACAGCAAAGCAACTCAGCCATACATATACATGCATCTATTCTCCCCATGGCAATTTTTATTTATAAGGATTGTGTTAAATTACTGAAATAAAAGAAGAAAATAAAAGGAATCAACTATTATTCTTTTTATTAAATTCTATAAACATTATGTTCTTTCTTTATGCCATGTGCTGCAGTCATAAAGATGAAGAAAACATGGTTTGTAGCTCACTGTCTGGTAGATATGGTGGGTCAGGCTATACATATATATATAGACAGATAGACACACATTCATCGTTTCAAGGTACTATGGTATGTTTCGGCTTCCCTGGTGGCTCAAACAGTAAAGTATCTGCCTGCAACGCAGGAGCCCTGAGTTTGATTCCTGATTTAGGAAGATCCCCTGGAGAAGGAAATGGCTACCCACTCCAGTATTCTTGCCTGGAGAATCCCATGGACAGAGGAGCCTGGTGGGCTATAGTCCATGGGGTCGCAAAGAGTTGGACATGACTGAGCAACTAACACACACATGGTATGTTTCACTACAGAAGTTGATAAAAAGTGTGTGTTTTGGGAGAACAATTGTTGAATAAATCAGCCTTCTGATTGAGGATCTAAGGAAAAAGGGAGTGGTGCTTTAGAACTGAGTTAGAAGGCAATATAGGTTAGGTAGATGAAAGTGAAAGGCATTAAGGCAGAGAGGGAAAATTAGATGCTTATTCCAGAAGTGATGGGGAGACTGAGGCTATTTTGAAATGGCTTTAAATGTACATCACAACCCTTGGAATTTGTCCTTTAAATGATAGAGAACAATTGGCATAGAGGAAGATTCTTTCTCCTGATTGTATAAAGATGGCTTTTGTTTTGCTTTGCTTTCTTTAAACAGTTTTTTTGATGTGGACCATTGGTAAAGCCCTCATTGAATTTGTTACAATATTTTTTTCTGTTTTATTTATTTATTTATTTTAGCTATGAGGCAGGTTGAGCTTAACTCCCTGACCAGGGAATGAACCCAAACCCTCTGCATTGGAAGGTGAAGTTCCAACAACTGGACCACCAGGAAAGCCCCTATAGATGTCTTTCAAACTGGGAGATGGCATGGGGAAAGTGATGAAAAAGTGTTTTTAAAAAGGGCAAGAATGAAAGCAATAAGTTCATAGCCAGTGGAATAGGTCAGGGTGGAATGAAAGGGAGTTTAGAGGTGACCTGTGTTGTGGGGATCAATGGATCTGTACCCTTTGAGCAGTAATGTCCTGGAGCTCAGGGGTCAACAAACGTTTTCTATAATGGGGTAGATCATAAATATTTTGGGCTTTGCTGGCCATATGGTCTCTGTTGCAAATACTCAAGTCTGTTGTTGTAGTGGGAGAGCGGCCACAGACAATATGAAAATAATGGCACATGGATATGCTCCAATAAAACTGTACTTAGGGATGATAAATTTGCATTTTATATAATTTTCACATTATTTCATGTAATTTTCACATATAAAATGCTATTCTTTTGAGTTTTTTCAGTCATTTAAAAGTGTAAAATCCCTTCTTGGTTCACAGGCCTTCCAAAAACAGGCAATGGGATCAGTTCACCCATGGACCATAGTTTGCTCACAGGGGTGTGCGTGCTCAGTTGCTTCAGCTGTGTGCTACTCTTTTTGGCTCCTTGGGCTGTAGCCCGCCAGGCTCCTCCATCCATGGGGTTTTCCAGGCAAGAATACCAGAGTGAGTTGCCATTTCCTACTCTAGGAGATCTGCCCGACACAGGGATTGTGCCGGCATCTCTTGCATTGGCAGACAGATTCTTTGCCACTGAGCCACCTGGGATGGATTGAAATTCCATCATCATGTTTACCTGTGTGTTCTTGGCAAATACATGCATATCAACCAGAGTAAATGCAGACTTCACCAAGAAACCTTCTGCTTCATAGCAGTGTTCTCCTATTTGGAGGTGTGTGCATGCGTGCTAATTCGCGTCAGTCATGAGGAGGTGAAACACTCACAGAGTAAAGCTTAAGCATAAGCAAGGAGGGACATGCATGCCTATTCAGACCATCTTTCCACAAGCCGCTGAGATCTGTGGGCAAATGGGGGCCCCTTGAATTCCCGACTCAGACTTTCTTCACTTGCCTCTGCACTAGCCATCACAGGCTGGCTAGGCTTGTGAGTGCAGTCAGGTCAATGGGTGGAATGGCTTAACTCAGAAGACAGACAGACATGTGATTGTCGAGTGGTGATGGAAGAGCTGGGCAAAAGGGAAAACGTTAACCTGATGCATTTAGTTGAGCAATTTAAAGTCATCTTTTTAAGGAGAAATGTCTATTCAAGTCTCTTGTCCCCCTTTCAAATCAGATTATTTGTTTTTATGTTACCGAGTTAATACTTTTTGATAGTAATTCTTGATCAGATATAATATTTACTTTGAAAATCTTTTTTCCATTCCATCCATTGGCTTTTCACTCTGTTGATGGATTCCTTTTCTTTTATCTTGATGTCCCAAATTATTTGTCTAATTTTGCTTTTGTTGTCTGTACTTTTGGTGTCATGTCCAAGGAATCATTGCCAAGTCCAATGTCATGAAGCTTTCCTTCTGTTTTCTTCTAGGAGTTTCATAGTTTTAGGTATTATATTAAAATCTTCAATTAATTTTTGACCATTAATTTTTAATAAGTATTCATAGAAATGTGCTGAGTACTTGCTTTATCTCCTTGACAAAGCCTTGTTTCACACAGGAGAAGAAACAAAGCCAAAGGGATATGTCATTCCATTTAGAATCGCACAGCCAATCAATGCTGGAAGTTGAGACTCACACTTGGATCGTTTGATACCAAATGCCATTATCTTTCTTCCATCCCACCTGGTCTTTTATTTAGTTCACTTTGAATGGGGGTGAGGGAGGCATGAAGAGAGAAGGGAGGGTGAACAGAGCACCCAGGAGACTGCCTTCTTTCAAATGAAACGAGATAGTGATGTATTTGTTCAGTCCTTAAGGAGAGATCAGCTTTCTCAGCCTACTTTTATTCCCTGACTCCCTCTGCCTTCCTCCATGCTCTTGTATCTATTTTCCAGCTCTCTTGATACCTACTATCAAGAGATGTAATTATTACAGCAATTATTATTATCTCCAGGTCAAGAGATATAAAAACAAATATGATTTTAAACCATAACAGTCTGAGTATTTGAACTTCAGTGAACATGTGGCCAATACAGATTCTGTTGTTTATCAACCACATCTTTTTTTGGCAGAGACGAAGTGCAGAGTTCAGGGGATTTCATGATTTTCCAGAGTGCTCTAAGGAAATTCCTGGTGGTGGTTTAGTCACTAAGTTATGTTCGACTCTTGTGACCCCATGGACTGCAGCCCACCAGGCTCCTCTCTCCATGAAATTCTCCAGGCAAGAATGCTGGAGTGGGTTGCCATTTCCTTCTCCAGGGGATCTTCCTAACCCAGGGATTGAACCCAGGTCTCCTGCACTGCAGGCAGTTTCTTTACTGACTGAGCTACCAGGAAGCCCAAACTCCTGGTGTGTCTGTATTTTTCACGGTGAAAAAACAAAATGTGAGCAATAATGACATTTTTCCAGTTTCACTCTCTCTCTTTCCTGAATCAAGCATATTCCTTCAGGGATGTTGGAGAGTATTCACATGTTAAGAGCCTCCCCCAGGCTTTGTGGCAGGATGGGTGGCTTTCTGAATGAATGAGCTGGGCCCCCACTGGCTAGAGTAAGAGTGGGGTGGTAGAAGCTAAAGTTTTGGTTATGTTTTCTCAGACTGTGCAGAACTGGGTTGTTTCCTCCTGCTTCCTCCCTCTCTTTGCCTTCACCTGATAAATATCATCTGATTTCACACCTTTCATTTTTCTTACACAACACTTACCCTGGGCCCATTGCTTGTCCATGAGAATGCCTTGGTGGGGGCTGTCCTTCTGTGCATTTGCTACCTCTCTTCACCACCTTTAGATGGGGATAAGCTCCTCTGTACATCTCTAGACTCAAACAAGACCTTTTATTCAATTAATTATCTAATTTTTTGAACACACTGTATAGCTTGTGGGCTCTTAGTTCCCCATCCAGGGACTGAACCCAGGCCCTGTGTGTGAAGCACTGAGTGAAGCCACTAGACCACCAGGGAATCCCATGCTTGCTAAGTTGCTTCAGTCACGTTTGACTCTTTGCAACCCTATGGACTGTAGCCTGCCAGCCTCCTCTAGCCATGGGGATCCTCCAGGCAAGAATACTGGAGTGGGCTGCCAGGCCCTCCTCCAGAGGATCTTCCCAACCCAGGGCTCAAACCTGCATCCGTCTCCTGCATTGACAGGGGTTCTCTGCCACTAGCGCCACCTATAGGTGGTCTAGATTTTCATGACGATTTTGAAGACAGAAGGAAGAAAAGTCTACTTTGTATGCACTGGAGCAAATTCCTCGAAACCTTTTGAACGTATTCTTTTCCCCCCAGCCCTTCAGTCTTATGACTTCTCCCTTTTCTCTGACCCTCCCTTCCACACCTTTGTTCCTTGTCTTTTCTTCCTGCTTCTGAATCATCCACCTCTCTTAATCTTGAAACCATTCATGATAAATGCAATCTGGCTCAGTCCTGCTTCTACTTTCAAAATCTTTCAGACACCAAGGCCCGCCCTTCTTAGAGAGCTATAGGGAATTTTAGTAAGAAAGATTTGTTAGTAGTATTTAGAAAACTTGGTTTCTTATCTTTGTTTTGCCATTTATAAGATGTGTGAGATTATACAAAATACATCATGCCTTGGAATCAGTTTCCTTTCTATAAAATGAAACTAACATCTGTTCTGCTATCCAGAGGATCATCAAAATATAAAATAACCATAACTGATAAGTGTGGAGCACCAGCCATGTCCCAGGCACCATGCTAAATGTTCTATGCATAAGATTCCACTTACCTTTTGATGTGGGAACTATTATCATCCCCACTTCACAGACTATTAAACTGAGTATCTGAGCTACTAAGTAACTTGTCCAAGATTTTCCAGCTGGTAAGGAGAAGAACCAGGATTAGAATTTGAGATATAAACCTCTGTATATAAAACCTGGAAAACCCAGAGTTGTAGCTGGCCCAGGTAAGGGCTCATGTATGTTTATTCATTGAGTGGGTGGAACTAGAGTAAATGCCTTTCTGCCAGGATGACAGAAGACATTGCATGAGTTTCCAAGTGACCCAGGATAACATGAAATCACTTGGGATGTTGGCTTTAGTAGTATTTGACATTGCTATGCATGCACCCCACTCCAGTACTCTTGCCTGGAAAATCCCACGGACAGAGGAGCCAGGTGGGCTGCAGTCCATGGGGTAGCTAAGAGTCAGACACGACTGAGCGACTTCACTCTCACTTTTCACTTTCATGCATTGGAGAAGGAAATGGCAACCCACTCCAGTGGTCTTGCCTGGAGAATCCCAGGGACGGTGGAGCCTGGTGGGCTGCTGTCTATGGGGTCACACAGAGTCAGACACAACTGAAGTGACTTAGCAGCAGCAGCATGCACTAAATAGGGCCTCCCAAGTGGCTCAGTGGTAAAGAATCCCCCTGCCAATGCAAGAGATGTGGGTTCTATTCCTAGGTTGGAAAGATCCCCTGGAAGAGGAAATGGCAACCCACTCCAGTATTCTTGCCTGGGAAATCCCATGGACAGAAGAGCCTGGGGGGCTATGGGGTAGCAAAGTCTGTAGTCCAAGGGATCACAAAGAGCTGGACATGACTTAGTGACTAAACAACAACTATATAGTAATAGGTCCCACAGAAGCATGTTAGCCTAGTACAGTGGCTTTGGAAAGAGATCGGAGTTTAGAAACTAGGCAAGAACTTACACTTTCTAAGTTTCCCTCCTCATCTATACTTTTTCAAATTCTGTTTTTAAAACCACTCATGAGTTGCTATACAGATTCAATGAGACCATGAACTTTTAGCAGAATGTGATCTGGCATAGACTAATAATTCACCACTAGTTGTCTTTCAATGGCAACCACAACAATAATGAACCAATAACTGACAGGAGAACAAGATGGAGGAGGAGGAGGTGGACATGGAGCACATCTCTCTCCAAGGATACATCAGGAATACCCCTTCAGACACAGACGTGCATGCAGGACACCAGCTGAGAGCAGACAGGAGTACCTGACCAGCGACAAAGAATATACAGACCCAGGAAAAACTAGATAGGACAAAGGAACTAGGGGGAAAAACAGGAGTGTTAGTAGGACTGAACCTGCCCTCGGTGGGTGGGGGAACTGAAGCAGGGGTCCGATCCCCACATCGGGGCAATTGTCTGAGTCAGAGGAGAAACATTTAAGGCTGAGAGTGAAACAGCTGATCTGTGCCAGCCTAAATGGAATGAGAATCAGATAGTCCTTGCCTCAGCGATGCATACCTTGGACAGGGACGCAGGTCCCCTGGAAGGTGCAGCAGCTGGGAGCTGGAGTTTAGGCATTGTGGAGCAATCCCGGTGTGAGGGCTGCTGTTGACTTCAGAGATGGATCAAGGGGATGGGAGGGAGGAGATCATGGGAAATGCCTGTGGAGGAAATCTAGGCAGCCATGGAAGCAAGGCGATACTGCTGAGTCATGCATGGGGGTGGAGCCATCACCACAGCTTCTCTCTCGCCACGCGAGCATCAGCAGCTGAACAGTAGAGAGGCTGGCCCATCAAATGCCTGATGCACTGAACTACAGAGTAGGACCCATCCCAGGGTGCTCCTATAAGTGCCTGACAAGCCAATCTACAGAGTAGGACGCCTCCATGTGCCTGACAAGCTGAACAACAGAGAAGGACCCCAGGCAAGGGAGTCCTGTAAGTGCCTGAACAGGTGGAGCTACAGAGAAAGACTGGCCAAAGAGGCCTTCTGATTGCCAGCTACAGGAGGCTTGAAAAAAGACTCTGATAAGGCCATAACTCCTGCTGCAGAGGCAGTCTGTGTCCCTAAACACTTGGTGCCGCCAGGGTCCCCACAAGCCAAGCAGCTGCACCATCTTCATGCTCAACTCTCACTGGGGCAGAGCTGCCACAGGCAAAAAAAATCTTGCATCTTTGTGCGCAGGGTCACTTTGGTCCTGTCCAACTCTTTGTGACCCTGTAGACTGTGGCCTGCCAGGCTTCTCTGTCAGGGGGGTTCTCCAGGCAAGAATACTGGAGCCTATGGGCCAAAACTGGGTGCCATACCCTTCTAGAGCACTGTATTTCCTGCTGCCCTAGCCACCAGCTGAGTACCTGGTGCTGCCAGAACCCCTGTGACCCAAGCAGCTGCACCACCTCCAGGCCTGGCCCTCCCAGGGGCAAGCCCAAGCCCTCCAGGGCAGCCTCAGGAGCAATCCCCAGTGGACGATCCACATGTAGAGTTGGAAATAAAACCACAATTGAAACCCAGGGGCAGTGTGGCTAAGGAAGAAGATCCAAAACCTTCCCACCAGCTGTACAAGATGCAGATTAAATCCACACGATTAACTAGGCAGACTCTGTGTCTGTGGACTATATAAAAGGCCCTTGAGAGCTCCCACAAAAGAAGACACACTAGCCCTGATAGCTGTGGACACTGGAGGCAAGAACACACAGGAGTAGGACTAGATTAGAATCTGAGCTGCCCCCACAGCAGGTTCAGAGATCAGCAGTGTTGGAGGGCATCGTATGGAGGTGAGGTGGACTGTGACTCCCAGCCAGGGAAAGGACTCTGACAGCAGTGACTCAAACATTTATTATTCTTATATTTGACTTGTTCTATAGATTCCTTTGGATTTTTTCTTTTTCCTTTCCACATCCCCCCCCCCCCCATTGTAGTTGTTGATTTTATTGGCATTATGAAATCTAATTAAGCTTTTGAGCTTTTTTTATTCTCAGTCACATTTTTTATTGTTGTTATAAACCTCTGCCTCTACATTGGGCTTTTGCAATTCTGTGGAGTTTTCCTTTTTTTTTTTTCTTCTTTCTTTTCTCTTTTTTTAATTTCAGTTTTTGATTTTTAAACCTATTATTATTTTTTCTATATTTATTCCCTTGTTTGCTTTTCCTACTGTCCTTTCCCCTGGCAGTTAATCTTTAATGGATATAAATCTTCTTTATCTACCTCTAGCTAACTTTGCATATCTGTTCTTTCTTTCCTTGCTTTCTTTCCTTTCCTCTCAACATGCTTGGTGGTTTTGTTTTCGTTGCTTTATTCCCCACTTGGCACCTTGCTTTAGTTTTGTTTTCCAGTTTATGCTTTCATTAGTTTTGTTCTTAGCTGGTAAATATAATTTTTGATTTCCTTTGTTCACAAGGTCAATCTACTGTACTTTATTTTATTGGACTGTTTTGACTTTGTTTGTGAGGGTACATGTATATGTGTACATTCCATTATTTTAATTATTATTTGCCTGATTTTGTAACTGCCATTTTTCTGTGGTTCATCTTTGGTTTCTCATTTTTGGGTATTTGTTTTAATCTCACTTAATGCCATAACAAATCATTTGTGGAATCCTCGTTCCTGATCAGAGATCAACCCCTGAGATTTTGGAGTGGGAGCACTGACTCCAAGACCCTAGACTACCAGAGAATGAATCTTAGGGCGTATCAGGCAGTGAGAACTCACACAAAGGAAACCACTTGAATACAAGACCTGGCATCACCCGACCACCAGTAGCACCCTGTTCAGGATGCCTCGTCTAAATAACAAGCAAACCCAAAACATGAGGCAATCATCAGCAGACAGGATTACCACCTCACTCAGCTTTGCCCATCAGAGGAAAAACAAGCAAAACAACAACAACAACAACAAAAGAAAAACCTCAGCACAAATCTCACCTTGTACAAGCTTACACAAACCACTGGACCAATCTTAGCAGGGCAGAAACCAAAAGAAGAAAGAATTCAACCTTGAAGCCTGGGAAAAGGAGACCTCAAACACAATAAGTTTAAAAAATAATAATGAAAAGACAGAGAAATACTACACAAATGAAGGAACAAATTTGAAGCACAGAAGTCCAAATAAATGATGAGGAAATAGGCAGACTACCTGAAAAAGAATTCAGCATAATGATAGTAAAGATGAGTAAGAACATTGAACAAAAAGTGAAGAAAATGCAAGAATCAATTAACAAGACCTAGAAAAATTAAAGAATAAAGCTAAAGAGACAAACAACACAATTACTGAAATTAAAAATACTCTGGAAGGAATCAATAGCAGAATATCTGAAGCAGAAGAATGAGCTGGAAGATAAATGGTGGAAATAACTTCTGAAGAGCAGAATAAAGTAAAAAGAATAAAAAGTCTCAGAGACCTCTGGGACAATATCAAATGCACCAATATTTGAATTATAGGGGTCCCAGAAGAAGAAGAGAAAAAGAAAGGGTATGAGAAAATTTTTGAAGAGATTATACTTGAAAATTTCCCCGACATGGAAAAGGAAATAGTCAATCAAGTCCAAGAGACACAAAGAGTCCCATACAGGATAAACTCAAGGAGAAACATGCCAAAACACATACTAATCAAACTAACAAAGACTAAACACAAGGACAGAATATTAAAAGCAGCAAGGGAAAAGCAACAAGTAACATGCAAGGGAAACCCTGTACGTTTAACAGCTGATCTTTCAGCAGAAACTTGCAGGCCAGAAGGGAATGGGAGGGTATATTTAAAGTACTGAAAGGGAAAATTACTGTACCCAGCAAGTATCTCATTCAAAATTGATGGAGAAATAAAAAGTTTTTCAGAAAAGCAAAAGTTAGGAGAATTCAGTACTACCAAACCAGCTTTACAACAAATGTTAAAGGGACTTATATGGTCAAGAAATACAAGATAAGGGAAAAGATATACAAAATCAATCCCAAATAATTAATAAAATGGCAATAGAAACATATATATCACTAATTACTTTAAATGTAAATGGATTAAATGCTCCAACCAAAAGACACAGATTGGCTGAATGGATACAAAAACAAGACCCAAATATATATGCTGTCTACAAGAAACCCACTTCAGACCTAAAGACACATGTAGACTGAAAGTGAGAGGATTGAAAAATATATCCCATGCAAATGGAAAGCAAAAGAAAGCTGGAGTAGCAATCCTCATATCAGAAAAAATGGACCTTAAAATAAAGAAGATTGCAAGAGATAAGGAAGGACACTACATAAAGATCAAGGGATCAATCCAAGAGGAAGACATGACAATTGTAAATATCTATGCACCCATCATAGGAGCACCTCAATACATAAGACAAACACTAACAGACATAAAAGGAGAAACTGACAGTAACACAATAATAGTGGGAGACTTTAACACCCCACTCACACCAATGGACAGATCATCAAAAGAGAAAATTAATAAGGAAACACAAGTCTTAAATGATACATTAGATGAGATGGATCTCATTGATATCTTCAGGACATTCCATCCAAATGCAGAAGAGTACACCTTCTTCTCAAGTATACATAAAGCATTCTCCACTATAACTGACAAATGACACCATGAAAGTTCAGTGGTCTTGCCTGGCCTCTCTGTTTAGTGGCTGCATGATTTTTTTACTGTTTCCACTGAATGGCTTAATACTGGCCATTGGGGGACTTTGATAGATATATTTAGAATGGGGAACCACAGGGCTTGTATTTTAGTCTCTTCTGCTACTTCCTGGTTTTGTGGGCTAGAGCAAGGCACTTTTCCAAGTTAATCCCACTTTTAAAAATAACTATGAAAGCACTCACTGTCCTCCTCACCAATGCGCCCCCAAACAGTGTGACTTTTCATTAATACAGTGTGGGTGATGGCACTTTATGAACTCTGAAGTGCTGAGTACATGTTATTTTTTCTCCCTTGAATTTGGGAGCAGTATTTTTTGGCTTCCCTTAAATGACCCATTATCACATCCCTGGTTACTAAATACATTTGCATGGGAACATTTGGCTAATATTGGGAATGGCATTTGCAATCAATATTTTCCCTTGAAGAGCAAAGTAAGTTATTATGAACTAAACTGTAGCGGTGCCATTTACAATATTAAGTTTTTGAGAGCAATTGCTACTTTGCCTATTTTGCTAGGATGGCATAATAGAGATTATTTAAGGTGATTAGATCAGGAAAGCACCAATTTGATAGAACGATCAAAGAAGAGAGTGAAAATAAATAGACATCTGATACCCTGAATTTACAATCAGATCAAGAAATAACAGCCAATGGGAATAAGTACTGTTCATGTGGGAGAGGGCTGCACACCAGTCACTTTCTGGGAACTTTCTCTAACGCTTCTAGCAACATCGTGATATAGATATCGCAATCCCCATTTTGGGCTTCCCAGGTGGTGCTAGTGATGAAGAACCCACTTGCCAATGCAGGAGACGTAAGCGGTGCAAGTTTGATCCCTGGGTCAGGAAGATCCCTTGGCGGAGGGCAGGGCAACCCACCCCAGTATTCTTGCCTGGAGAATCCCGGAGGATGACAGTCCATAGGGTTGCAAAGAGTCAGACATGACTGAAGAGACTTAGCATGGGTGCATCCCATTGTGTGGGACGAGGTGGCTGAGTGGTTACGGCGATAGACTGCTAATCCATTGTGCTTTGCACGCATGGGTTCGTTTCCCATCCTTGTCGTTCATGTTGTTACACTGGAGGTGGTTCTTAATTTTTTAGGACTTCCGTGGTGGCTCAGATGGTAAAGCGTCTGCCTACAATGCAGGAGACATGGGTTTGATTCCTGGGTCGGGAAGAGCCTCTGGAGAAGGAAATGGCAACCCACTCCAGTACTCTTGCCTGGAAAATCCCATGGATGGAGGAGTGTGGTAGGCTACAGTCCATGGGGTGGCAAAGAGTCAGACACGACTGAGCAACTTCACTTTCACTTTCATCCCCATTTTATAGATGAGGAAACTGAGGCTCAGAAGTTTATGTCACCACTCTGGTCCTCCTTGAATTCTGTTTTTCAGAGAATGATACCACCACCTACCCAGTTACATAAGTCAAAGCAGTATGAGTTAGCTCTGATTAACCCCTTTCTCTCATTTCCCATATCCAATTTATTATTAAGGCTTATTGATTTTAGCTTTGAAAAATCCCCTAGATTCTGTTTACTCTTTCCATCTGGAGCATTACTAGCTCTTGTTTGGATTATGCACTCGCCTCCCACACGTACACGTGTGTCCATGCTGTCCCCCAGTGTGCTCTCTCTGCTTAGATCTGATCATGCCCCACAACCCCCATGCCACCTAGAATGAGGGCAAACCTCCTTAGCATGGCCACAGGCCCCTCTCTGTTTCTTTGACCTCAGCATGTGCCCCACTTCTCAGCTCACTCTGCCCAGACTCAGGCTCCCGGGTGGGATGTGTTCCCTCGCAGCACTGCACCGTGCCTGGGATGCAGGCTCCTCCTCATCACAGCAACTTATTGTACACTTAAGGGCTTCCCAGGTGGCACTAGTGGTAAAGTGCCCTCTTGACAATGCAGCAGACCTAAGAGACACGGGTTCGATCCCCGGGTCGGGAAGACCCCCTGGAGGAGGCAGGGCAACCCACTCCACTATTCTTGCCTGGAGAATCCCATGGACAGAGGAGCCTGGCAGGTTACAGTCCATGGGGTTGCAAAGAGTCAGACACAACTGAAGCGACTTAGCACATACTCATGCACCGTCCTTCTGATCTCAGCTCCAGCTGCCCTTGCTAGGGGGAGTCTTGAATTCCTATAGGCTAGTGTGCTCAGTAAGATGTATGTGTGTGTGTGCACTGTGTGCTGCCAGGCTCCTCTGGAAAACTGAAATTTCCAGGCAGGAATGGCAGGTTGCCATTTCCTCCTCCAGGGGATCTTCCCCACCCGAAGACTGAACCTGTCTCCTGCATTGGCAGGTGGATTCTTTATCACCACTGAGAAGCCTCTGGGAAGGCATTGATGAACAAACAAATGATTCAGGCAGGGCATTGCAGCTAAGAAGTGATAGATTTTGGATTGAAACTCCTTTCTTTCTGGTTCTAAGGCTTTTAAAGACCACTCTTAACACCATTCACTTTTGGGCCAGGGTCATTTTAGCAGTGGGACCAATAGATGTACTTTATTCTAAGAACAAACATATGTTGGTTCCATCAAATAAAGTTTGATAAAAATTGGTTATTAAGAGCAGATTTGATAAGCAGAGCTTTCTATCCAACGTGTCTGGATTTTTAAATGAAAAGGGATCAGCCTGAG
Source organism: Budorcas taxicolor (assembly GCF_023091745.1). Taxonomy (NCBI): domain Eukaryota; kingdom Metazoa; phylum Chordata; class Mammalia; order Artiodactyla; family Bovidae; genus Budorcas; species Budorcas taxicolor. The sequence goes on along the minus strand of NC_068930.1, from coordinate 18,170,213 downwards.
CGGATGGGAGGGATGGGGACTGGAGAGCAGAGGAGAGCAGCTCCATCTGTATTGCTCTTGACCCTTGCCCCTCTTCTTCATTCTGCCTGGAACTGCCCACCCTGAGTGCTATAAGATAATGATGAATTACCTCCCTTGGGCTGTGTGGGCGCTGGGCTATGTGTGAGTGGGCAGCTTCTGTGATTGCATGAAGCTGTGTAATTAAGAAATTTGTAGAAAATTGCAAGTGTGCTTTGTTGGTCTGTTCTAGTGCCTCTCCCCAAGCTACATTTTCTTTCATTTATTTTTAATTGAGAAATAATTGGTTTACAAAATTGTGCTGGTTCTGCTATACATCAACATGAATCAGCCATAGGTATACACATGTCCTCGCTCTCTTTAACCTCTCTGCCACCTCACACTCCATCCCATCCCTCTAGGTTGTCACAGAGCACTGGTTTGATGTTCTGAGTCATCGAGTTTCCTTTTATTTACCGCAGACACTGGACTTCCCAGGTGTTGCAGTGGTAAAGAATCTGCCTCCCAATTCAAGAAATGCAAGAGACTGGGGTTCAGTCCCTGTGTTGGAAAGATCCGCTAGAGGAGGAAATGGCAACCCACTCCAGTATTCTTGCCTGGTAAGCTACAGTCTACGAGGTCACAAAGAGTCAGACACAACCGCAACTGAGTAACCACACAGGTATCAGGAACACTGGTAGCAGCAAGATGTGAGGGAGGGAGAGGGAGGTCGAGTGTTAAAACTCTTAGTTCCTAGTTTCAGCTCTGATTTTGATCAACCCCATTCGGTCTCCTCATCTGAAAAATCAGTGATGACCTGAATTCCTTTTAACTCACACTCCCTCTCCCCATGGTTGCAACACTTACGGAAGCCGTTGTTCTCTTAGTTTTTCCAGTAATGATGTGGCTTCTGTGTTACAAAGATGTGGTCTCCAACCTAAATGACCCGTCAAGGAAATTAAATTTCTAACCATTTCCATCTGGTAAGTGAAATGGCTCAAGGAAAGAGCTAGCTGTCAATAGTTCTGTGGATGGCAGATTAATTCAGTGGAACAGAATCTGAGCAAGCACGTGCTTACACAGCCATAATTTGCCTTTCATTTTCTTTTGCAACTTAGAAGAAAGTGAATAATTTCCAATGAGCCTCTCATTTAAACATATTGAAAAAACATGTCATTAGCAAAAGGAGCATTTAGTTGCTTGATTACCATATATCTCCAAGTATGTGGAACAGTCATTTTTCGGTTGGGGGTAATTAATTAAGCAGAAAGATGCAAAATCTTGGAGGGGGCAGCAAAATCCTTGTATATTTTAAATGGGTATTGAGAAAGCAAAATTAAAACAGAGAGCGTAGGAGGAGGGAGGGGGTCAGCTGCATTTCCTATGGCTATTCAAATCCAAGTCCCTAAAGCAATGAGGATAAAACTGTATATGGAAATGTGTTTGTAGGGTTTCATTAACCCAAGAAAAGGACAAAAGATAAAGAGTTAAAAGAGATGAATTTTTAAAAATTCATTATTTAATTTGCTTATCTGCCTTTGTAGCCTTCCAACTATCACTCTCACATTTTTTTCCTTTTGTCTAAGGCCAATCTTCTAAGGGATTCCTGCCTGCAGTAGTAGATATAATGGTCATCTGAGTTAAATTCACCCATTCCAGTCCATTTTAATTCGCTGATTCCTAGAATGTTGATGTTCACTCTTGCCATCTCCTGTTTGACCACTTCCAATTTGCCTTGATTCATGGACCTGACATTCCAGGTTCCTATGTAATATTGCTCTTTACAGCATCAGACCTTGCTTCTATCGCCAGTCACATCCACAGCTGGGTATTGTTTTTGCTTTGGCTCCATCCCTTCATTCTTTCTGGAGTTATTTCTCCACTGATCTCCAGTAGCATATTGGGCACCTACCAACCTGGGAAGTTCCTCTTTCAGTATCCTATCATTTTGCCTTTTCATACTGTTCATGGGGTCCTTGAGGCAAGAATACTGAAGTGGTTTGCCATTCCCTTCTCCAGTGGACCACATTCTGTCAGACCTCTCCACCATGACCTGCCCGTCTTGGGTGGGCCCACAGGGCATGGCTTAGTTTCACTGAGTTAGACCAGGCTGTGGTCCTGTGATTATATTGACTAGTTTTCTGTGAATATGGTTTCAGTGTGTCTGCCCTCTGATGCCCTCTCACAACACCTACTGTTTTACTTGGGTTTCTCTTACCTTGGATGAGGGGTATCTCCTCACCACCGCCCCTCCTGACCTTGAATGTGGAGTAGCTCCTTTCTGCCCTCCTGCACACTTGCAGCCACCATTCTAAGTGAAGAGGAAATAAAATGCCTCTTGATGAAAGTGAAAAAGGAGAGTGAAAAAGTTGGCTTAAAGCTCAACATTCAGAAAACGAAGATCATGGCATCTGGTCCCATCACTTCCTGGCAAATAGATGGGGAAACACAGTGGAAACAGTGTCAGACTTTATTTTTCTGGGCTCCAAAATCACTGCAGATGGTGATTGCAGCCATGAAATTAAAAGACGCTTACTCCTTGGAAGAAAAGTTATGACCAACCTAGATAGCATATTCAAAAGCAGAGACATTGCTTTGCCAACAAATGTCCGTCTAGTCAAGGCTATGGTTTTTCCAGTGGTCATGTATGGATGTGAGAGTTGGACTGTGAAGAAAGCTGAGCACTGAAGAATTGATGCTTTTGAACTATGGAGAAGACTCTTGAGAGTCCCTTGGACGGCAAGGAGATCCAACCAGTCCATTCTGAAGGAGATCAGCCCTGGGTGTTCTTTGGAAGGACTGATGCTAAAGCTGAAACTCCAGTACTTTGGCCACCTCATGGGAAGAGTTGACTCATTGGAAAACACTCTGATGCTGGGAGGGATTAGGGGCAGGAGGAGAAGGGGACGACAGAGGATGAGCTGGCTGGATGGCATCACGGACTTGATGGACGTGAGTTTGAGTGAACTCTGGGAGTTGGTGATGGACAGGGAGGCCTGGTGTGCTGCAATTCATGGGGTCGCAGAGAGTCGGACACGACTGAGCGACTGAACTGAACTGAAGGCCAATCTGGACTATCAGCTAGCTACAAGAGCAATCCTGGAAAATTGTTTAAATTCTCTAAGATTCTTTTTTTTTTGCGGGGGGGGGGGTAAACTTTGGGGCAAAAATCCTTGATTTTGCTACCTTGAGTCCTCTCTGTTCAAGTCTGATATAACAGATTGCATATGTACATTATAAAACTGATCTCCCAACAGATAGTATGGGCAAATTCAGATGGCTTGCTGCTTCTTGGGGTTTGGCTGTTACTGATGGGATGGAGTGCAGAGGAGTGGCAGAGAAGAGGATTGTAGAATTTTTCTAGACTATTGTTTTCATCCAGAAAGTAACAATGCTCTTATATTTGAAGACACCCACCTGTATGTGCTTTGGTTCTTCTAGTAGTCATGTATGGATGTGAGAGTTGGACCATAAAGAAAGCTGATCACCAAAGAATTGAAGCTTTTGAACTGTGATGCTTGAGAGTCCCTTGGACTGCAAGGAGATCCAACCAGTCAATCCTAAAGGAAATCGACCCTGAATATTCACTGGAAGGATTGATGCTGAAGCTGTAGCTCCAATAATTTGGCCAGCTGATGCAAAGAGCTGACTCATTGGAAAAGACCCTGATGCTGGGAAAGATTGAAGGCAGGAGGAGAAGGGGATGACAGAGGATGAAATGGTTGGATAGCATCACCAATTCAATGGACAGGAGTTTGAGCAACCTCTGGGAGATAGTGAAGGACAGGGAAGCCTGGTGTGCTGCAGTCCATGGGATTGCAAAGAGTCAGACACGACTGAGCAACTGAATGACAATGTATATGTGTATACAGAAATTCTAAGATTGTCAGGGCTTTGCATTGATTTTGGAGCAGAGTTTCAGGACTCCTGGAGCAGTGCCATCATTTCACATTAGCATTGTAGTCAACAGGCTGCTTTTGGCCTCCCTGATGTGTGAAAATCTTGTAGAGGATGGAGAGTCTGGAGGCTAGTATCACATTGTTCTTCTTCCAGGCTGGAAAGTCCCATGAGGGCAATACTAAAAATTTAATTGGAACATTTATCAGCAGTGATATGGAATCCATCTCTTAAAGGCTTCCTGGGAGAGTTCCTGAAGATTTATAGGAGGCACTGCCTTGATTAAATGGCTTTGTTGCTTCCTTCTTAGTAGAAACAACACACGCCACCAGGCCACTTAGAACCTTATGTTCCCTCTTTCCTAATAAACCATCACCTCTTACAATTTATTTAGGGAATAGCTCATGCTATTTAACTCAATATTTTGATTAGCAGAATGAGCGCTCACAGAATATCAAGATAAATTGAAATATCATAACTAACTTCATTAAAAAATGATCTAACTATAGATAACTAATGAGAACCTACTGTATAGCACAGGGAACTCAAGTTAATGCTCTGTGGTGACCTGAATGGGAAGGAAATCCAAAAGGGAGGAGAATGCATGGAAAAGTATATCTGATTCATTTTGTTGTACAGTAGAAACTAACATAACATTGTAAAGCAACTATACTCCAATCAGATTACTGAAAAAATAAATTTTTTAAAAGCAAATTTTTTGGTAACCTTTAGTTCATTGTTAGGAACATGAATATTTTACAATGTGGAAAAAAATTTGAATTTCTTTTCATTTAAAACATATAGCTTTTGATTTAGCCCAACTTTTACAAATGTATAATTTTTCCACTATGGAACAATTAATGTTTAGAGAAAAATATGAAGAAAAAAGTCCCCTTTCCCAACTTCAAGGGTTAACAACTGTTAATATCTTAGTTTGGTTCTAGTTCTTCATGCTGTGTTTATAATTCATGTAGTTTCATTATATATCACAAGTGAAGTGAAGTGAAATGAAGTGAAAGTTGCTCAGCTGTGTCTGACTTTGTGACCCCATGGACTATACAGTCCGTGGAATTCTCTAGGCCAGAATACTGGAATGGGTAGCCTTTCCCTTCTCCAGGGGATCTTCTCAACCCAGGGATTGAACCCAGGTCTCCTTCATTGCAGGAGGATTCTTTATCAGCTGAGCCACAAAGGAAGCCCAAGAATATGGAGTGGATAGCCTATCCCTTCTCCAGTGGGTCTTCCCAACACAGGATTTGAACTGGGGTGTCCTGCATTGCTGGCAAATTCTTTACCAACTGAGCTATCATGGAAGCCCATTATGTCATAAAGTTGTATATATTAGCTTTACAACAATGCATTTTTATTGTTATAAATAAAATGTTTTGTATACAACTATAATATAGAGAAAAATATAAAAAAAGAAATCAAAGTCATTTAGAATCTTACCTTTTAGAGATAATCACCATTAAAATATTGGTGTCTGTTCTCAGAATATTCTTTCCTATGTATTTTCTTTTTCCCTCCTTATTAAATACTTCAGAAAATGTAGAAAAGACAGAGAATAGTATAACAAACACTTATGTGCACATCATCAAAATTTTAAAAATATAGATATTTTTCTCCATATACTTTAGAATCTTGGTTTTTTTCTGTTATCCAGTGTCCCTTCTCCTCTTTTTTGTCAAAACAAAATACTGTAGATGGTGCTGAAACTCCTATGTCAACTGGGATCAACTGATACAGGATTGATCTGTTTTATCAATTGATCAGTTGGGCTTCCCTTGTGGCTCAGTTGATAAAGAATCCACCAGCAATGTGGGGGTTGGAAAGATCCACTGGAGAAGAGAAAGGCTACCCACTCCAGTATTCTGACCTGGAGAATTCCATGGATTCCATCGTCTATGGGGTCACAAAGAGTTGGGCATGACTGAGCAATTTTCACTTTTATCTTGATAAAATATTAATACAAGATATTTTTATCAGGAAATACAATATCTTGATAAAAGATATGCTCAATTTTATCTTGTCAAGATTTATGTTTATTAAAACATGTAACTCTAGTGCCGGGAGCCAGCGTGAGGAACTCCGCCCATGGCAAAGGTCATGAGGAAGGAGGCTTGGCATATGCAAAGGCGTGATCAAGCCTCAGGAAACCCCCTGTTCCTGAGCATCTAACCCCAAAACCAGAGTCTGTTTTATGCTCTCACCTACACCTCTGACTTTACGGGGGGCTCTCCCCCATAACCGTTCCTCTTGGAGAAGGAGTAAACGTGCAGCTCCAAGGCAATAAAAATTCCTGGGCGTGATAAGAGTGTTTCAGCTTACGGACTCCTCTGAAGGTTATCTAGCCCGCCTGTATAGGTTCATCCGGCCACATGTGATTGTTTACAGCCTCCCAACCTGAGAGGCATGAGATGTTTTAGACTTACTAAAGGCAAATTCTTTTGGGGAGTTAGAAATTATTAGTATAGTGCGTTGGTTAGGAATTATATTGGTGATGGGTTTTTCATTTGTTGTGTCAATAATTGCTGCTAATTCCCTGCTCTGGGTGGGACAAGGATGTCTCAGGTCAAACCTATCTGCTGACAGACTAGCTTGTGTGACAGGATTATCCATACTGCTGCCACTAGACACATGATTGTTTACTACCCCTCAACCATAAACAGCACAGAGAGTTTTGGAGTATTTTGAGAGTCTTAATTAGCAGAGGGCATTTTCTTCTCGTGGAGTCAATGATTGCCACCAGGCCTCCATATCCTTAGGCACCTGGGAATATATTAATCAATGTATTTGGACTATAGAAAAGGAAATATGGTAGTTTTTGATGTTAGCAATACTAGGCTTTTCGAGTTAATGGATTTTCTCTTTTGTAATAGATCACTGTACTTTATTATAAACCACTGTTATGTAAAAATGTAACTTTATCATATCTTAAGACTAAATAGATCTTAAAGGGAGCATTGGTGAAAGGATTTTCATTTGTTGGGCTGACGTTTGCTGCTAAATCTCCATGTTCCCTACCCTTATAATGAATATAACTAGCATATAGGAGAAATAAGTATTAACCTTTAAGATTAATCCTGTTAACCTTGGGTTAAATAAATTCCTTTCTTGATTGTAACTCACTACACCCTCACCCTATAGGAATGTAACTTTATTTGGAGGGTGGTGCCTGGTTTAAGAAAAAACACCTTTGGAAGAAATAAGTTTTTTGGTTATCAGAAAGAAAGGATCATAAAATGTCAGCAGGTCTCACTCATGGCCAGAAGATGATGTAATATCCCTAAGACCTTTTTTTTTATACATTTATGTGAAGCACCTGATTTTGATAAAGGTCAGGACTGCTGACTCCCGCGTGACTCTATATTCATCCCTATGTGTAACAAAAGGTATATAGGCAAACCCCAAAATAAAGAAATCGGATCAGTTTCCAGAAAGACTGATTCCCCCATGTCGCTTCTTTCTTGCTCCCGTTTTTCTGGCTGAATTCCCATCTGGAGCATGGATGCTATTCCACGTAATCCAAGTTATTCAGCCTCTTTTTCTCCACTAATCTTCCTACTACACTATCCATTTCTAATCTCTCTATATCTGTGATTAAATACGTATTTTTCCAAAGACACCGACGCCGTCCCCACCTTCGAATCTACTCTAGTCTACTTAATTTTCCTGCTAAGTAATCTACCATATGGACAGCTCACAATGTGAACATTATACTCTTGCCATGTGCATTCTTGTGTAGATCTCTTGACAAGAATCTCTCTTAAATATTTGGCATTGCTAACTTGTTGGGTAGACTTGTCTCCAGTTTTTCTAGAAATTGACCACTTGTTTAAAGTGGTTATAACAATATGTATTCCCACAAGTGACACTGGATAGCTTGGTTTATTTTTAGCTTAACTTGGTATTGTGAAGCTTTAAAATTTTTGCCAATCTTAACAGTGTAAATGGCATTTTTTAATGTTTCTGGAGAAGACTCTTGAGAGTCCCTTGGACAGCAAGAAGATCAAATAAGTCAATCCTTAAGGAAATCAACCCTGAATAGTCATTGGAAGAACTGATGCTGAACCTGAAGCTCCAATACTTGGGCCACCTGAAGTGAAGAACTGACTCATTAGAATAGACCCTGATGCTGGGCAAGTTTGAGGGCAGGAGAAGAGGGAAACAGAGAATCAGATGGTTGGATGGCATCACTGACTCAGTGGACATGAGTTTGAGCAAACTCTGGGAGATGGTGAAGGACAGGGGAGCCTGGTGTGCTGCAGTCTATGGGGTGGCAAAGAGTTGGACACGATTTAGCAACTGAACAACAACAACAAATAGCTAATTACTGATGATAAATGCAACCTTTGTTTCTAAGTCACAACTGGCACATATTTTCTTAACTCATTCAGGAACACTTATCAAGTGTGAGGTTTCCCGAGGGGTCTACTCAGGGCTACTGTTGGATCTGGTTGCTCAGATCCACCTTGTCCAGGCCTATACCACCAGCGTTAATATTCCTGCCTTCCAGTTCTAGTGTTCTTCAGGGCCTTGGAAGGTCCTTGGTATAGAAAACAGTTGCAGTAATAGGGAAGATTGTATTAAAGAAACTTTAGGGTCTTCTCACCTAGTAATCATGCAGATATTAAAGCATTATATTTAGAAAAGTTACACAAGTTATATGTGAAAACATGCAATATCAAAGTATATTAAAAATACAAGCCCCCCTTGGAAGGGGGGAACAGGGTGAATTGGGAGATTGGTACTGACAGATGTACACTCCTGTTTATAAAATAGATTATAATGAGAACCTACTATATAGCACAAGGAACTCTACTCAGTACTCTGTGGTGACCTAAATGGGAAGGAAATCTAAAAGAGAGGGGCTGTATAGCTGACTCACTCTGCTGTACAGCAGAAACTAACACAACATTGTAAAGCAACCCTACTCCAATAAAAACTAATTTTAAAAAGTACAAGCCCCTCCCTTAATTCTCCTCTTCCAATGAAGAACTGCTTGTAGTAGATAAACTCTACTTGTTCGTTCATATTTGTGAATATTCTTGAACGTGTCTCCTTGGGGGCCCACGAGTAGAAGATGAATGTGATTTTTTAACTTAACATTATTTGTCAACATCTGCACAGTATTTGTTATGTGAAAGAATCAGAACTAACCTAGTTCTTCTTCTGATTATGGCATTTAGGTTGCTTCCAGTTTTCCATTATTGTCAACAATGTTGTGGAAAACATTCTTGTAAATGTGTTTGGGCCTCAGTGTGAGAACTGGCTTCTGAGAAATTCCTAGAAGTGCTATTTGCATGCTAATTTTTTTTTACATTTTAAAAACTTTATTTTATATTGGAGTATGGTTGATTACAAACATTATGTTAGTGTCAGGTATACAGCAATGTGATTCAGTTATATAAATACATGTGTTTATTCTTTTTCAAACTCCTTTCTCATTTAGGTTGTTACAAAATATTGAGCAGAGTTCCCTGTGCTGTACAGTGAGGTTCTTGTTCATTTTCTATTTTAAATATAACTATGTGTACCTGTCAGTTCCACAGTCTCTGTCTGTCCCTCCCACACCACCCTTTCCCCCTGGTAACTGTAAGTTTGTTCTCTAACTCTGTGAGTCTGTTTCTGTTTGTTAGTAAGTTCAGATGTCCATCGACAGAAGAATGGATAAGGAAGAGATGGTATACACATACGATGAATATTGATGAAATATTGCTCAGCCATAAATAGAATGAAATAATGTCTTTCGCAGCAGCATGGATGGACTTAGGAATTTTCACACTGAGTGAAGTTAGAGAAAGAGAAATATCGTATGATATGGCTTCTGTGCTGTGCTAAGTCACTTCGGTAGTGTCCTTTGTCCTGCCAGGCTCCTCTGTCCATGGAATTTTCCAGGAAGCACACTGGAGTGGGCTGCCATTCCCTTCTCCAGGGGAACTTCCCCACTCAGGGATGGAACCCATGTCTCTTATGTCACCTGCATTGGCAGGCGGGTTCTTTTACCACTAGCGCCATCTGGGAAGAAACCATGTGAGGAATCTTAGAAAGGAAAAAAAGGATACATGCTAATTTTTAAGTTTCTGAGGAATTCGTGACTTCTAAGTAGGTTTGGAGGCTTACTAAGTGGCACAGTGGTAAAGAATCCACCTGCCAATGCAGGAGATAGCAGAGATGTGGGTTCAATCCGTGGATCCGGAGGATCCCCTGGAGGAGGAAATGGCAACCTGATTCAGTGTTCTTGCTTGAAAAATTCCATGGACAGCGGAGCCTGGTGGGAATATTGTCCATGGGTCATGGGGTCACAGCGGCTGCGAACACACACACAAGAAGGTTTTAGACATGGTGCCTAGATTCTTTGAGCTTTACAGTGTGTATAATATGGCAGAAACAATACTAACTGCTTGGTACGGTAGTTTTGGCAATAAAAAGAGATAATGTGGAGATAGTCCATACAGAGTTTGGACCACAGTAAGGATTCAATCCATATTGATTCTTTCACCTCCTTCTTATACATCACTTCCTAGTAAGAGGAAAGAGTGAAAAATAGGGAAATAAAACACATTCCCATTTTTACCAGGCTTTGGTCTTGAACTGGCATTCTTCTCAAATATCTTTAACAGGCACCCAAGGAGAAAAAAAGTCTATTTCCTCTCCAGAATGTAACAGGAAATATAACAGGTGGAAAAACCCTTCAACCTTCTGTGTGAAAGATCACTGTGGTGATTATATCTCTTAAATGGTAAAGTGAGGCATAAAGGCAATCCTCAATCATTGATATTTTCCATCAGCTTCACATTGCTCTTATTTTCCCATCTGGGGATAATTGTAATAACGAGAAAAAAACAGTAGCGTAGCACTATGAAAGGTTTATTGAATGCACCGGATCTAGTAAGAAACAATTAGAGATGGTTTATTTTTTCCCTCTACCCTTTAAATTTGTTCTGTGGACTCATTCTATTCTTATAGATTCATTGGATAAAGTTTTTGGCACCCAATATTTTCATGAGCAATTCTAGGTTTAAAGAATTCTGTCCAGTTTAATTTCAAAATTCAAAAATATGATCTAATTTCAAAATTCAAATTTAATTTCCAAATTCAAAAAAGTTTATTTTTTCTTCTATATTTTAATACAAAGAATAACCAATGAGGAATTGTAGAAGGAGGTATATCAACCTTCTTCAATGTGTTATTAAAAATTCAATGGGTTATTTTAAATGGAATCATAAAAAATTTAAATAATCCAAAAGAAGTCAGGGAAAAAAGGAACAGAGATGAAAACAAGGAGGACAAAAAGTAAAGAAGACAAATAATAAAATGGTGGACATAATCTAATTTCATTATTGAGCTATCAATAAACCAGTATTTAGTAACATTAAATGTTAATGAACTACACACTCTAATTAAAGTCTAGAGATTGCCAGACTGATTAAAAAAAAAAACACAAGACCCAATTATGTATTGTCTATAAGAGAGTCACTTTAATTATAAATAAACACATTTTAAAACACATACTATGAAGATAGAAAATGATAAAAATCTAGAGTAGCGATATTAATAATCAGATAAAATATGCTTCAAGTCAAAGAGATAAAGAGGATTGTTTTATGATAGTAAAAGAGTCAATTCATTGGGAAGATGTCAAAAAATTTTTAAAAGTACCTAATAACAGCTTCAATCTACATGAAACAGAAATAGAATTAAAGGGATAAATAGACAATCTACAATTTTTGTTGGTGACTTCGACATCCATCTCTCAAGCATTTGGTAGATCAACTACCAAATATTAGTAAAGACATGGATGAGCAGGACATTAAACATCTTGAGTTAACCTGTAGAAAGCTATACCCAAAGACCACAAAATATCTCTATCTATCTGCAGGTGTGCTGCCTGTGCTAAGTCACTATTTGTGACCTTATGGACTGTATCCTCCCAGGCTCCTCCATCCATGGAATTCTCCAGGCAAGAATATTGAAGTAGGTTGCCCATGTCATTCTCCAGGAGATCTTCCCAACCCAGGGATCAAACCCGAGTATATTATGTCTACCTGCATTGGCAGGCAGGTTCTTTACCACTAGTGCCACTGGGGAAGCCCCATCTGTCTGTTTATCTGTCTATTTATCTATCCATTTATCTATAATTTTTCCAATGTGTATGATCTTTGCCAGGAGAGATTACTGTCTGAGTCATGAAAAAAGACTCAGTAGATCAAATCAAATCAAAATCATAATGAGAGTATTCCCTGACCATAATAAAATTAAAATAGAAATCATCAATAAGATATCAAGGAAAGTCTCAAATATCTGGAGATTAGATATAATCTATGAGTCAAAAAAATCAAAACAGAAAACATAAAGCTGCAATCTGAATGGTAATAAAAATACAACATATCAACATTTGCAGCTATAGTGGTGATTAGAGGGAAATTTATAGCTACACATGCTTATATTAGAAAAAAATGAAAAGTCTAAAATCAATGGCCTAATGAAGATAGGAAAAAAAGAAAAGAAACCACCCAGGAGGTGACAAGAAGGAAATGACATGGATCAAACTTTAGAAACCAACTAAATTGAAGAAGAATATAGAAAAAACAAAGGAAATGCTGGCTTTATGAAAAGGTTAAAATTAATAAACCATTAGCTATTCTGATCATGAAAAAAAAAAGAAAACATGCATTCTCAATAAAAGAAGTGGAATTATCACTACAGACCCCACAGACATGAAAAAGATGACAAGGGAACATTATCAATAGTTTTATGGTGACAAATTTAACAACTTCGATAAAATGAACAAATCCTTTGAAAAATGCAACTTACAAAAAATGACACAGGATCTTGCTGAAAAAAAAAAAAACAGCTAATCAAAATCTACACTAAGAATATAAATATGCAAGCCATAGTCTGGGAGGAAATTTTATAAATCCATTGGCTGACAAAAGAAATCATTTCCAGGATATATGAAGAATTTTTATAGTCTAACAATAAAAGATTTTAAAAAATCCTCCAGAAGGGGATAAGATTTCAAGAGACACCTCACAAAGATAACATACAAATGGGAAAAAGAGTGGTTGATATCATTAGTCATCAAGGAAATACAAATTAGAGCCACAGTGAGTCCCTACACACCTAACAAAATGGCTACTTGAGATACTTAACACCAGTGTGGGCAAGAAAATGGAGCAACTGGAGGTTTTGCTGTGTTGCTGGTGAGAACATAAAATAGTACAACCACTTTGGACAATTTCTGAAATTTCTTTATAAAACTAACCATACAGCTACCTTATAAATTCAATAATTTCACTGTTAGGTATGTACTCAACACTAATGAAAATGCATACTGAAAAAAAAGACTTGTAGAAGAACATAACAGTTTTATCCATAATAATCAAGAAGTGGTAACAGTGCTGGTGTCCATAAACAGGAGAGTAGATAACCAAGCTACAGTCATTTACACCGTGGAATATTGCTCAGCAATAAAACTAAAAGCACTCTTGATATGTGCTCAAAACCACTTTATTGGCTTGAAAGAAGGCTTATGCCAGAGTGATCACTAAATGATTCAATTTACATGGAATTCTAAAATTTGGCAAACTTGATCCGTTGTTGTTGTTCAGTAGCCCAGTCGTGTCTGACTCATTATGACTCTTCTCAGTCCCATGGACTGCAGCACACCAGGCTTCCCTGTCCTTCACTATCTTCTGGAGTTTGCTCAAACTCATGGCCATTGGGTTTGATGTCATCCAAACACCTTATCCTCTGTCATCCCCTTAAACCCCTGCTTTCAGTCTTTCCCAGCATCAGGGTCTTATCCAATAAGTTAACTCTTCAGATCAGGTGGCCAAAGTATTGGAGATTCAGCATCAGACATTCCAATGAATATTCAGGGTTGATTTCCTTCAGGATTGGCTGGTTTGATCTTCCTTGCAGTCCAAGGGAAAGGGGTCTTACAGACTTTCTAATCCTACCACTCTTCACAGTGGAGACTCAGAGATGTGATGTGTTTGCCTGGGAAAACACAACAAAGTAACAGGAGAAATTAGCTGATTTCTGGTTCACTGCTCAGAAGTCAGCTTTTCACAACCTCCCCTCTGCCAGGGAGAGAATGAAGGCAGAAAATTTCCTATTTCTGAGCCTATGCTCCAGTGCTCCGGTGTTGAGCCTTTGACCCATGAGTGACTGAGAGCAGAGCACCATCCCTGGAGAGCTCTAATAGGACCCTCAGGTCACCTGAAACACTGCCCATCATTTGAGTAGTTGCTTCTTTAAAAGAGGAATTAGCCTGAAAGCTTTGTCTAGCTTTGTGAGTCAGCTGGAAAGACCAAGCAACTCTGGACTAGGGTTGCAGAGAAAAAGAACCATGTTTGTCTGACCGAGGGGCTGAGGGGTGAGGGCCGAGTGATGGGTCTTCTTGATTACCAGCTGAAAAACTGTGCTTGGGTTCCTGTGAACTCTGCCTCCATTTTATTGTGTGTATTTCAGGACTGGTCTCGAATTCTTGTTCTTCTTCTGAAGGGTGGGGCAGAAATTGCATTTGAAGTCCTTGCTGTGAGGGGTGGGAATTGGTAGACTCAGGCGGCCATGAGTAACCACAAGTTAGAGGTGCCACTGGGCAAAAACCTTAACAGCGTGGTCTGGAGCCCCGTGTTTGTCCCACTGACCAGAGCTGTGTTTGTCTGAGGGTCCTCATATGATGTGATCTCAGAGGGGAGGGAACTGTGCTATTCAGCACTCCATGAATACGGACCTTAGGCTAGGAACTTTATGTTGCTTGCTTTGTTTCAGACTCACAATGGCCTTGATACTATATTTTCCTTTTATAGAAGAGACATTAAATAACTTGCCCAGAATCACACAAGTCACAGATAAGGAGGCCAAGTTCTTTAAGTGAGCAGTCCCCGACCTTCTTGGCACTAGGGATGGGTTTCATGCAAGACAATTTTTCCATGGACCAGGATGGGGGTGTGGTTTCTGGATGATTCAAGCACATTACATTTAATGTGCACTTTATTTCTGTCTTGATTACACCAGCTTCACCTAGTTCATCAGGCATTAGATCTCTCAGAGGTTAGGGACCCCTCCTTAAGCAATCCATGAGACTTCCCTCCCAAGAACCCAGAGATAAAGGCAATAACTTTGAGGTCCAACTAATCAGTTAAACTAATCAACTTGACATTTAACAAAAAGCAGTTGATTACCTCCTAGTGGCCCTAAGAAGAGCCACTTGACTATATAGTAGTCGGTGATAAAAATGCTTCTACCAAAGAAATATGTGAGCAGAGTTTATGGGCAGCAGTGGGACAGAGCAATATGGGAAAGAGAGCTGTAAGCCCTGGGACATGTTGGAGGGGACTTCTCCCAGTTCACCCTGACCCTGGCATGAAGTGGTGATGGTGGGAGAATTGGGGAGATGTGGGTCAAAGGATACAATTTTTCTATTGGAGATCTAATGCACAGCATAGTGTATATAGTCAATGGTACTGTAATATGTTTGTCAAAATTGCTAAGAGACTAGATCTTAAATTTTCTCCACAAAAAGAAATGGTAAATTTATACTCTGGCCACTTGATATGAAAAGTTGACTCGCTGGAAAAGATCCTGATGTTGGGAATAATTGAGGGCAGGAGGAGAAGGGGTGACAGAGGATGAGGTGATTGGATGACATCATGACTCAATGGACACGAGTTTGAGTGAACTCCAGGAGACAGTGAAGGACAGGGAAGCCTGGTGCGCTGCAGTCCATGAGGTTGCAAAGTGTTGGATATGATTTAGCGACTGAACAATAACAATTACATGACTGAAAGAAGTGTTAACTGACTCCGGGGAAGTAGTCATATTGCATTGTGGTCATGATTTAGTAGCTAAGTCATGGCCAACTCTTGGGACCCCATGGACTATAGCCCACCAGGCTCCTCTGTCCGTGGGATTTCCCAGGTAGGAGTACTGGAGTGGGTTGCCATTTCCTTCTCCAAGGGATCTTCCCAACCCAGGGATTGAGCCCACATCTCCTGCACTGCATGTGGTCTGCAGTCTCCTGCATTGCAGATGGATTCTTTATTGACTGAGCCATCAGGGGAGTGATATTGGGCTATATAAGTATATCACATTAGCAAGCAGTACACTTTAAACCTACACAATATTATCTATCAATTATGTCTTAATTTAAAAAATCATCAGAAAAATAAAATAAAAATAAAAATCTCTTCTATTTTTGGAAAAAATATGGATATAAATTCATTCTGTGAGCTTGTATTACTTTGTCCTAGGGAAGGCCATGACATACTGTTTGAAATACGTGCATCAATGTTGAAAACTTTCATTTTGGTGAGCAGAACTGATTTCAAATTATCTTCTCATCACAAATTTGTTCACTGGAGAAAAAACCCAGTTTTGGAGTTCTTGATATAAGAAGGCATTTGCTGGGGCTCTGAGGGAACTTTTGGAACACTTTGGATTAAGTTCTCGTTTTGTGAAAATATTAACTGCTTTTATCTCTTTGAGGATTCTCATGATGGGTTTCAGAAGATTTTCTCTCTTTTAGAAAATATTATTTATTTATATATTTGGCTGCACCAGGGTCTTTATTGTGGCATGAGGGATCTAGTTCCCTGACTGGGGATTGAACCCAGGCCCCTTGCATTTGAAGTGCAGAGACTTAGCCACTGGACCACCAGGGAAGTCCCCAAAGATACATCTTTATACAGTCCTTTTTCATCCAGGTGGTTTTATTTGTTTTTTTTTTTTTTTTTTTTGCTATGGCCTCTGCCTTTGTTGTTGTTGTTGTTGTTAGAAACTTTCCTCAGATATCTGGTGACACTTAGCTGTCTGTTTTGGTTAAAAAAATAGAGCATCTAAAAGTAGAGTTCTTTGGGAGAGGGGCTTCCTTGGAAGGTGGTCTGGCTGGGCCAGTTTTCTGAGAACTGTATCCCACCAGGCCTATCTTTCAATATTTTCAGCTGTGCAGGTAAGATTCTCTCCAGAGAGGAATCTTCTTGTTTCCTGCCTGAGTGTCTACTATCCTGTTTGCAACCAGTTGGGAGGAAAAGCTAGAGGATATCAGTGTTCATTGTGTAACTGGTCACTTATTTCTAGTGTTTTCAGCACTTTGTGTACGGAGAGCTCCTACTGAGAGACCCTGTAGAAAAGACACTTCTGGGTGGTGCCACTTTGAGGGAGGGACAGTCATTTCGGAGCAGGTACAAAATCTGGGCTGTACTGCTACTTAATTCGAATTCAACCTTGTTTTGCATCTCACTTTTACCTCTGCCTCTGGAGGTAAATTATGTTGCCAACTCAAGCTTTTAGGGGATTCTGGTTGCTTTCCTATTGCTGGCTTAGGGTTCAGCAGTCCTGGGTCTGTTGTCAGGCACCACTTACACTTTCTGCTTCCCAGCTTCCTAAGTGCTGGGTAGGTACTCAGCTTCCTAGGTACTGTCTTTGCTCTTTTTCTTATCTTAGAGGGTTTACTTTTTTAAGATCCTCTCACTGTGACTTTAATGTAATGTAAAGAAGGAACAAAAGCACGTTCATTTATTCTATTGCCTCTCTTAGCCAGTGCTGATATATTTTTCTTGGGGCATCCCTGGTAGCACAGTGGTAAAGAATCTACCTACCAATGCAGGAGATGTGGGTTCTACCCCTGGGTCAGGAAGTTGCCCTGGAGAAGGAACTGGCAACCCACTCTAGTATACTTGCCTGGGAAATCCCACTGACAAAGGAACCTGGTGGGCTACCGTTCACGGGGTCATGAAGAGTCGGACTCAACTGAACAACTAAACAACAACAATTGTATTTCTCTTAGAGTAAAATCTTGATCATTCCATGTTTCAGTTAATTAGAATTTTATATGTGCATTATGCTTTGATGAAGGAGAAAGAGTAAGAGACAGTGATAGAGAGAGAGAGACAGACTGAGAAGGAAGGAAGGGAAACATGGTATTATAATAGACAAACCCACCAGTCTGTTTTTGGCGTCAATAAAGATTTAGCCCTGTTTTCTTTTTAAAAAGAAGTGATATTCAGACAATGATCTTGAATCAGTATTGGGGCAAGGGGAAAGATTTTTTGTGTGTTCAGTTTATAATCCTTAGGACAAAAGAATAAATATTGTAAAACACATTAAAAAAAAGAGTTTCTGATTAACCCACAAATAATTGGGCATGGAAGGTAGCCCAAGCATCTCTGGCTAAGTCAGGGTCTGTGGAGATTTTCTGTGCATCAGTGGCTTGCCCTTTAAATTATTGTACTTTTTCTTCAGCTTAACATTCAAAAGAATAAAGGGAGATACAGGACATAGAAGGAAGAGATCACCCATAACCTGCCTCTTTTCCCTCCTACCCAAAGACAACTGCTGTTAACATCTTGCTATATTCTCTTCCTATACTTTTTGAGACACCTTTCTAGAAGATATTTTTATTCATGAAATTGTCTTAGGCGATGCGTAAGTTGTCAGCGAGGACCACCCACTCTCCTCTCCTCTCCTCCTCCTTGAAGGTGATTGACTTAGGAACCCCATATCTTAACCTTACTGTGTCGACGCTAAGTCTTCTGTCTGGTTACTCTGCGGCGCCCTCTCCCTGTCACCCTCCCCTTCATTCTTCCCCTTCCTGCTTCACACCCCGCCCACACATACACACACACACCAAGAGAAGGCCGTGCAGAAAAACAACGCTCTCACTCTCCGAAAGAAGGGACAGCTATACTTTTACAGAGGACAAAAGGCAGTTCTGTCTATAAAAAGGCTTTTCTATTAGGGCTGGCGAGAGGCTGAGAGGGATTTCTCCCTCAATCCAGTTGGAGAGAGAGAAAGTGTGTGTGTGTGTGTGAGAGAGAGAGAGAGGCAGAGAGAGAGAGGGAAGGAGGGACGTGGACAAATGCATTGTGGGAAGAGCAGCCTGACAGAACGCGGGGCAGGCAGCTGCAGAGCCGAGATAGGAACTTGGAGCGCTTCACGGTGCCAAGTCTGTCAGAAACTGCTCCTGGGGTCTGAAAAACAACAGCAGGATCCCGCATTCCTCTGACAACCACTCAGAAATAGAGTGTAAAGAAGTGGGAGGAAGGAAAGATGTAGGACGAGCAATCAAAATGGTTGCGCCTTCTCCATGGAAGCCTGTGAAACCTTGGCTGCTTGAGCGGCTCAGGTGAGGGGAGATTTTGGACAAAGAATAACAGTGGTGCTGCCAAGCCACATAACCTGCTCTTCTTCGAATAGTGAATTTTCTTAAAGTGCTTGGGAGAATTGTCCCTTAATTTACATGACCCCACTTATCCTAGATTGCTGCTTCAGTTTTCTGAAGTGACTGCTTGGTTGATTATGTCAGGGGTCAGCAAACATTTTCCAGGAAAGAGCCAGATAGTTGATATTTTAGGCTTGGTGGCCCATATGGTCTCTTGTTGCAATTATTCAACTCCACTGTTACAGTGTGAAAGCTGCCATTGAAATACGCACAGGAGAAAGTGTGGCTGAGTTCCAATGTAATTTTTTTTTAATGGACACTGAAAATAGAATCGTACTTAATTTTTTTACATTCTGTGAAATATTATTATTCTTTTGAATTCTTTCAACCATTTAAAAATGTAAAAAGCATTCTTAGACATTAGGTTGGATTTGGCCCATTGGCTGTGATTGGCCAAACCCTGGTCTTTATCCGGATCACAGAGGTGTAGACACAGGCAGGAGAGTGTACTAACTCCTTCCCTCCATCTCTTCCCTACTCCTCCCTCCCCTTCCTTTACCTGCCCTTTCCTTCTCTTCTCTTCTCAGCATCACATTGTGCTGATTTCAAAATTAAGAGACTTCTCTGGTGCTCCAGTGGTTAAGAATGCAGGGGGCATGGGTTTGATCCCTAACCTGGGAAGATTCCACATGCCAAGCTGCAATAAAGCCCGTGGGCCACAACTGTGGAGCCTGTGCTCTAGAGCCCACGAGCTGCAGCCACTGAGCCTTTGTGCCCCAACTACTGAAGTCCGCACGCCCTAGAGTCCGTGCTCCGCAACAAGAAAAGTCTGCAATGAGAAGCCTTGCAATAGAGAAAGCCTGCGCACCCAGCACAGCCAAAAATAAAAATAAAAAATAAATTAGAAATTGAAAAAATAATAAAAAAGAAAGAGCATTAATGAAAGGAAACTAAGGGAAGTGAAGGATTTCTTATTTAACCCATTAGTGGCAGTGTCAGAATAAAAACTCAGAATTCAAGGAGCAGTCTCTACAGCCCAGAGCAAGACTATAGGATTCTTTTTTGTGCACACAAGCTCCTTAAGGTTGTGCTGGGTCTGAAACTGACTTCTTAGTTTAACTGCCTGTTCTATAATTCTTGAATGCATAATTAATTAAGTTGTAGTAATTAATGTGCTTCACGCAACTGGGCTGTAGAGATAAACAAGGTTGGACCTGCCTTCTAGGAGCTCACTTCTTCAGGGTATTCTTTTGAATGATTCCTATAAACCTACCAATGTGTTGTTTTACCCTTAAAGAATTAAATTCAGCTATACTTTCATAAACTGTGATTAAAATTAAAATTTGGAAGGATATCCACCCTTGAAGCATGCAGGTAAAGGGAATTAAAAGCAAATATATAACTCATACTTCCTACCTGTGCATTAGGGTTTGAAATAACAAGACTGTTTTTTTTTACTATTATTTTTAAATGACATCAAAAAACTGAAACTAGTTTCTGTTTAGTAAAATTATCCTAGGTCATGTGAACTTGAAAAATACCTAGGTTAGTTTCTGTTGTATTTAAATGCATATAAGCACTTTCTTTTTTTGGGCTCCAAAATCACTGCAGATGGTGACTGCAGCCATGAAATTAAAAGATGCTTACTCCTTGGAAGAAAAGTTATGACCAACCTAGATAGCATATTCAAAAGCAGAGACATTACTTTGCCAACGAAGGTCCGTCTAGTCAAGGCTATGGTTTTTCCTGTGGTCATGTATGGATGTGAGAGTTGGACTGTGAAGAAAGCTGAGTGCCGAAGAATTGATGCTTTTGAACTGTGGTGTTGGAGAAGACTCTTGAGAGTCCCTTGGACTGCAAGGAGATCCAACCAGTCCATTCTGAAGGAGATCAGCCCTGGGTGTTCTTTGGAAGGACTGATGCTAAAGCTGAAACTCTAGTACTTTGGCCACCTCATGCTAAGAGTTGACTCACTGGGAAAGACTCTGATGCTTGGAGAGATTGGGGGCAGGAGGAGAAGGAGACAACAGAGGATGAGCTGGCTGGATGGCATCACTGACTCGATGGACGTGAGTCTGAGTGAACTCCAGGAGTTGGTAATGGACAGGGAGGCCTGGCATGCTGCAATTCATGGGGTTTCAAAGAATCAGACACGACTGAGCAACTGAATTGAACTGAAGCACTTTTTGCTTTAAGTTAATGAAATAGTTTTTACATATTAATTTTGGCAATGCCATCCAAAGGTAGAAAAATAACATTTATAATGTACATAAATAGACATATACAGACACAGACAGAAACTTCTTAGCTTTCATTTGAAAATTTTAGCCGTGAATCAGGTACAAACAAAGTTCACTGGTCTATAAATAACAGTTGGAATAAATTAAGTTTATTGCTTAGATGACTAAGATTTTTACTATTTGTGATGACGACATTATCATTTGTATTTGCCCTTGACAAGCAATTTTAAGACAGCTGTGATTTAGAGTTTAGGCAAAAACCCTATTAGCAGTTTGCATTTAAAAAGGCCTTTCCCCCCTGCTCCCTTTTTCCTCTTAGTCTCAAGCAAGTTTTAGTTATCTCCTAGATGATCCCGTTTTAAAGGGATAGCAAAAGAAAATATAAGTTTTTTCCTTGGAGTTTTGAAGTATATTTGTCTGTTATCAGAAATCTTAGGCTAATTATTTTTCTTCTTTTTTTGAACAATTTTGGCTCCAATTACCTTGATCTTATGCAATATCTAGGACTTCCCTGGTGGCTCAGATCGTAAAGAATCTGCCTGCAATGCAGGAGACCTGGGTTCAATCTCTGGATTGGGAGATCCCTGGAGAAGGGAATGGCAACCCACTCCAGTATTCTTGCCTAGAGAATCCTATGGACAGAGGAGCCTGGCTGGTTACTGTCCATGGAGTCAAAAAGAGCTGGACATGACTGAGTGACTGTCACTTCACTTATGCAATATCTGTTACATTTTGAGAGGAACAGGTGAAGTTTGGGGATTGTTAATGTTATGTGGTCTTTGACTTGCTTCTACATTTACATTTCTACTTTTGTAGAGATTGCAACACAAGGACAGTTGCTTCTACTGTTTCTTGGATATTAGCTCCAAGCGGATCCATTTCCTGATCATTTGTAGGAGGGCCTTTGAAAATTCTGATGACAACAGGTGAATTTTTAAGAGAGAATTTTTATTGAAAATTTTTTGCAGTCTAATTGCTGTGCTTTCATCTTGTTAGGGAGTCTGTAAGGCCAGCTGTTTTGTATATATATAGGTAAAACTTTAATTATTTAAAATGAAGTATAATTGACTTATAATATTATATTAATTTTAGTTGTACAGCATAGTGATTTGATATTTTTATACATTACAAAATAATCACCAGAATAAGTCTAGTTATCATCAGCCACCGTAAAAATTTATCACAAGAGTATAGACTATATCCCCAGGCTTATATTACATCCTCGTGACTTATTTATTTTGCAACTAGCATTTTGTACTTCTCAACTCCTCTCATCCATTTCACTCCTCATCCCACCCCTTTCCTGTTTGGCAAACATCAACAACAAGACTGTTATTTTAAATGAGAACAAAAAAATCTTACTTTCAAATGAATATATTTCCTAGCAAATAAAACATTGATTCCTCTGGTTCCAGACATTTCTGAAAGTGTCCTTACTGCCTAGGTTACTTCCTTCTGTAAAAACTACTGCTCATGTCTTTATCCTTTGTGGCTGGATGTGCTTTGGAAATGACAACTTTTTCTTTTGAAGTCATGTTTTGCAGATAACATGAGCCATCTTGCCTGGTGGTAAGTTTGGGTGAGAAACTTCATGTAAAGCACATTGTGAAGTAATGGGTTGTTATGGCAAAGGCTCCAAGTATTGGGTTGAGGCAGAGGGGTGGAGAGAATGCAGACTTCAGAGTCAAACAGACAGTTTGGAGCCTACCTCCATTGTGAATTGCATGTGTGATGTCAGAAAAGATACTTCTTTGAGACTCAGGTTTTCTATCTGTAAAGTGAGACTAAGAATCCTTTCCTTACACTGTTATTGTAAGGATTAGAGATGATGTAGCCATGCTGGTGGCTCAGTAGTAAAGAAAATGACTGCAATATGGGAGGCCAGGGTTTGATCCCTGGGTTGGGAAGAACCTCTGGAAAAGGGCAAGGCAACCCACTCTAGTATTCTTGCCTGTGAAATCCCATGGACAGAGGAGCCCGGCAGACTACAGTCTATAAGGTAGCAAAAAGTCAGACACACTGAGCATGCATGTACACACACACACACACACACACACACACACACAATATTCTTATTTAGCCAATTCACTACAAAGGATAAGGTGATATGAGATAGAATCTCTCCAAAATAGGATTTTGGGAATAAACTCTAAGGCAGTGTTAAATAAATGAATCAAGATATTTTTTACTCCTGTTTTTGAAGTATGTGACTTCTTGGGTTTTGGTAGTGTTGAAATTTTCCACAGAAGCATTTGACACCTCACTTCTGAGTCATACTAGAAACACCATGTTTCATTGCTAGTCACTATTTTCCTTTTTTAAAAAAAGTGTTATTCGTCCAGCTTGTCTTGAAAGATCAGTTAAATGTCATATTATCCCTACTTCTGTTAATCTTTCAGAATGCTCACCACAACAGTCACAACAATTTCCTCATGCTGAAGTTTATTTAAGTAGTGTTTCTCTAAATACAGTGTTACTGAATTTTTATTTCATACATCCAAGTTTATTTTTTCCACATAAAAATAGAGATTCACTGTAAAACATCTGGAAAACACAGAAAAATAGATTTAAAATATTCTTTTAGTCTTATAACACAGAGCTGAAAGTAAAAGTTGCTCAGTCGTATCCGACTCTTTGCGACCCCGTGGCCTGTACAGTCCATGGAGTGGGTAGACATTCCCTTCTCCAGGGGATCTTCCCAACCCAGGGATCCAACCCAGGTCTCCCACATTTCAGGAGGGTTCTTTACCAGCTGAGCCACAAGGGAAGCCCAAGAATATTGGAGTGGGTAGCCTATCTCTTCTCTAGCACATCTTCCTGACAGGAATCGAACCCGGGTCTCCTCTATTGCAGACGGATTCTTTACCAGCTGAGATACCAAGGAAGCCCCACAACACAAAACTAGCCACAATTAAATCATCGCTTCTCTTTTGGTATATTTCACTCTGATGCAATTACTATTTTTACTGTCTCTTCCCCAGTCGATAACGGTGATGACATGATGTGTATATGAATGTCTATATATAAGCAGTCCATAAATATGTATCTTTCAAATAATGTATGTTTATTATTGTTCATGCTAATATACCTATTAATCATAAGGAAGTTGAAAAATACTGAAAACTGTAAGGGAATTGTGAAAGATATCTAGTAATCCTATCATACAGAAGTAATTTCCTTAACATTTGTTTCTGTTGCAATTTTAAACTATTGAGATATTACTACATATTCTGATCTTTAAGTATAGTTAATGAACATCTACCAGAATAAGGGATTCAGTAAAGGATTCAGTGAAGATATTGCTTTGGAGCAGAGAGTAGTATGTTTTTCAATCATAGACATGAGTGCCAAAGACAAAGGGAATGTCGCTCAGTCACGTCGGACTCTGTGACCCCAGGGCTATACATTCCATGGAATTCTCCAGGCCAGAATACTGGAGTGGGTAGCTGTTCCCTTCTCCGGGGAATCTTCCCAACTCAGGGATTGAACCCAGGTCTCCCGCATTTCAGGTGGATTCTTTACCAACTGAGCCACCAGGGAAGCCCATTCAATATGGGTTTTGAAGACTTAGTCCTAGGTATGACAATAGACATTGTACTTCTATCAACAAGGGCTTCCCAGGTTGCGTGGTGGTAAAGAATCCACCTGCCAATGCAGGAGATGTAAGAGACGTGAGTTCCATCCCTGGGTTGGAAAGATCCCCTGGAGGAGGAAATGGCACCCCCCTCCAGTATTCTTGCCTGGAGAATCCCATGGACAGAGGAGCCTGGCAGGCTACCGTCCATGGGACTGCAAATGGTCGGACATGACTGAGCACACACACATATATTCTATCAATAGCGCAGTTTGGAAAAAATAGACTTTATTTTTTAGAAAGTTTCAGGTTCAGCAAAACTGAAAGAAAGGTACAGAGATTTCCCATATGTCTCCTGTCCCTACATGTATAGAATCTCATTACCCATTACCTGGGGAATGATACACTCCATTTAGTCCTTTTGGTCATGGCGTGCTGGTGTCTGCTGTTGAAGTTCTGGTCATTTTCTTTTGATTTAGATGTACCTACAGATTGACTTCTTTGTCCTGGCTGAAGACTCTGCTGATCACTACCCCTGTGGGCACCTCCTTTTTTCCTCCCTGTGCCATGTGGATACTTTTGCATCCCTACACCACCCTTGGGGAATGTAGCCTTTGGTCAACTCTAATCATCTCCCTTTGTAGGTCTAACCTGTTCTTGAGGTGCCATGTTGCTCAGGTGACCAGCTGAATGTCAGTCTTCCTAGTGAAGGCGAAATCTTCCAGTTTGTATCTGGGAAAGGAAGAAAAGGCTGGCTACATTCTCTAGAATTTCCAGTTTAGTTGGTTGTTATCAATACAGCCTCCTCCTGGATTTTGTCCTAGCCAGTGAACCAGATCAATACATCTGCTCAAGTGCTTACCCTTCTCTTTTCTCCTCAAAGCTCTACATCCTTCTGACCCAGAACTTCTCCGTTTTCTCCCCAGGAAGCTTAAAATTCTCTTTATTATATGCAGAGCTTTCTAGCTTCATATTATAGCAAAATCCTATGAGTTCAATCTCAAAACTTGAATGTACCTTGCATTTGCTTTGATTAGTAATAGTTTTTTTTTCCCTTGTCTGTTTTTTAAGTTTAGAAATGCCTTTCACTACTGACAAAGGCTGACTTTCAATAAAGGCCTAGCTTTTTCTCAGTTATTTTTGTCTTTTTTTTCCTACCAGAATATGCTATGGATGAGGAAACATGTGGTAACAAGGCTTTTGGCATTTAAGACTACACCTGGCAATACTGACACATATTTCTCCTTTTTCTCCATTCTCAAGTATATTTGGTGTTGGACATTTGTGGACACCCTGAAGGATGCTGATGTTCTGTGGAAAACAGAAAATTCTGGCTCTCCTAAAGTTTGAGGTATTTGGTTTGACAAAAGTGGAGAGAGGAGATGAGTGGGGAATCCCTATGGCTGATGGGTTTTGTACATTGCGAAGTTACATAGACAAGTCAGAATCTAAAAATCTTTTTTAAATTCTATTTTTATTATTATTTTTAATTGTAGTATAATTGACTTATTGTATCAGGACCGTAGGGCTTCCCTGGTGGCTCAGCGGTAAAGAATCTGCCTGCAATGCAGGAGACACCGAAGACACGTGTTCAATCCCTAGATCAGGAAGATTCCCTGGAGGAGGGCGTGGCAACCCATTACAGCATTCTTACCTAGAGAATCCCATGGACAGAGGAGTCTGGATGGCGATGGTTCCCAGGGTCGCAAAGAGTGGACATGACTGAGTGACTAAGCTCAACACAGGACATCAGGAGTGTGAGATAATTCACATTTTTCCCCCCTTTTCCCCAGTATATGTGCATAGTACTTATCACCCCAGTGGCTCAGCTGTCTTAGGAGCAAGCAGCTAGGACAGAGAAGGATCTGAAAGAAAGGGAAGAATATACGTGCTAAATTTCTTGATTTCTGCTAAAGAAGGTAGTTTGTTAGCAAGACCTTGGCTTGATTTCCCAGATGTAACAATCATAAAATAAGCAATTATTTTTATGCTCAGTTATTTTATCATAGCCATCATTCTGGTAACAGCAAAAACTCTTGTTCAACTGTTTAGGATAAAACGTGCAATTTCTATGAAAGGGACATGGCCTTGATTTCACTCAAGCACCAAATTTATCGCACTGTCTCTAATCAGCTTTTGTGTCTTAATGATAAGATATGTTCCTGCCCATCTTTCAGCATCTCTTCCACCTCCAACTGCTCAGTATCTCCTAGCAATGATTTCACCGTCTATTTGATGGAGACAATTGAGTTGATCAAGAATGGACTTATCTTAAAGTCCTACCCTGACAAGTCTATCCTCCAAATCCACTCCTTTGTCTGTTCCATAACCTCAAGGAGGGCCTACCAATTCCAAGATGCTGTCTGATTTCTGTGGAATAACTGACTTGTCTGAAAGTAACGAACAAATGTGTCGTGAGTGTATTAACACTACACAGAATTCTATTTTCTTTCAGGAGTAGACAAAGCCTGATAACAAGTAGCCCATTGTTTGGCAGCTTTGCACCCAAGTCCTTAGGGACCCAGACTCATGTAGCTTACCACTTGACTCTTTCTAAATGTAATCTGCATTTTTAGCAGTTTCTTCACCTGAAATAAGAAGGAAAAGATGAATAAGGTGAGAGTCCAGGGCATGTCCCAACTGTACCTTAAGGAAAGATCCCAGAAACAGCCACGTGACTTTCCTCTTATAGTTCCAAAGGCCAGAACTTAGTCACATGGCCACACCAAGCTGGGACAAGGTGATGTGTCCAGGCAAAAGACTCTCTTTTTATGGAAGAGGGGAGAACTGGCGTGGAGGGGTACTCAGGAGCTTCTGCTATAATGAAGAAACTCATTTTCCTTTGTATTCTTTTTTAGCTTTTTATCTTATACTGGAGTGAGTGAGTGAGTGCGTGAAGTCGCTCAGTTGTGTCCGACTCTTTGCAACCCCATGGACTGTAGCCTATCAGGCTCCTCCGTCCATGGGATTTTCCAGGCCAGAGTGCTGGAGTGGATTGCCATTTCCTTCTCCAGGGGATCTTCCCGACCCAGGAATCGAACCCGGATCTCCCACATTGTAGGCAGACACTTTACCGTCTGAGCCACCAACAATGTTGTGATAGGTTCAGATGCACAGCAGAGTGACTCAGCCATACGTATACGTGTATCCATTCTCCTCCCAATTCCCCTCTCATCCAGGCTGCCATATTACATTAAGCAGACTTCCATGTGCTATACAGTAGGCCTTTGTTCGTTACTCATGTTAAATATAGCAATGTGTACCTGTCCATCCCAAACTCCCTAACTATCCCTCCCCTTCTCCCTCCCCCCTTGGCAGATATAAGTTCATTCTCTAAGTCTATGAGCCTGTTTCTGTTTTGTAAATAAGTTCATTTACATCATTTATTTTTTAGATTTCCCATATAAGGAATATCATACAATATCCCTTATGTTTTATATTCTACTCTAAAACTATCTCAAAGAATATTTTTGATAAGGACAGCCTCTCTGGAACAGATTTCTGGTCTGCCTGGTTGGAAAATGAGCTTCTTAGTTGATTATGAGTTTTATCTATTCATTCTTTAAATCTATATTATTATGAAAGTTATAGTAATATTGCTATCTTAATTACCTTCCTTGCTAAATCACCTGTTTTATCATTATGCATGTGGCATTATTATATATTTTGAAGAAAGAAAAATTTTCATGCAAGCTTTTCATAGAATAGTGGTAACAGTTCTCCAGTGGAAAATACACTCTTGAGATACTTAGACATGAAATAAAACCCTTGCATTGTGTCTGAGTACAGAGCCAAGAATGATTGAAATTAGGGAGGATTAGGATATGGATGTTCTGGTTTGTGGCTGAAGCTGGTTTCCCTCCAAGCTCTACTAAGAAGCTCTTTCATAAGTAGCAGCCTCAACTTGTCCACAGTGGGCAACTGAGCTCAAAAACATAACATGGGACTTGTCTCAAAACTCCTTGATTGCTGTGAAACTGCTCACAGTAAAGCAAAGTTTGCCCAAGGCAAAAATTTCACTGTTTTTCTTCTGTTGCCATTTGGGTTCATTGTAGATCAATGAGAATGAGTGGATCTTTAGTCACTCAATAAAATTTTATTGGTGGTCTGTGATGTCCCAGACACTGTCCTGGAATTTGGAAAACAACAGTGAAGAAGTATGCAGCTATTTGGCATTTGGATTACTGACCCATTCTCTGACATTGCCCTGCTCTGTTGTGAACAGCATTTCTCAGGCTCTTTTGCCAACTGGCTCCTGGTTATATTTCAACATGGCTACTACTAGTAAGTCACTTCAGTCGTGTCCGACTCTGTGCGACCCCATAGACAGCAGCCCACCAGGTTCCCCCGTCCCTGGGATTCTCCAGGCAAGAACACTGGAGAAGGGTTGCCATTTCCTTCCCCAATGCATGAAAGTAAAAAGTGAAAGTGAAGTTGCTCAGTCATGTCCGTCTCTTAGCAACCCCATGGACTGCAGCCTACCAGGCTCCTCCGTCCATGGGATTTTCCAGGCAAGAATACTGGAGTGGGGTGCCATTGCCTTCTCCAGTTTCAACCTGGGGAGGAAATCAATTGTGAGAGGAGTGGAGAAGCCTGAGTTTTTCTCATCCATCACTTCCATCCCCATCCCAGGCTTTAGGTGGTACCTCCAACCGTGGTTGTATCTCTTCAGTGGTTTCAGGTCTACTAGACCCCATGACTCCATGGCCCAAGCTCCTACAGGCAGCCCCACTGTGGTTTCACTTTCCACCAAGTGGCTCAGGCTTCTGGCCTCTGGTGACACCACTTTTTCTCTCCACTCCGAGGGACAGAAGATTCTTGCTCATCATATCTTTCAACTCCTTTGTTACTAGTTCCCATTATTAAATGTTACATAAAGCCTCTGGCAAAACTCAATATGAAAGTTACAGGTAGGGCCCTAGGGTTTTACAGCTTTCTTCCACTGGTAATTATTCTTACTCTGAGATACAGTTACAGGTAGACACAGTTGTTTAATCCTTAAAATCCAACTGACCGTGTGGCTTGACCCATTACTTGTGAACTGGGTGCTAGCTGATCTTTTAATACCAAGGCAGAAGCTTGCTGTGTGCAACAACACTACATTATCAAGTGGAAATGGCAAACATGAGATCAGGCTCTACAAGTTTAAGAGACACAGTATAGCATTGTTGCTAAGTCGTTGCAACTCCAAGGACTGCAGCATGCCAGGCTTCCCTGTCCTTCACTATCTCCCAGAGTTTGCTCAGACTCATATCCATGAGTTAATGATGCTCTCTAACCATCTCATCCTTTGCCACTCCCTTCTCCTCCTGCCTTCAATCTTTTCCAATATCAGAATCTTTTCCAATGAGTTGGCTCTTCACATCAGGTGGCCAAAATATTGGAGCTTCAGCTTCAGTATATGTCCTTCCAATGATTATTCAAAGTTGATTTCCTTTGGGATTAACTAGTTTGATCTCCTTGCAGTGTAAGGAACTCTCAAGAGTCTTCTCCAACACCACAATTCGAAAGCATCAGTTCTCCGGCACTCAACCTTCTTTATGGTCCGGCTCCCACATCCATACATAGGCTACTGGAAAAACCATAGCTTTGGCTAGATGGACCTTTATTGACAAAGTGATGTTTCTGCTTTGTGATACACTGTCTAGGTTTGTCCCAGTTTATAGTGTATGAGCAGATAACTCAGATCCCCAGGCATTGGCTTCTGCAGCTTTGCCATCCTTACTTCCAGCTACTCCTAACGGAGTGTCTCCTATGACTAATTGATGGAGGAAGAAAAAAAGCTTGGACCTGGTGAATAGATGCTTCTGCATGATAAGCTGACAACAGGTGGAAGTGGACTGCTTCTGATTTACAGCTTCATTTGGGAGGAATGAAGGGAAGCCTCTGAGTGGATAGAATCTTTGGCAATAAATCTGGTTACCTACTTTGCAAGGAAAGAGATATAAGTATGTTCCTACACTGATTCATGATAGTGGCATAGACTGGTTAGTCAGGGAGTGAGGATGAATCAGACTGGAAGATTGGTCACAAGGAAGTCTGGAGAAGAGGAATGTGGCTGAACTTCATGAAAAGGTGCAGAGTGTGAAAATATACTCCCCTTATGAATACGGTCCCCGTAGAGCACCCATGGAAGTGGAGGCCCTCAGTAACTAGGAACACAAGGTAGCCCATTCTGTGCACATCACTTGATCTCTTCCCTCCAAGCTTGCTCAACGGTCTTGTGTACAAAGTGACCATAGTAGCCGTGATAAAGTTCATTCATAAGCTCAACTAAATGGACTTCCCTTCACCAAGCCTGATTTGGCTTGACCACTGCTGAGCACCCAAAGTGTGGCTGTAGGATCAGTGCTGCACAAGATGATATCAGGTTGATTATGCTGACTGACCTCCTTCCAAATGAAGGGGGTCTATCCTGGAAATCACTTTGCCTTTTCTTCCTCCAGACTTTCTATCAAAGGCCATATTCACCATTATGGTATCCCATTTAATTGTGTTCCTGACCAAGGAATTCATTTTATTGTGAGAGAAATTGACCTCAAGCTCAGCATAGATTTCAGCATCTTACTACATAAACCCTCTGCCTGCAGGATAAGGCATGCACTTTGAACAATAATAGAAATACAATGTTGTTTTCACCTGAGTCAAATACAGGTGAAAATGGGAGAAATTCTCAGTATTACATTTAATGGCCCACATATAGCATGTTTTCTTCCTGTATCGGCAATTATGGTTCAGAGGTCGTAATTCCCAAAAGAGAGATGCTTCTATCACAAAGGATGTTTATGGTTCTGTTGAACTGGAAGTTGAACATCACTCTTGCATACAGCATTTTTGGCTTCTCATGTCACTCTGAAACAGCAGGCAGAGAAGAGACTCCAGATTTCTTAACTATATCCCCCCTACCTGCATCTTACCTGTCTCATGTGGTTCCTTCTCTATATCTTTACTTGTGGAAAATCTTTTCTCTTAGTGTTCAAGTCATCCTCATAGATAGTAGCTCCATATATGTGTGCTAAGTCGCTTCTGTCGTGTCTGACTCTTTGCGACCATATGGAGTCCATCAGGCTCCTCTGTCCATGGGATTCTCCAGGCAAGAATACTGGAGTGGGTTGCCATGCCCTCCTCCAAGGGGATCGTCCCAAGCCAGGGATCGAACCTGCATCTCTTACGTCTC
The DNA here is from genome assembly GCF_023091745.1 of Budorcas taxicolor. Classification (NCBI taxonomy): domain Eukaryota; kingdom Metazoa; phylum Chordata; class Mammalia; order Artiodactyla; family Bovidae; genus Budorcas; species Budorcas taxicolor. The sequence continues at coordinate 18,138,156 of NC_068930.1, read as the reverse complement.
CTGCACTGGCAAATGCATTCTTTACCACTGGTACCACCAGTGCTCCATATATAGTTGTAGTTTTGCTGTGCCCATGGAAGGAGTGAGTTAATGGTCTTTCTATTCTGCCATCCTGGCCGCGTCTCCTTCCCACACTCTGTTTAGGGGGCACTGTTTATTCTATTGACTTAGAGAAGGGAGAGGGACCAAGGTAATTTAGAAGAAACAGGGTTGAGAAGAATTAAGTGAAAATGTGTAGTTCAACGATACCATGTGGAGAAAGGAAAATAAAGAGGAGAAAATGGCAGAATGGTTACTTCCTTGGAACAACAAGAGTGAGGGAAGCCAAGAACACAGTTGGAGCTGGACCAGGTTGAGCAGAAGTTCCAACTGAGGCTGAACTGAGAGTGCGCCCGGCTTATCTTGATAACAGTCTCACCTTCTGCTGATGATGCCCACATGAGAAAAATCTGGGAAAAAGAGCCAGGGGAGGCAGAGTCATTTATGACCCAATGTACCTTACCTTGGGAGAAATCTGAGGAGGAATTTGGGGAGGATTGTGTTGCAGACAACAGGTGAAATAATAGTGGGAGAATTTCTGGCTTGGTATAAAGTAACTGGGACCTCTGTTTGTGAATTTCTGTTTGGATGCTACGCCATGTGCTGTGTGTTAGTCACTCAGTCGTGTCCGACTCTTTGGAACCCTATGGACTGTAGCCCGCCAGGCTCCTCTGTCCATGGGATTCTCCAGGCAAGAATACTGGTGTGGGTAGCCATTCCCTTCTCCAGGGGATCTTCCCGATCTGGGGATCCAAGCTGGGTCTCCTGCATTGCAGGCAGATTCTTTACCATCTGAGCCACCAGGGCCTGCTAAATTTTATCCCACCAGTGTAAAGAATGAGCTCTGATTATTATGGTTGTCACTGGCTGGATGTCTATTATTTTCCAGAAACTGTGGTGGAAACTTTATATAAGTCATTTAATTACATTTTTTTCAATCTGCATATGAATGAGATATTATGATCATTTTATAAATGAAGAAAATGAGCCTGAAAGCAATTAATAAATTGCCCAAGGTCAGATTGCAAGTAAGTATCAGACATAAAACCCACATCAACCAATTCCCAAGCTTCTGCTCTTTCAATTATGTTACAAACTTGATCACAAAAAGAATTACTTTATTTGTTTGTGCTCTTTCACCAACTATTAGGTTTATCTGTCAGATAATCTAATCAAATGAGTGAGAATATGTCATTTAGAAAGACTTTGAGGAAAAGAGATTAAATTAAAATGTTAACGCATGGCCAATGATCAGAATATTCTGCTTTTTAAAATGTATGTGAGAAATTGGACCAGTTGTATGTTCAGTTCAGTTTCATGAATATTTATTGACAATGTGCTATTCTTGGGGGAAGAGTGGAGATGAAGTGTCCATGCTCGCCTAGGACAGCAGAAGATCACTTTTTCTGCAACTTACATATTGGTAGAGCTTCCCCAGTGACTCAGAGGATAAAGAATCTGCCTGCTATGCAGGAGACCTAGGTTCAGTCCCTGGGTTGGGAAGATTTCCTGGAGAAGGGAATGGCTACCCACTCCAGCATTCTTGCCTGGAGAATTCCATTGACAGAGGAGCCTGGTGGGCTACATATTGTAACAATTGCAAAAAAAAAAAAAAAAAAATCACACCCAAGCCTCACATTAGACATCTAAATCTTGCCAAAATACACATACTACAAACAATGCATAGCAAGTGCAAGCAGAACTAAACAAATGCTGCTTTAGTTTATTGCAGTGCGTCCGAAGTATTAATCCTTCTCTTGGCATTACAACCAAATGAAAGAGATTTTATCTCAATTGAAACACAGTGTGTGTTGTTATGTTTATTTAACTAATGTGTAAGTAAATAGAACTCATGTTCAAGGTTTTTCCTCAGTGTTAACATTAACTTGTTCCTTTATATGATTCTCAAAAAACAGTGTAGGTGAGAACAAAATTAATGCTGACAAAATATCATTGCAGAAAAAATGCTCCCATTCTTCATTTACAGTCTTGGAAGGAGGTACTAATAATGAATTTATTTGCCTAGAAAAATTTGGGGGTGGTGACCCATTTCACAACCATTCCTTAGGTGAATGTCCATTTAATCCTAGGCCTCTGGCCATAGGCAACTGATATAATAGATAAAGATCTCTAACTTCAAAATATTTTTTCACAAGCATCCAAAACATGTGAGGGAAGATACAGAGATCAAGGCTAGACGAGCTGAGTTATACAGATGACAGTCCTCTAGAGAGAAAAAACCATCTTGGCTGCTGTGCTCAATAGCAAAGGTTAATAGAAGTTCTTGCAACATCATGCTAGCTGAAACATTAAGGGACCAGACCATTCAAGAGTGAAATACCAGACAATTTCCTGGGCAAAGAATTCTGATTAGCTGAGTTCCTGCCTAAAAGCAAGAGTCAAGAGGAGTCAAGGGTCTGCAAGGAAGTCAGAAATACCAGCAACGAAGGAATGTCAGTTTTCAGTAACAAAGGAAAAAATCTCTACTTGCATTTCTTTGTTTATGTCTATATCTTTTTCTAAAAATGTTTTTTATTGGAGTCTAGCTGCTTTAAAATGTTGGGTGAGCGACTACTGTTCAGCAAAATGAGTCAGCCATATATATATATATATATATATATATATATATGTATATATCCCTTCTGTTTTGAATTTTCTTCCCATTCAGGTCATCACAGAGCTTTGAGCAGAGTTCCCTGTGCTGTGCAGTAGGTTCTCATTAGTTATCTATTTTATTCATGGTATCATTAGTGTCTATGTGTCAGTCCCAAATATATCTATATTAACATTTAACATATAATAACCTTTTCCTTCCTTTCATAGTCTATGCATTTGCAGAATATAAAGATAGAATTACTACAAATCATAATAAATGGCTATTACCTGGAGACCCTGGAATCACTAAAATGTGGTCTCGTGATATTGTCCTTTTCTTTGTAGTGGGATAAACATTTGGGATGTTTCCCATTGGAGAAGAGAGAGAGACTGTTATTATATATAGAATAATTACTTCTGGTTGTATGGAGAATATGGATATGTGGGAAAAAAGATTTGTGTGCTGGGTGTGGGGATGTGTATATGTAAGTGCCCGCGTGCACGTGCGCACGCACACACACACACACACACACACCTCAGACAGCCGGGGACAGAATGTCAGAGACACAAAGCGGGATGGTGGCCCAGCTCCTGATGCTTTCCCCAGTGCCATAGCTGCAAGATAGAGTTTGTCCCCAGGCATGGCTATTTGTTCCAAGAATAGAGATACCTGACTCAAGCTGAGTCAGTTAGATTTGCTCTCCTAACAATTTGAAAATCTGAGTTGAGACACATGGAAATGGAGTTGGAGTTGCATAACCCTGAGCCCTGCTGTAGAAAGTATGCCTTCAACCCCCAGCTGCTGGAGGTCCTGGAACTTCTTTGTTTTAGTCTTTGGAAAACAACCACTCAGTTCTTCCTTTATTCTATAATCACTCTCAAGCCTTTGAAATATATCCTTTGCTTGAAATTTAGAAAAATAGAAAAAAACAGGGCAGAGAGTCTAATCTTAAAATTAAGCTGAACTGAGAGGGCTGATGAAAATGCATATATTTGTTTGAAGGGCTGTGTTTATTTATTTTTAATTTATTTATTTAATTGGAGGATAATTCTTTACAACATTGCGAAGGTTTTTGCCATACATCAATATGAATCGGCCATAGGCATGCTTGTCTCCCCATCCTGAACCCCCCTCTACCTCCCTCCCCACCCTCCCTCCAGCTTGTCCCAGAGCACCGGCTTTGGGTGCTTCATGCATCAAACTTGCACTGATCATCTGTTTTACGTGTGGTAATATACATGTTTCAGTGCTATTCTCTCAAACCATACCACACTCACCTTCTCCCACTTAGTCCAAAAGTCTGTTTTCTGTGTCTGTGTCTCCTTTGCTTTAGAGGGCTGTGTTTATATATCTCAAAAAATAAGAAGGGAGATAGACTCTATATATCTCCAAATATATCTCTATCTATATATCTGTATACATATAAATACATATTTTTGTTTTTTTGTTAAATTTAAAGTATTTGTTATTAGGGTATAGTTGCTTTACAATGTTGTGTTAGCAAAGTGAACCAGTTATATGTACACATTTTTGCTGCTGTTGAGTCACTAAATCTTGTCTGACTCTTTGGAGATCGCATAGACTGTAGCCCACCAGGCTCATCTGTTCATGGGATTTCCCAGCATCCCCTCTGTTTTTTGGCTTTCCTTCCCATTTAGGTCACCACAGAGCATTGAGTAGAGCTCCCTGTACCATACAGTAGATTCTCATTAGTTATCTATTTTGTCCTTAGCAGTGTATATATGTCAATCGCAATCTCTCAGTTCATCCGAACACCCCTTCCCTCCATAAGTTTGTTCTCTTACATCTGTGTCTCTATTTCTGTTTTGCAAGTAAGTTCATCTGCACCGTTTTTGTAGATTTTACATATAAGCGATATTATATGATATTTGTTTTTCTGTTTCTGATTTATTTCACTGTTTATGATAGTCTCTAGATCTATCCATGTCTCTGCAAATGGCACTATTTCATTCATATATGAACAGTTGCATTTGAAGTATATATGTGTGCACACATATATATTTCAAATGCAGCTATTCTGATACTATCCTTCTGAAATGGATCTTCTTTATCATCCACATTTCTCATGGATCTCTTTCTTCTCGGAAACATCAGTTCTTCGAACTTGGCTCCTTTTCTTAATATCTTAAGAGCTGATTTTAATTGTAACTGATACGAACTAGCATAAGCAAGTAAGGGACTCATTTTCTTATGGAAGGAGAGCAAAGGTGGTGCTCGGTGGCAGCCCACCGATGCTGCTGAAGCCCAGGCCCTTCCTGACTTTCTGCTTCATGCCCTCAGCATGTGGCTCTCAGCCTCATGGTTACAAAACCACTGCAGGACCTCTAGGCATCAAGCCAGCATGACCGACAGAAGGAGACTGAAAAGGAAGAGGCAGCACCAGTAACTTGGTGCTTGTGTTTCAAGGGCCAGAACTCTGTTGTACAGCGCCCTCTAGCTCGAAGGAAGGCTGGAAAATCAATTTTTTAAGCAAAGAAGTTAAGGAAGAATAGGGTTGGAACCCATGCCGAGTGAATCAGAGAACTGTATCTTCGATAGCCTTCCAGAAAAGTTTTAATGAGTTTTCTCGGTTATGATAATGTTTAGAATTGAAAGGCGAAGTAGGCTCTCGAGTACAGTTCTCTGATTTCCTGGACAGAAATTCAATCACACACTGAAGACTGTCCTCACTCATAGCTATTGTCAATAGACTTCATTCACAAATGTGTATTGTTGATCAACTTAGTGGGTCAGTGTGTGTGTGTGTGTGTGTGTGTGTGTGTGGGTGTGTGTGTGTGGGTGTGGGTGTTCTGTGTGTGATGAAGAGAGAGAGATATTCCATTTTTTATACATATATTCTCTTTTTAAAATATTCTTTTCCATATCATTTATCGTAGGATACTGAGTACAGTTCTCTGTGTTTTAAAGAAGAGAACTCTTTGTTGTTTATCTATTCTTTCTATATAAGAGTTTATATCTGCTAGCCCTAATCTCCCACTCCAAAACTCCTCCAAGCCCCTCCCCCTTAGCAACCACCAGATTGTTCTTGATAGGATACCTTTTACTCCCCAAAATGACAGTCCCAAAGAGCTTTGTAATGTGGGTGATATCTATTGATGCTTACAGCATTAGCAATGAAAATTTGAATTTTTTGCATTTACTTATATATCTATTCAAAGTAACATTAATAAATCCATTCTATAATGGTCCATTCTATGAAAATATTCTATAAATAAGATTTTTATGGAATACTTAGCTATGTTTTCCCAAAACAAAATACTTGTAAAAAAAAGTGGCAGTTTTACCTTTTTGCAAATCTCTTTAATATCTTACTAAATTAAAGATAGCTGGAGTGTCATAGCCCTTGTGTATTCAGTGTTTGTGATAAGTTGTTTCAGTTTATTTGAAAAAATTTAGACTCATAGAGGCTACATAGTTGGAAAATGGAGAAATATTTAATAGTTTTCCTTTTTCAGATAATTGTGAGTATTCTGAGATACATCATTAAATCTAGGCAAGTGGCAGTTTCTTAAACATTAGTTGTAATTCTCTACTTCTGTTTATAAAATTTTCCTTTTCTGTTACATTTAAATCCATGTGGACTATCTCACAACGTAAGTGGATTTTTTTTACCCATGAGTGATTTTATAGATCATGTATTGATCATTGGGAGATTCCTCTTTTTAAATGAGCAATACACATACATGGAACAGAGTCTGGATGTATAATGCAAAATTTTACCTCTTGTCCTTGTCCCTCACCTTTGTCCCTATCCCAGAGGCCATCAGTTATCAACTTATTAAAGATCCTTCCAGAGAGAGTTTATAAATTCATAAATATTAAAAAGCATGACCTGCAATTCTCTCTTAAAATCCTTGGTCCCATCATTGCATGTCTCACAAACAGGTGGCCATTCCACCGTCTTTACCAGGGGGAGAGAAGGGCTTCACTCGGCAGGTCCATGCCAGATGCCTCCGTATGCACGGTCTCACTTAATTGTCACGACGACTGCTTGATCAGGTTGGATATCTGAGGCTCAGAGTCATAAGGTGACACACATAGACCCCAGAGTTAAGGGTTGAACTGGAGTTTAAAGCCCTGTGTAGTTGGCCCACCTCTGAAGCATCTGCATTTGAGTTCCTCTGGCTTCGTTTACTCCAACCTTTGATCTATCCTATTTCTGCCAGACTGTTGACGCTTTCTGCCGCAATCAATTACCCAAGTCTTTGGGTAATCTCTGTTGCATTATCTTCCATCTGACTTCTTGACAATGTGCACTGATAACTGCAGAAGCTAGGCCTCTCCCGTGTGCAGTGCTTACAGCAGTGATTTGCAATGAGTTGACAATAAATTTCTGTTAATTAAATTATTTGTACTCCCTCTGACTTGAGCCTGGAGCCCTCTCCATTGCTTCCTCGGTGCCTAACTATAATTTTTTTTTCCATCCTGATCTCTCTGAGAATTGTTAATCAAAGTGCAGTCTGCAGACCAGCAGCATCAGCAGAAGCACCTTAGAAATTCAGATCCTTAGGAACCACCCCTAGACCTGGTGAATCAGAATCTTGTTCTCACAAGAGTCTCTGATAGTTACTATGCACACTGATGTTTGAAAAGCTCTGTTCTGGATATGCCTTTAGACCAAATCTACTCAGCTGCTTGTGACCAGGTTTTACAAGGTTCTATAAGTACCTATAAAATATACTCAATTTCTCCTCTTGGTCCAGAAAACTTAACAATGTTTCCTACCTTGTTCTATAAGAAAAGGGCTTCCGTTGGCTCAGATGGTAAAGGACTCACCTGCCAATGCAGGGGACACAGGAGAACTGGGTTCGATTCCTGGGTCAGGAAGATCCCCTGGAGAAGGGATTAGCTACCCACTCCAGCATTCTTGTCTAGAGAATTCCTTGGACGGAGGAGCCTGGTGGGCTACAGCTCATGGGTTGTAAAGACACGACTGAGCGACTATCACTTTCTTTAAGAAAAAGCTTGTTGATCTTGTTCTAGAGCATATGCCTTAGTGTACTTGAATTCTGGGTGGATTTAATCTTGCTTTCACCCAAATACCATCTGGATGAAGATAAGCGAGGATTCTGTCAAGCTTCTTTATCTTTGTGCACCGGCAGTTTTTGGTACACTTGCATTTGTGACTGTATGTTAAGATTTATCTTCAGTTTGAATGTTTATAGGTATGTTTCTCTGCTAGGCAGAAAGTTTCCTGAGGGCAGAATGAGACAAGGCTCCCTGGGATCAGAGCCTGGGATGGCGATTCTATTCAAGGGAGTTATTAAAGAAATGCTCCTGGGAAGAACCTGAGAGCCAGGGAAGGATGCGGGACATGGGGAAACGAAGCAAAGGTGGAGTGACTGCCCTGCTGTCTTGCCTCACCCTGACCCGTGCGGAGCCCTGGAGTGTGAATAGCATCACAGAGCTGCCCTGCCTTAAGACACAGGGCTGGGATTCTCACATACCAGTCATTGGCAGAGGCCGCCCTGGGGAGAGGCTTCCTGGTGCTAGAGTTAATGAACCCACCTGCCGATGCAGGAGACATAAGAGGTACGGGTTCCATCCCTGGGTTGAGAAGGTGCTCTGGAGGAGGAAATGGCAACTCGCTCCTTTATTCTTGCCTGGAGAATCCCACGGACAGAGGAGCTTGGTGGGATGCAATGCACAGGGTCACACAGAGTCAGACATGACTGAAATGACCTCGCAAGCATGCACACCCTGGGGAGAGGTGGATCCCCTATGGCTTTTCTGCATGAGGCTGCTCCGTTTTTGTTTTATTTTTTTACCCTGGCCATTCAGCTGGGCTTGTGGGATTTTACTTCCCTGACCAGGGTTTGAACCCAGGACCTCGGCAGTGAGAGCCTGGCATCCTAACCCCTGGACCACCTGGGAATTCCCCAAACTGCTCCTTTTGCCTGAGGCTGTATGCCCTTGGCAGCCACTACTCCAGCAACTGGGAGTGGGGGCTCAGTGTCCAGTGTGTCTTTTTATTTTAAATTCCATTTCCTTAGTTTCTAATACAGTTCCTGGTACTCAGCAGGTGTGCAATAAATCTTGGTTACAGGAATAAGTCTCTTCCTAACGTGATATATACTCATTTGTTAATTAAGACAGATGAGATTCATTGTCTTTGTTTATGTTCATCCAATTAATAAGGTAAATCATCTTCTACTTAGTTAATTTAACAAGGCTAAATGAGAGAATCCAGATAAATGCACCTAACAAACTGTCTGTTGTTTAATAGGCAACAGTAAATGTTAGTTTATTTCTTTTTAGATAAGTGGGTTATGTACATATATTTTATTGGGAAGAGTATCAGCTTTCCTGTTTATGGCTTGTAACACATTCTGGAGAATCAAGAGAGATTTCAGGTTTTATTATCCATGCAGTCTCTATTTGAGTCTTCCTGAGATCACCAATCTTTGCTGTGCGGAGGCATAATAAGGATATAATCTGAGATATAATAATAGTAATGATATTAGAAGGTACAGGATGTATTAAGAAGATATGGTTGTTGTTAAAATGGTTGCAATGCGAAAAGCCATAGCGGCCATGTATTTAGCTTACAGGCCAGGCACTGTGCTATGTGCTTCATATTCCTTACTGCTGATCATCAAAATAACCCTAAAAGATAGAAATTTTAAGTGCTAGATACACAATAAATGCTAGATACCCAGTAAGTGACAAGGTATGCAATTGTTGTTGTTGTCCAGTCGCTTATCGTGTCTGATTCTTTGAGACCCCATGGACTGTAGCACGCCAGGATCCTCTGTCTTCCCCTATCTCCTGGAGTTTGCTCAAATTGATGTCCATTGAGTCAGTGATGCTATCTAATCTTCTCATCCTCTGCCGCTCCCTTCTTTTGTTGTCTATCTTCAACCAGAAATGCAGGGGTACCCATATTTTTGTATAAAAAATGTTATTTATGTCCTATGCTAGAAATCAGAATTTTATGAATTTCTTCACACTTTTTTGTTTATAATTATTTTTTAAAAATTCAATTACACAAAGAAAATCTCTATTATCTTCTCAGAGCCTAGGATTTCTAAAAGTCTTAATTTCTCACCCTCTTCTCCAGCAAATATTATTAGCTCAATTTTAGAAGGGAGGAAATTAAAACTCACAGAGGTTGGACAGCCTGAATCAGTCAGGGGTCATGGGATGAGTAAAAAGGAAAAGGGGATGATACCCAAATGAAGATTTGCATTCACCTCTTCAGTGGAGAGGAGCTGCTGAAAACACTACAGAAGTCAGTTTTGAATCCACTGAAGATGCCGCAGAGACTGGGTCTGGAATCAGCTGGGGCTGCCAGACTCTGGAGTAATCTGAAAATAATCTGGAATAATCTGGAAAACACCTAGCCATCTCTAGTAACTGCCATTCTGTTGGAATCAGAGCAGAAGACCTCTCTGGCCCTGTTGCCTTCTGATCTCTTGTCAGTGCTCACCATGAGAAGAACCGAAAGGACGCCAGCAGGTGAGAGAGTCTGAGAAGTGGAGTCTGCAGACTTCTGGCCCTGCAGAGCAGAATGGGGAAGGATGGGCACAGGTAGGAGAGACGACAGGGAAGTATTCAGGATACCCAGACCGTATGAAGGTGGTATGGCAAGAACCCCCTCTGTATAATGTGTATGTTTAATGGCAAAAGCTCTCCTATTGAGTTCATATTTATTTCACTTGAAAATTCATGTCGGAGTGAGTCTAATTTACTTGATTTGAAAATTTATACTTCTGAGGTCTGAAAACTAGTTCATTTGACTTCTAATTAAGTTCTTAAACTTTGAACATGATCTTTCAAAAGAGCAGAGAAATGTTCCATATTGGTGAGCTTATGAATTTTGGCATTTGTGCACACGGGTTGAAATCTCAGCACTCTGGAACCCTGCTGGGGTCTTCTGTTGCTACTCATTATGGCATTTTCTCACATCACAGAGAATGTGTTTGAAACTGAAATAGCAATTTATATTCTTACTTGCAATACTCAGCTGTTTGGTGGAAATTCTTGAAATGTGACTAGGGCCAAATGGCATTGGATTTTCCCATTGCTGTTGCCCTTTCAATAATGATTGTTTACCAGACACCCTGAATTAGGTACTGAGTTACTAGATAAGATAAACATTCCTATTAGTGAGGTACTCCTACCCTGATATTTGACTGAAAGGGAGAGATTTTTCTATTAGTCCCCATCTAACGCTTTTCTCGGAAACACTTCAACTTAGGTTGCATATCTTATTTTCTTTTTAAATACACCAATTTTCCACTTCAACACAAGGACTCAGAGACAAAAGAGGAACATTAAGGAGGGTAAACTTTTTATCATAATGTAATCCTGGGATGGTCCCAGTTTAGCCAGATATTCTTCCTAACTTGTAACATTGGTCCTCTATTTCTATGCTGGAACAATGAGTGAGAAGTGACCTTACTTTGAGAGTGTGTGTATTTGACAGTGGAAGGACAGGTGGGAATACTCTGGCCTGATTTCATTTTTATGTTGCTGCCACACAAGAATCATGGTGGTGAAAGGCAGAAGATAGTAACAGAGTGATTCTATAACTCAAAACTATCAGAATACTCTCTAAGAATAACGTATGGGATAGGGCCAACTGTGAAGCATTTTTCTCAGTTTTACGTTCTCACTAAAAAAATACTCCCCACCACCTGCTAAATTAACCTAGAATTCACGGCATGGAGTTGATCCATTGGACAACTGGTTCTGTTCTTTTCCAATCTTGTCTACCATTACACTCGACCCCAATCCTCCCCAGCTTCAAGTTTTTTGTTAAGCAAAGCAATCCTTTTTAATAAAATAAAACATTATATAGAGCTGCAAGATATGGCACAGATAAAGGCAGAACTGTTTGGTTAGAAACTGTGAGGGATCCGGAGCCTGACTGCCTTATCTTCTTTGTGCCTTGGCCACCAGGGGAGGTGGTGCGTGGTAAAGAACCCGCCTGCCAATGCAAGAGACATAAGAGATGCAGGTTTGATCTCTGGGTGGGGAAGATCCCCTGGAGGAGGACATGGCAACCCATTCTAGTATTCTTGCCTGGGAAATCCCATAGACAGAGGAGCCTGGCAGACTAAGGCCCACAGGGTCACCAAGAGTCGGATATGACTGCAGCAACTTAGCATGCATGCATACCTTGGCCACAGAGGCAGCTGCTCCAATTTCCAGACTATAGTAGCATTTTAAATGTTTCATCTTTCTTATATCTTTTACTTTCTGCTGTTGCTCAGTTGGAATTTTTTCTTGGCATGCCCTTCTTCTCTAGCACTTCTTGTTCAAATATATCTCCAAACCAAATTCTACCTCTTCCAGGAAGCTCTTCACTTGAAACCAATCTAGACCTCTTCTGCTTTCCCACAGCACTCTATTTCCAATAGTTGTATTCAGGGAACTTTTCCTTACTATATAGTAAACTGTCCTGAAGTCAGGGAAGTTTTGTCCACTTTAACATCTTCATCATGTCCTGAACTTGGTAGGTACTCAGAGGTCTAATTAATTACTTTTTTTTTTTTTTAACAATAGCTAGAACATGAAAGAGATGGGAATACCAGACCACCTGACCTGCCTCTTTAGAAACTTATATGCAGGTCAGGAGGCAACAGTTAGAACTGGACATGGAACAACAGACTGGTTCCAAACAGGAAAAGGAGTACATCAAGGCTGTATATTGTCACCTGCTTATTTAACTTTTATATGCAGAGTACATCATGAGAAACGCTGGTCTGGTAGAAGCACAAGCTGGACTCAAGATTGCTGGGAGAAATATCAATAACTTCAGATATGCAGATGACACCACCCTTATGGCAGAAAGTGAAGAGGAACTAAAAAGCCTCCTGATGAAAGTGAAAGAGGAGAGTGAAAGAGTTGACTTAAAACTCAACATTCAGAAAACGAAGATCATGGCATCCAGTCCCATCACTTCATGGGAAATAGATGGGGAAACAGTGGAAACCCTGTCAGACTTATTTTTGGAGGCTCCAAAATCACTGTAGATGGTGATTGCAGCCATGAAATTAAAAGACGCTTACTCCTTGGAAGAAAAACCTAGATAGCATATTGAAAAGCAGAGACATTACTTTGCCAACAAAGGTCCATCTAGTCAAGGCTATGGTTTTTCCAGCAGTCATGTATGGATGTGAGAGTTGGACTGTGAAGAAAGCTGAGCACCGAAGAACTGATGCTTTTGGACTGTGGTGTTGGAGAAGACTCTTGAGAGTCCCTTGGACTGCAAAGAGATCCAAGCAGTCCATCCTAAAGGAGATCAGTCCTGGGTGTTCATTGGAGGGACTGATACTGAAGCTGAAACTCCAATACTTTGGCCACCTGATGCAGAGAGGTGACTCATTTGAAAAGACCCTGATGCTGGGAAAGATTGAGGGCTGGCGGAGCAGGGGCGACAGAGGATGAGATGGTTGGATGGCATCACCGAGTCAATGGAGGTGAGTTTGAGTAGACTGTGGGAGTCGGTCATGGACAGGGAGGCCTGGCGTACTGTGGTCCATGGGGTAGCAAAGAGTTGGACATGACTGAGTGACTGAACTGAACTGAATAGAACTGTAAGAGTCTCAAGCCTGCAGTGATAGAAACATGGCTTCAAATGCAGACAGATTTCCCAGATATCCTAAATTAAGGAAGTTAGTGCTTTTCTATGTGTAGGAGTATCCAGGTGTCTGGGCTCAGTAGAATCATTTCTTTGATATGCACCTCAGCTCTCTGAGGCCAGCATCCCTTGTTTTCACATCCTGAGTTTCCTCAGGGCTCACCATGCGGAGTTGCTGCAGTCTGATGTCTGCTAGAAGGCGTGTATTCTTTCCTCCCTGAGTTTCCTCAGGGTTCACTGGTTCACCATTGGTGATGGCTACAATTATTGATGACTGTGACATCCTTTGTTTGTCAGTATGACAGGAAATATTCCATTGCTCACCCAGAACCTGGATAGTTCCTTGTATGAAGAATGTAGTCAATTTTTATTTCCTTGCTGAATTGAATGGAGCCAGTAGAATTACTATTCTAGAAAATTAATAAGAATTATATGGGAAAATAATGGGCTCCATTGATGGGAAGATTGGGAAACATCAAGTTGTATCTAAATACGTTATTTGAAAACAGGACTTAAAACACCCTTTGATTTTCTAATGTGCATGATATGGCTATATATCTCTTCACAGAGAATCTCAGAGGACTAATGTTCATTGTGCAGAAGTTGAGAAACAGAAATAGGCTACAGGTCCTGGAGGGAGTGGGAAGAAACTCTGTCTGCCCTCAGGGTGTCTTTCTTGTCCAAGGCTGGCTGGCAGTCTCTTCAGAGACCTTGTGTGCTGTGTGCTAAGTCACTTCAGTTGCATTTGATTCTGTGACCCTATGGACTGCAGCCTGCCATACTCCTCTGTCCATGGGATTCTCCAGGCAAGAATACCAGAGTGGTTTGCTATTTTCTTCTCCAGGGGATCTTCCTGACCTGGGGATCGACCCCATGTCTCTTACATCTCCTGCACTGGCAGGTGGGTTCTTTACCACCAGTATCACCTGGGAAAGACCCTATAGGTTGCCATTTCCTAGGCCGATTCACCAGTAGCCCATGGTCTGACATTCAGGCTCTTAAATGTGGTTGGTCAGCCTAAGGATATGGACTATCTGTCAAGCATTGACTCGCGTTAACCAAGTTTAGATACTGCTGGATGAACATTGTTCAGAATTTGTTCATTTGTCATAAGCCTCATTTCAGGTGGAATTTACCGTATGAATTGATTCAGTTATGTAAGCTTTTGCTTCTTTGTCTGATCTACAGGCAAAGTCAAATTATAATGATAAGGCTGTTGAGAAGCCTGAATCAGAAACAGTCAGAAATTCCTCAACTGATTTAAAGAGACGTCCACAGTTAGACTTTCTCCTTCCTCTTTCCCTTTCTCCTTCTCATTTATTCATCAACAATATTTCTGGGAAACCAACAATGTGAGGCAGAGAGCACTGAGGAGAACCTACCTAATTTTCAGTCACTAATATTCTACTTCTGGTCACGTGATCTTTAAAAAAAAATGTATTTATTTATCTTTGGCTGTGCCGGATCTTCGTCGCTGCTCTCCAGCTTTCTCTGCACAGGGGAGGGGGGGCCACTCTCTAGTTGCAGCATGAAGGCTTCTCATGGTGGTGGCTTCTTGTGAGCAGGGGCACTAGGGCAGGTGGGCTTCAGTGGTTTCAGCACACAGGCTCAGTAGTTGTGGTGCTTACTGGCTGCCCAGCGTGTGGAATCTTCCTGGACCAGGGCTTGAACCCTTGTACCCTGCTCTGGCAGACAGAGTCTTAACCACTTGACCCCCAGGGAAGTCCTAGCCATGTGATCTTGGTGAGGTGACTTAACTTAGTGCTGCCATATCCTCTTGCATAAGAGCACCCACTCCAACCAGGTTAAGGAAATTATTATATGCAGATGACTCAGACTAGCACCTGGCACCGATGGCCTGCATACCTCTTTAATGTGCACATAGATTAGCTAGCCTGCACCTTTTAAATTTTATTTTTTATGCACATCAGGAAATTGAGTTCCAAACGATTAATTGCTCTGCCCTAGGTCAAACCCAGTTAATAAGTAGCAGAGTTTGTTCAGGACTGTGTTGTAAAATCTACTGTTTATTTTAGAAAGTCATGGATTTTGGCATCCTGGGGGAAGAAATAAAACATAATAGTTATATGGTCTCTCATTTCCCTTTAACAAATTCTGTACAAATGAAGAATGGACTCTAATTTCTATGTTTATCATCAACTTTTGATGGATTTTGTCATTTTCCATATTTATCTCCTATAATTTGGACCTCCCTCAAAAGACATCTTAACAAATGAGATCAATTTTGTTCTCAAATGTGTTTTTTTTTTTTAATTTTTTAAAAAAGAAATTACGGACTCAGACTCATGTTCTTAGGGAGGAAGCAGCACATTTGGCAATTTCCATTGCTTCTGGTTGTGATCAGATTGAATTTCAGGCAGTCATCTTCAAGCTATGCCCTAATTAAGATGAACAGATATTGTCAGCCGGCCTGTTTAATCAGTTTCCCATCTGGCATAATCATGTTTATGAGCAGGATCTGCTTTTTCTTGGCTTTGGAAGTAGCTAAAATTAACAGAACAAAGCAATCACAATTCCTAAGGTGAGAATCAGGGTCCACTCTTCACCTATAGTCCTAGATGGGAAAGCAGAATTTCAAGCTACAGAATTAAGTGTATGTGATATTTGCATTGCTGGACTCCCCAAAGGCTCATGGCATCCATCCATTCATCCATCCTCCACCCATAATCCATCTATATTTCTGTTTACATTCTCTTCCAATAAATATCCCTTGATCCCCTCATATATACTGGACTCTCTATGACCCAGGGCATACTGTAATGAAAAAGAGAGTATTCCTGCTCTCAAGAAGCTCTTGGTGTAATGAAAAAAGTATCAAAAACATATATAGATCTGAAAAGTAAAGTGTACTGCTATTTAGAGGGGGGTAGCATATGAAAAATTCTTGCATTGAAAATAATTGTATATACAGTTTTGTATTCTGTCTCTAAGAATGGTAATTGTGCCAAAGGAGGGTATAGAAGTTGACCTTTTTTGCACTACTTCTTCAAAGTAGCAGGCCTTTGATAAATTATTTGTATCTCTATGATGGATGGTTTTCTATTGATTGCCTGACTAAACAAAAAACCAGAAACACTGAGAGAGAGATTTCAAGTTAACACAGGTATGAATGAGCTAATACTACTGCTTTCTATCAAGAGAACAATTTGGGCATCAGAAAAAAAAAAATCTATGGGAATGTTTCTGCATATCTCCTATAAGCTATTTGGATCTCAGCTGCCATCTCTTGTAATGTAAACAAAGGCAGGAAAGATACTAAAATGCTCTTTGGTTCAATCATGCCCTCAGTGTTATATTTCACAAGGGGTTAGTTAAAGTTCTGTTAATAGGGGACTTAGGCAACTAGATCATATTGTTTTAGGAAGAAAATGAATAGTTAGTTGCTAAGGCATGGTGTGTTGCTCAGTGGACTTAAAAAATATGCATAACCTAAAAGTTGAGAGTTTTGTTTTGTAATGTTTAGGACTTTGAATTCAGGAGACAGCATCTCAAGTAACCCTGAAAGAACTGCTTTGAGGAGGTAAGGGGAAGAGTCAGGTTATGTAGAAGTTTTGCCACAAAGGGCAGATTGTCTGAACATCAAATGATTATCATTAATTAAAGAAAATCAGATATCCCAAGTTAAGAAATTTATCAGTTTTCTGTGTATGGGAAGATGTAAGGGTCTGGGCTCACTGAAATCATTCCTTTGATATGCAACTCAGCTATCTGGGGCCAGTGTTTTCACATCCTGAGTCTCCTCAGGGCTCTTGGAGGGAATGACTGCAGTCTGATGGCTGCTAAATGGCAGGTATCCTTTTCTTCCTGAGATCCTGCAGGGTTCACCAGCTCACCAACTCCCCTGTGGTGGTTGCAGTTGCTGATGACTGTGACCTCCTTTGTTTACTGATATGGAGGGAAATATTCCATTTCTCAGTTTTTAGGAGATTTCAATTGACACTGGCTACACCCTTCACTGGAGGAGAGAATGAAATGGAATAGGAGTTCCCATATTCTTTCTCCCATCCTTCTCTTCTCTCTGGGAGCTTGGGCAGAAGGAAGCCTCTGTTATGATATGAGGAAAGCCCTATGAGATTAGAATTCCTTCCCTAAGTAAAAAGCGTTGGAGTTTCACACAAGAATGGGGTGGTGACACCTCCATATGGTGAGACTTGAGTTGTGAGTAGAGGAAGAAGACAAGAACAGGGAGCAGTAAGAGGGTCACTGAGAAGAAGGGTGATGAGGAGCTAGAACATATTTATAAGAACAACTAACAAAGGTCCCAGCTGTAAGCCCCTAGACATCTGCATGAACTGTGGTGTTGGAGAAGACTCTTGAGAGGCCCTTGGACTGCAAGGAGATGCAACCAGTCCATTTTAAAGGAGATCAGCCCTGGGATTTCTTTGGAAGGAATGATGCTAAAGCTGAAACTCCAGTACTTTGGGCACCTCATGCGAAGAGCTGACTCATTGGAAAAGGCTCTGATGCTGGGAGGGATTGGGGGCAGGAGGAGAAGGGGACGACAGAGGATGAGATGGCTGGATGGCATCACGGACTTGATGGACGTGAGTCTGAGTGAACTCTGGGAGTTGGTGATGGACAGGGAGGCCTGGCGTGCTGTGATTCATGGGGTCACAAAGAGTCGGACATGACTGAGCGGCTGAACTGAACTGAACTGAACTGGGAAAGTATAAGTAATTCTGACCAAGTCATCACTTTTGTCTCTGTTGCCTCGGTGGTTGACTGAATCATTAGTAAAAAAACGGCTTCTACATCTGTTAGCGTTCTGTCTCTCTTTCTTCAAGGAGGAGAGTGTGGGATTATCCACAGATGAAGCTGTTGCAGATAGCATGTAGGATCACTTGGTGGTGCTCTGGCGGGGCGAGGCATGGCAAGTGGAAGGGGGAACACAGACCTTCCTCTTGGGGTCACCTGTTTGGAGAAGACCGCCAGTCATCATGTGTGCCCCTGGGCAATGCAGACTGCTGCGTGGATCTCCTGGATTCCCCTGATAAACTCTTTCCTATCTAGGGACAGAAATGGGACCCTGCCATCTGGTTACATGAAAAAACACTTTATAATGGTTTAAGTTATTTAAATAAGTGGACTACAGAGGGAGGAAATGAAGTCCTTGGAAGTTGCAGATGTTGCTTGTTAGGACCAAACTGAAGCCAGGACAGGCTCTAAGGGGCAGGCCCACAGGCAGCGTAGCTAGACCAATCAGAAAAAATCCCCGTAGCCTCCTGCCCGCACCAGACCCGAGCCAATCCAGATAGGGATGCGAGGTTTAAAAGTCCCGTGTGCGCGTATGGTTTAACCAATCAACTATGCTGTTACAGAAACAAAGAACCGTCTGTATAAAAGTATAGGTGATTCAGAACTCGGGGCCCTTGTTCCACTCCACTGCGTTGGATGAAACTTGGGCCCTGGCTCGAGCTAGCAATAAATTCCCTTTTTGCTTTTTCATTGCTGTGGATGTTTTACTCTCTCAGTTTTGGGACTCGGACTTTATGCCCAGAGTTGGGCATAACATTGCTCAGCAAATTGAAAGGGGTGTTTGGGGTAGAATTCAAACGCTGTAAAGGTGACCAGAAGCTGCCAAAAGTAACTGCACATCAAAATTGGCTATTGAGCTGTTGAAAATACAACTGCCTGGGTACTACCCCAAGACTGGCTAAATCAGAGCATCTGGAAGTAGAGGCAAGGAATTTATTTTTTACATAGTGATGCTAAAACACAGCCATGTTTGAAACCCCTTGGACTAGATGAGTTTTAGGATAGAAATTCAACTGTGAGATTTTATGTTTCACAGTTAAAAGCGTTAAAAATTTTTTGCACAAGATGAAAGTTGAGAGGTAAGTTTTATTTCAGGCAAAATGATAACTGCAGCCCAGGAGACAGTGTTTCAGGGCTCCAAGAGACTTCTCTGAGGAAGTGAAGGCAGAATCCAAGATATATAGGACTTTTGTAACAAAGCAGGCTTCCTTTGTGGCTCAGCTGGTCAAGAATCTGCCTGCAATGCTGGAGACCTGGGTTCGATCCTGACCTAGGAAGATCCCCTGGAGAAGGGAAACGCTATCCACTCCAGTATTTTGGCCTGGAGAATTCCATGGACTATACAGTCCATGGAGTCACAAAGAGTCGGCCATGACTGAGCGACTTTCACTTGGGACATCAAAAGATTACTGTTAATTAAAGAAACTAGGTATGTCAAGTTAAAGAATTTAGTGCTTTTCTGTATATGGGAAGATCTAACAGATTGAACTCACTGAAATCATTCCTTTGATATGCACCTCACCTATCTGGGGCTAGTATCCCGTCTTTTCACATCCTGAGTTTTTCCTCAGGGCTCAGGGCTACAGTCTGAAGGCTGCTAGATGGCAGGTATTCTTTTCTTCCCACCTTGCCTCAGGGCTCACCAGCTCACCAGCCATGGTGACTGCAATTGCTGATGACTCCGACATCCTTTGTTTACTGATATGGCAGGAAATATTCCATGTTTTAAAAAACAGCTGTAATCTTGAAAGTTTGATAAACTTTAACTGCCACTCTATATGTTGGATCACTTTTTAAGGCCTGGTCCTTCAATATCTCACAGACATTGGGTGTTTTACTGCATGTTGAAGGACAGTCATACCAAGGGCAGTTGTGTTTCAGTTATTACCTGCCGATGCTGGCTGGTAGACCTGTTGAGTGACCTGGTGTGTGGGTTCCCAAAGACCTACAAACAAGCTGTAAAAGAGTTCTGGAATTCTTTCCGGGACACTGAGAGTTGTGTATATAACAGCATCATCTGGTACCAATTATCTTTCTTCTTTGTGTGGGCTGAGGTCAGCAGTTAGGGAAAAATATGATGAGGAAGACAAAGGTGTACAAGATAAGTGATGTAATACAAACATTTTCAACATTGACATTCCCATGTTGGTGCCAGGCACGCATGGGGCAGAGAGCCTTAGTAACTGGGCATTTTATAAAGGATCCTGGCAAAACTCTTCTTTCTCTCTGAGACCATTTTATACTTGTCACCAGATGACCAAGGGAAAGCCCTTAAAGGACAGACCTAGTGTGAACCCCGAAGTGATGGGATGCAGAATAGGAGAACAAGCTGTACAGTTTAGCACATGGGCTTAAGGATTTGTTTCTGGACACTTCCCCACATTTGCATCAATCTTAGTTACAATCCAACTTACTTCTCATACTCTTGCCTCCATGGAACATGCTACAAAAGCTAGCCTTCAATCGATCAGGCATCAACCCATCACATCACTTCTTTCCTTCCTAAAATATTTCAAAGGTTCTTCATTGCTAAAAGGACAAAGCTCAGCTCCTTAGCCTGAATACTTCCCTAGATTGGTCTTCAACTCTGCATTTTTCATGCCCCATACTTGAGCTATAAGTCCTTAGTATCCTGGACAAAGTTTCTTGGGCTTTGCCTGCTTGATTTTTCCCATGAACTTCACATCTCCTGACTATCTAGTGATTCTCTAGACTTCTGCTGAAGTTCTTCACAATTTTCCCTCTGATTCTCCACCCCCAAACTGAGTTGATCTCCAGGCTTGGGCTACTGTTCTATCTAGAACATAAATTTGTATGTAATTGATTATATTTTGCAATTATTGCTTTCTATAATCAGTAATTGTTTTATTTAAAAAATCTTTTTATTCAAATGACAGCCCTCAGAATGGGAGTTCAGTTCAGTTCAGTTGCTCAGTCATGTCCGACTCTTTGCGACTTCATGGACTGTAGCATGCCAGGCCACCCTGTCCATCACCAACTCCCAGAGTCTACCCAAACTCATGTCCATTGAGTCGGTGATGCCATCCCACAATCTCATCCTCTGCTGTCCCCTTCTCCGCTTGCCCTCAATCTTTCCCAGCATCGGGGTCTTTTCCAATGAGTCAGCTCTTCACATCAGGTGGCCAAAGTATTGGAGTTTCAGCTTCAACATCAGTCCTTCCAATGAATACCCAGGACTGATCTCCTTTAGGATGGACTGGCTGGAACTCCTTGCAGTCCAAGGAACTCTCAAGAGTCTTCTCCAACACTACAGTTCAAAAGCATCAATTCTTCAGTGTTCAGCTTTCTTTACAGTCCAACTCTCCCATCTGTACATGACCACTGGAAAAACCATAGCCTTGACTAGATGGACTTTGTTGGCAAAGTAAAGTCTCTGCTTTCTAATCTGCTGTCTAGGTTGGTCAGAATGGGAGAGAATAACAGCAAATGAAAAAACTGACAAAGCTCCTGCAACTCACTACCAGAAAAACAAACAATCCAATCAAAAAGTGGGCAAAAAATCTAAACAGATATTTCTCCAATGACATACAGATGGTTAATAAACACTTGAAAAGCTGCTCAGCATCATTCATTATTAGAGAAATGCAAATCAAAACTACAATGAAGTATCACATCACACTGGTTAGAATGGCCGTTATCTACAAACAATAAATGCTGGAGAGGGTGTGGAGAAAAGGGAATCCTTCTGGACTATTGGTGGGAATGTAAATTGATACAGTCACTATGGAGAACAGCATGGAGATCCTTTAAAAAAACTAGGATTAAAACTACCATATGACCCAACAATCTTACTATTGGGTATACATCCTGAGGAAACCATAATTGAAAATGGCACAGGTACCCCAATGTTCATTGCAGCACTGTTTACAGTATCTGGGACATGGAAACAATCTAGATATCCATAGACAGATGAAGGGAGTTGTGGTACATATATACAATGGAATATTGTGAAAGTGTTATTCACTCAGTCGTGTCCAAATCTTTGCAGTCCCAAGGACTGTAGCCCTCCAGGCTCCTCTGTCCATAGAATTCTTCAGGCAAGAATACTGGAGTGGATTGCCAGGGGATCTTCCTGACCCAGGGATCAAACCTGTGTCTCCTGCATTGTAGGCAGATTCTTTACTTTCTGAGTCACCAGGAAACACTCAGCCATAAAAGAGAATGCATTTGCTTGTAGACTTTTGGATCGCAGCCATTCTGACTGGCGTGAAATGGTACCTCATTGTGGTTTTGATTTGCATTTCTCTGATCATGAGTGATGTTGAGCATCTTTTCATGTGTTTGTTACCCATCTGTATGTCTTCTTTGGAGAAATGTCTATTTAGTTCTTTGGCCCATTTTTTGATTGGGTCGTTTATTTTTCTGGAATTGAGCTGCATCAGTTGCTTGTATATTTTTGGGATTAGTTGTTTGTCAGTTGCATCATTTGCTATTATTTTCTCCCATTCTGAAGGCTGTCTTTTCACCTTGCTTATAGTTTCCTTTGTTGTGCAGAAGCTTTTAAGTTTAATTAGGTCCCATTTGTTTATTTTTGCTTTTATTTCCAATACCCTGGAAGGTGGGTCATAGAGGATCCTGCTGTGATGTATGTCAGAGAGTGTTTTGCCTATATTCTCTTCTAGGAGTTCTATAGTTTCTGGTCTTACATTTAGATCTTTAATCCATTTTGAGTTTATTTTTTTGTATGGTGTTAGAAAGTGTTCTAGTTTCATTCTTTTACAGGTGGTTGACCAATTTTCCCAGCACCACTTGTTAAAGAGATTGTCTTTAATCCATTGTATATTCTTGCCTCCTTTGTCAAAGATAAGGTGTCCATAGGTGCGTGGATTTATCTCTGGGCTTTCTATTTTGTTCCATTGATCTATATTTCTGTCTTTGTGCCAGTACCAAAAGTCTACAAGCAATAAATGCTGGAGAGGGTGTGGAGAAAAGGGAACCTTCTTACACTGCTGGTGGGAATGCAAACTAGTACAGCCACTATGGAGAACAGTGTGGAGATTCCTTAAAAAACTGGAAATAGAACTGCCTTATGACCCAGCAATCCCACTGCTGGGCATACACACCAAGGAAACCAGAATTGAAAGAGACACGTGTACCCCAATGTTCATTGCAGCACTGTTTATAATAGCCAGGACATGGAAGTGACCTAGATGCCCATCAGCAGACAAATGGATAAGAAAGCTGTGTTACATACACACAATGGAGTATTACTCAGCCATTAAAAAGAATACATTTGAATCAGTTCTAACGAGGTGGATGAAACTGGAACCTATTATACAGAGTGAAGTAAGCCAGAAAGAAAAACACCCATACAGTATACTAATGCATATATATTGAATTTAGAAAGATGGTAACGATAACCCTGTATGCGAGACAGCAAAAGAGACACAGATGTATAGAGTCTTTTGGACTCTGTGGGAGAGGGAGAGGGTGGGATGATTTGGGAGAATGGCATTGAAACATGTATAATATCATATATGAAACGAGTTGCCAGCCCAGGTTCAATGCATGATACTGGATGCTTGGAGCTGGTGCACTGGGACGACCCAGAGGGATGGTACGGGGAGGGAGGAGGGAGGGGGGTTCAGGATGGGGAACACATGTATACCTGTGGCAGATACATGTTGATGTATGGCAGAGCCAATACAATACTGTAAAGTAATTAACCTCCAATTAAAATAAATAAATTTAAAAAAGAGAGAGAATGCATTTGAATCAGTTCTAATGAGGTGAATGAACCTAGAGCCTATTATACAGAGTGAAGTAAGTCAGAAAGAGAAAAACAAATGTTGTATATTAACACACATATATGGAATCTATTCCCATCAAAACCAGATCCTATAAAACTACTAGAGGAAAACATGGGCAGTATACTTTTTGACATAAATTGCAGCAATATTTTTTTTTTTGATCCATTTCTTAGAGTATTGAAAATAAAAACAAAACTAAACAAATGGGACCTATTTAAATCTAAAAACTTTCTTACTGCAAAGGAAATGCTAAACAAAACAAAAAGGCAAGCTTCAGAATGAGAGAAAATATTTGCAGTTGATACAACCAACAAGGGGTTTATCTCCAAAGTTTTCAAACAGCTTGTACGGCTCAACATAAAAAAAAACCCCAAACATCCCATCGAAAAATGGGCAAGAAGATGTAAATAGACATTTCTTCAAAGAAGACATACAAATTGCCAAAAGGCACATGAAAAGAAGTGCAACATCACTAATTATTAGAAAAATGTAAATCAAAACTGCAATGAGGTATCACTTCACACTAGTCAGAATGGCCATCACCAAAACATCTACAGAAGGGAAACCTCCTGAACTCACTTGTTTATAAATCTGGTCTGTCTCTTCTAATAGACTGTAATTGTCTAGTAAAGGCCTGGTTTATTGTCTTGTTCAGTATCTGGCACCTCGAAAGTACTTTCTATACATAAGAATCCCTAGTATTTACCCTTAAATACTAGAGATTTTTATGTTCTTTATGAAACAATAGATTCCAGGAACTTTGAGAAATAGTTATGTACCAGGAATATTGATTTGTCAACCTGTGTTTGCTGTGTTCATCCCAAGATTCAGACTAACCTGAGTACGTCTCAAATACCAGATAAATAGACACTAGGTATTTCTGGAAAAGACACTAGGTATTTCAAAGAAGAATTGCAAATTTATTCTGAGGAAAACCAGGCAAGTTAGAGGGGAAGAGTGATTTTGAGTGTAGTATAATACTTATTATTATGAGAATTGCCTGACCCATCCCTCATGAGTTGACTAGAGGAAAGTCCTTGGAGAAAAGTGAAGGTGAAGTCGCTCAGTCGTATCCGACTCTTTGCGACCCTGTGGACTATAACCTACCAGGCTCCTCCGTCCAGGGGATTCTCCAGGCAAGAATACTGGAGTGGGTTGCCATTTCCTTCTCCAGGGGATCTTCCCGACCCAGGGGTCGAACCCAGGTCTCCCGCATTGGAGGCAGACGCTTTAACCTCTGAGCCACCAGGAGAAAAGAGTATAATAATTACAGAGTGAGTAGATAGAGATAGCTTAGTAGAATCAATGTGAGACATTCAGAATCATTTTCTAGCTAAAAGAAACCCTAGTAGAGGTGGTAATGTAACTGTGCCACTAGGAACGACACTGTTAAAATACATGTCGATATAGAATAGAGATATGGACCTAGCAAGGAAGCCAGAGAAGCTACAGGCTGAAGAGAGACAGAAAGAGACAGAGAGGCAGGAAATGACAGCTGACTCATTGGAAAAGACCCTGATGCTGGGAAAGATTGAAGGCAAAAGGAGAAGGGGTTGGCAGAGGGTGAGATGGTTGGATAGCATCTCTGACTCAATGCACATGAATTTGAGCAAACTGGGAGACAGTGGAGGACAGGGGAGCCTGGCGTGCTGCAGTCCATGGTGTTGCAGATTTGGGCAGGACTTCCCGGGTGAACAACACCAACAACAATGAGCAGAGAAGAGACGAGAAGCCTAATGGACACAGGTGGACACATGGTGAAAGCGCAAACAAGACAGCCTCCAGTAGTCCCTGCAATATTTGAAAGAAAGTTTTGTTTCTTCTAAATGAAAGACAGAAGCAGAAAAATGCAGTTTTATTTTGTTTGTAGATACAATCTCACTTTTTTTTAAACCCCCTTTTCTTCCCTTCGTTTTAGTGTGGCCTTAGAAAACACAATTACAAAAAGGCATGCATAATGCTGTTCTTGTCAACTGATGGACCGAGACATGGATAAGTATAAAGAAAACCATGCTGAAGTGCTTCAGGAGTCCCCTCCTGGAGTGGTGTCCAAGAGAAGTGTCCTCTCCTTTCTAGATTAAATTTCCTGGCAGATAAGTATTGGGATTTAATATAGCCAAAGCTTTTAGCTGCTGTTTTGTCCCAAAGGAAAGCTGAAGAAGGGGGAAAATGATTCCCTCCTTCCAAGCTCAACTTTGCATCAGTGTACACCATTGCTAACATCTGAAAGGCAGCTCATTTGCAAGATGGGGGTCTAAAAATTAGGTACTTTAATTTTCTTTCCATTGTAAAGTTCATGTGGATGAGAAATAAACCAGTGGCTGTTATAAATGTTTGGGTCAAAGACCAGCTCTCAGTAATACAGAGACTGTTCACTGAGAATATGTCTCGGGAGATGAATTCAACGGACTTCCCTGGTGGTCCAGTGGCTAAGGTTTCACCTTTCAGTGGAGGGACTGTGGGTTCACTTCCTAGTCAGGGAGCTAAGATCCCACATGGTTTGAGACCAAAAAACAAAATATAAAACAGAGATGATATTGTAACAAATTCAATAAAGACTTTAAAAACGGTCCACATTAAAAAAAAATTATTAAAAAAAAAAAGGTTGATTTGGGAGCCGTTTGTCTAATATTGACAGTGAAGTGAAAGTCACTCTTTGCGACCCCATGGACTATGGCGTCCGTGGAATTCTCCAGGCCAGAATACTGGAGTGGGTAGCCATTCCCTTCTCCAGGGGATCTCCCCAACCCGGGGATTGAACTCAGGTCTCCTGCATTGCAGGCAGATTCTTTGCCAGCTAAGCCACAAGGGAAGCCCAAGAATACTGGAGTGGGTAGCCTATCCCTTCTCCAGTGGATTTTCCTGACCCAGCAATCAAGCCAGGGTCTCCTGCATTGCAGGCAGATTCTTTACCAACTGGGCTATCAGGGAAGCCCATAACAGTGACAAAATGCTGGCCTTTAAATTTTAACTGGTAATTAAAAACTGGGAGTTTATCTTAAGGGTTTTTTTTTTTTTTTATTTAATTATTGTGGCTAAAGCATTCCTTGCTCTGCTAGAAGGTGAAAAGTCTATGAGAAATTCCTGGCATCTTCATATATGAGATATAAAAAGAAAAATCAAGCAATTAATTTGCTGTTAATTTAAAAAAAACAAAACAGAACAAACTATTACCTAAGACCTAAGGACATGCCTGTAAAATGCAGAGCCCACTACATAGTCAGGAATCACAGTGTCATAGACTTAGGAGCTGATAAGATCTGGAAGATCACCCAATCCAATGCCCTCATCTCACAAATGAGAAAACCAGAGGAAAAGATAGATTGTTGGCTGAAAAAGTTGTACAGTGTGTCTACTACTTCTTGTGGCTTCCCAGATGGCTCTGTGGTAAAGAATCTTCTTGCCAATGCAGGAGACACAGTTTCAATCCCTGGGTTGGAAAGATCCCCTGGAGCAGGAAATAGCAAATCACTCCAGTTTTGTTGCCCGGGAAATCCCAAGGATGGAGGAGCCTGGCAGGCTACAGTCCATGTGGTCACGAAGAGTCAGACATGCCTTAGCAACTACATAGCAGCAGCAGCAGCAGCAGCAGCATCTGCCACTTCCTGGCTAGAGTGAAGTAGCTATTAGGAAAACAGGACTTGAGCTAGAGCTATGTAGGAAAAATGACATAACAGTTTAGTTTCCCCAGAGTACAAAGAAGTTAACTAGAACAGTAACACCATACTTCAAATGTTTGGTTTTACACTACTTCAGGTTATGGGTAACATATAAAAAGCTTTACATATTTGATGTAAACAACTTGGTGAATTAGGGGTGAAGTATACACTCATGAAATCATCACCACCATCAACATCATAAGCATATCCATCACCTCTCCAAATATCTTCCCACCCCTAAGACGACAAAGAGGAGGATAATGTGTGGAAAGAACCCTTACCGTAAGATCTACTCTCTTAGCAAATTTTACATACAATATAGCACTGGTAGCTATACATACAACACTGTACAGTGCATATTATTTATTTTGCATAATTGAAACTTTGTACCCTTTAGCATCTCCTCTCCATTTTCCTCTCCATCCAACCTGGGTAACCACCATTTTACTCTCTGCTCCCTTGAGTCTATTTTAGATTCCACATGTAAGTGAGATATTACAGTACTTGTCTTTCTGTGCCTGGCTTGATTATTTATTTACTCCATTTTAGTGATTTTTTAATTTTATTTAAAAATTTTAATTTAGTTTAATTTTTATTGGAATATAGTTGATTTATAATGTATTAATTTCAGGTGTACAGCAAAGAGAATCTGTTACACATATCCTCCGGGTCCATCCACGTTGTCACAAATGGAAGGATTTTTTTTTAAAGATAAGTAGTATTTTATTACATCCATATACCTTATTTTCTTTACCCATTTATCTCTAAGTGGATGTTTAGGTTGTTTCCATATCTTGGTTACTGTGAATGATGCTACGATGAACATGGGGATGCAAATATCTCTTTAAGATTCTGATTTCAATTCTTTGGTATATATACCCCAAAGTTAGATTGCTTGATCATATGATGGTTCTTTTTTTTAACTTCTTGAGGAATCTCCATTCTGTTTTCAATAACATCTGTACCAATTGACAATTAACAGGAGACACTGAGCTCACACACTGGGATCCATTGCCCAGTTGTGGGGAGAGAAAGATGGTCTGAAAAGGAACAGACAGGTTCTTTATCTTAAGGTGAAGAAAGTCCACCCCCCTCCCCCCCAAAAAAAGAAGAAAGAAAGAAAAAAGCCCACCATTCTTTTTAAATTATTATTTATTTATATATCTGGCTGCACTGAGTCTTTGCTGTGGCACACGGGACCTTCAATCTTCCTTGCAGCATGTGGGATCTTTAGTTGAAGCATGTGGGATCGAGTTCCTCCAACCAGGGTTTGAACCCAGGTCCTCTGCATTGGGAGCTTGGAGTCTTAGCCACTGGACCACCAGGAAAGTCCCAAACTCACCATTCTGAAGATTCAATAGGAACAAATTTTTGGGATTATTCACACCTTCTGTAGGTAAGCAACTCCAAATTATAGAACGTTAGCCCTGAGATAGACCCAGGAGGTCATATGGTAGGGCCCTTTTCTTTTTAAAATCAGTCTCTCTCAAAGATTTCTCTTAAACCACCAGTTTCAGAATCACTAAAATAGAAAATCTGTAGTCTTTAATCAAGTGTTCTAAATTAGACTCTGAAGGTTAGGGGTGGGGATTTGCATTTTAATCACATTTCAGGTGAAAAGGAACCACTGGTTTTGTGGTTTTTAACCTGTGTGCTAAGTACTAAGTCACTTAGGTTGTCTTCAACTCCTTGTGATCACATGGACTGTAGCCCTCCAGGCTCCTGTGTCCATGGAATTCTCCAGGGAAGAATACTGGAATGGGCTGCCATGCCCTACTCCAGGGGATCTTCCTGACCCAGTGATCAAACCCATAAGAACCCAGACTTTTATGTCTCTTGCATTGGCAGGTGGGTTCTTTACCACTGAGCTACCAGGGAAGACCTGGACTGCCCATTATATTCACCCACAGACAATATCCTGACTGTGGGCTGATTGAATTGGAATTTCTGAGAGAAGGTCAAGGCACTGGTATTTTAAGGTGCAGACTGTGTTGAGAACTACTGGCATAGAGGGTGGTAAAGTGACTTTCAAAAGGACACTGAAGCCAATAGTGGTAGAATTGGAACCAATTCCATCTTCCCTAAAAGAGTCAAACAGAGTCTGAATGGCCTCCAAGACTGAGAACAAAAATATCAAAGTTAGAAAAATGGAACTGGTGATTTGAGGAAGAGGGCTATAGCAGTCTAGCATCAGCAGGAGCTGATGGG
The DNA here is from genome assembly GCF_023091745.1 of Budorcas taxicolor. NCBI lineage: Eukaryota > Metazoa > Chordata > Mammalia > Artiodactyla > Bovidae > Budorcas > Budorcas taxicolor. The sequence continues at coordinate 18,108,498 of NC_068930.1, read as the reverse complement.
GGATGTTGATTGCCTTTTTGGACTCGCCATAACTCAGCATGCCGTGGGCTGACTGTGTTTAATCAGAGCTGTATGAACAGAAATTGAGCTCCCGAGCACTCAGCTTATGATGAAACTGCTGCAAAAAGGCCACAGGTAAAGCAATCCTTACCATTATCGAACTAGTGGCCAACGCACTGTCTTCTTGTTAACAAATCTTATAGCCCCAGGTGCCCGTCCAAATGGATGAGCAGGTGCATGCAAACCTGGTTGTGGAGCTGAGACAGAGAATGGAAGAGAACAGGTTTCAAGTGATGCAAAAGGAGAGGGCAGGAACTAGGTGTGTATTGTATCCCCCTCCTTTTTCTAGACGCATGATTCTGCGTTAGGAAGGTGGATCCATCTCAGCTTCGACTTCATGAATCTCTTAATGCCTTAGCTCCAGATGATAATTAAATTCCTAGCTGGCAACGGTTGTGATCTGTTGCACACTTTGCATGTGATGTGTATTATACTTGCCTCTGTTTTTGAGTTTGTGTTTTGGGGGTAAGTGAAACTGGTCCTAGTGGGGACTATTCAGTTCAGTTCAGTTCAGTTCAGTCCAGTCACTCAGTCGTGTCCGACCGTTTGTGACCCCATGAGCTGCAGCACGCCAGGCCTCCCTGTCCATCACCAACTCCCGGAGTCCACGCAAACCCTTGTCCACTGAGTTGGTGAGGCCGTCCAACCATCTTATCCTCTGTCGTCCCCTTCTCTGCCTGCCCTCAATCTTTCCCACCACCAGGATCTTTTCCAATGAGTCAGCTCTTCACTTCAAGTGGCCAAAGTATTGGAGTTTCAGCTTAAACATCAGTCCCTCCAACGAACACCCAGGACTGATCTCCTTTAGGATGGACTGGTTGGATCTCCTCACAGTCCAAGGGACTTGCAAGAGTCTTCTCCAACACCATAGTCCAAAAGCATTAATTCTTTGGCGCTCAGCTTTCTTCACAGTCCAACTCTCACATCCATACATGACCACTGGAAAAACCATAGCCTTGACTAGACGGACCTTTGTTGGCACAGTAATAATATCTCTGCTTCTTAATATGCTGTCTAGGTTGGTCCTAACTTTCCTTCCAAGGAGTAAGCGTCTTTTAATTTCATGGCTGCAGTCACCATCTGCAGTGATTTTGGAGACCAGAAAAACAAAGTCAGCCACTGTTTCCCCATCTATTTGCCATGAAGTGATGGGACCAGATGCCATGATCTTCGTTTTCTGAATGTTGAGCTTCAAGCCAACTTTTTCACTCTCCTCTTTCACTTGCATCAAGAGGCTTTTTAGTTCCTCTTCACTTTCTGCCATAAGGATGATGTCATCTGCATAGCTGAGGTTACTGATATTTCTCCCAGCAATCCTGATTCCATCTTGTGCTTCTGCTAGCCCAGCGTTTCTCATGATGTACTCTGCATATAAATTAAATAAGCAGTATTTGGATGCAGTCTCAAAAATGACAGAATGATCTCTGTTCATTTCCAAGGCAAACCATTCAATATCATGATAATCCAAGTCTATGCCCTGACCAGTAATGCTGAAGAAGCTGAAGTTGAACAGTTCTATGAAGACATACAAGACCTTCTATAACTAACACCCAAAGAAGATGTCCTTTTCTTTATAGGGGACTGGAATGCAAAAGTAGGAAATCAAGAAACACCTGGAGTAACAGGCAAATTTGGCCTTGGAGTACAGAATGAAGCAGGGCAAAGAGAATGCACTGGTCATAGCAAACACCCTCTTCCGACAACACAAGAGAAGACTACACATGGACATTACCAGATGGTCAACACCGAAACCAGATTGATTATATTCTTTGCAGCCAAAGATGGAGAAGCTCTATACAGTCAGCAAAATAAAAGGACCAGGAGCTGACTATGGCTCAGATCATGAACTTCTCATTGCCAAATTCAGACTTAAATTAAAGAAAGTAGGGAGAACCACTAGACCATTCAAGTATGACCTAAATCAAATCCCTTATGACTATACAGTGGAAGTGACAAATAGATTTAAGGGACTAGATCTGATAGAGTGCCTGATAAACTATGGACAGAGGTTCATGACATTGTACAGGAGACAGGGATCAAGACCATCCCAAAGAAAAAGAAATGCAAAAAAGTGAAATGGCTGTCTAAGGAGGCCTTAAAAATAGCTGGGAAAAGAAGGGAAATGAAAAGAAAGGGGAAGAGAAAAGAAATACCCATTTGATGCAGCGTTCCAAAGAATAGCAAGGAGAGATAAGAAAGCCTTCCTCAGCGATCAATGCAAAGAAATAAAGAAAAACAATAGAATGGGAAAGACTAGAGATCGCTTCAAGAAAATTAGAGATACCAAGAGAACATTATATGCAAAGATGGGCTCAGTAAAGGACAGAAATGGTATGGACCTAACAGAAGCAGAAGATATTAGGAAGAGGTGGCAAGAATACACAGAAGAACTGTACAAAAAAGATTTTCACGACCCAGATAATCATGATGGTGTGATCACTCACACTCACCTAGAGCCAGACATCCTGGAATGTGAAGTTAAGTGGGCCTTAGGAAGCATCACTACGAACAAAGCTAGTGGAGGTGATGGCATTCCAGTTGAGCTCTTTCAAATCCTGAAAGATGATGCTGTGAAAGTGCTGCACTCAATATGCCAGCAAATTTGGAAAACTCAGCAGTGGCCACAGGACTGGAAAAGGTCAGTTCATACCAATCCCAAAGAAAGGCAATGCCAAAGAATGTTCAAACTACCACACAAATGCACTCATCTCACATGCTAGTAAAGTAATGCTTAAAATTCTCCAAGCCAGGCTTCAACAGTATGTGAACCGTGAACTTCCAGATGTTCAAGCTGGTTACAGAAAAGGCAGAGGAACCAGAGATCAAATTGCCAACACCCACTGGATCATGGAAAAAGCAAGAGAGTTCCAGAAAAACATCTATTTCTGCTTTATTGACTATGCCAAAGCCTTTGACTGTGTGAATCACAATAAACTGTGAAAAATTCTGAAAGAGATGGGAATACCAGACCACCTTACCTGCCTCTTGAGAAATCTATATGCAGGTCAGGAAGCAACAGTTAGAACAGGACATGGAACAATATACTGGTTCTAAACAGGAAAAGGAGTACATCAAGGCTGTATATTGTCACCCTGCTTATTTAACTTATAAGCAGAGTACATCATGAGTGGGGACTATAGTGGATCTGAAACAGTGAAGGCCCCTCCCTGGAGAATGGCTCCCCTTGTCTTTATTTTGTCACTGGCTTTGGTGTGAGCACCCCTTGATGCTGCAAATATAAACAGGTAAGATCAAAACAGCAATGGGTATAATTTAGAAATTTAGTGCAATCCAATACTGCCTGTGATAGGATGACTCCCTGAAGACTTCACATCTTTTCAGCTCTGTAGAGAAAGAGACTAGGAAACTCCCTGGATTGGCCTTCAAAGGGTAAATCACTTATTTACAGTGATTCTTGTAAGACCCTGATCCTTCCTAAGAGGAGCTGAGATGGGAGGATATAAAACTGTCTCCAGGCAGATCATCATCATGATCGTAGGCATGTTCAGGCAATCAGACTATTTATATTCCCTTAAGCAGGGGACCTGAGGGCCCCACTGATGATCCATGGAAGTATCCTGAAGGTATGGATAAGTTTTCTTATGGGCATGAAGAACTGTGTGCCTCAGGTGTTAAGTAGGACAGGGACTAGAGTGAGGTGAGTAAGGGACCCATGCTGGGTGCTGAACTTAAGTCGGCTCTGTAAACTCACAATTAAATAAATACTTTATTTATAAAATATTTTATTATGCTATTATTTTAAAAATATTTTATTTATCTAAAAAAACCTTGCATTCCTAGGATATATATCCTCCTCTTAAATTATGTTGTGTTATTCAGAAAACTAAAATCATGGCATCTGATCCCATCACTTCATGGGAAATAGATGGGGAAACAGTGGAAACAGTATCAGACTTTATTTTGGGGGGCTCCCAAATCACTGCAGAGTGACTGCAGCCATGAAATTAAAAGACGCTTATTCCTTGGAAGGAAAGTTATGACCAACCTAGATAGCATATTCAAAAGCAGAGACATTACTTTGCTAACTAAGGTCCATCTAGTCAAGGCTATGGTTTTTCCAGTGGTCATGTATGGATGTGAGAGTTGGACTGTGAAGAAAGCTGAGCGCTGAAGAATTAATGCTTTTGAACTGTGGTGTTGGAGAAGACTCTTGAGAGTCCCTTGGACTGCAAGGAGATCCAACCTGTCCATTCTGAAGGAGATCAGCCCTGGGACTTCTTTGGAAGGACTGATGCTAAAGCTGAAACTCCAGTACTTTGGCCACCTCATGTGAAGAGTTGACTCACTGGAAAAGACTGATGTTAGGAGGGATTGGGGGCAGGAGGAAAAGGGGACGACCGAGGATGAGATGGCTGGATGGCATCACTGACTCGATGGATGTGAGTCTGAGAGAACTCCGGGAGCTGGTGATGGACAGGGAAGCCTGGCGTGCTGCGATTCATGGGGTCGCAGAGTCTGACACGACTGAGTGACTGAATTGAACTGAACTGATCCCCTTCTTATTCTGTAGAATTTGATTTGTTGGTGTTTTACTAAGAATTGGTATGCATATGTTCATGAAGGATGTTGGTTTGTAATTTTCTTTCTTTCTTTTTTTTTTGCTGTGTGATCTTTTCTCTACTTGCTGCGAGTGCGGGCTACTCTAGTTGCAGTGTGCCGGCTTCTCACTGGGGTGGCTTCTCTTGCGGCAGAGCATGGGCTTTAGGACATGTGGGCTTCAGGAGCTCTGGTTCAGAGGTTAGTCTCCCTGTGGCAAGCAGGATCTTTCCAGATCAAGGATTGAATCTGTGTCTCCTGCACTGGCAGGCGAATTTTTAATCACTGGGCCATCAGGAAAGCCCTGGCACTATCTTCTAAAGCTGACCTGATATGTCACTTGTGGCCCAGCAATTCCAACAGAGATGCACACATAAATTGACCAAAAACTATGTATAAGAATGCTCAATATCATTAATCCTTAGGAAAATGCTGATTAAAACCACAATAAGATACTACTAAATATCTATTAGAATGTCTAATAGGTGTCTATAAGAATTGAATGCACAAGTGTTAATGAGGATTAGAAGCAACTGAAACTGTTACATACTCACTTCTATTGGAAATGCAAAAGATACAATCAGTTTGAAAAATAATTTTAAAGTTTCCAAAAAGTTAAACATATTTCTATCACATGACTCACTAATAGATATTTACTCAAGAAAAATGAAAGCAGGTATCTGCAGAAAGGCTTGTATAAGAATATTCATAGCAGCTTTAGTTTTAATAGCCACAAATAGGAAACAACCCCAGTGCCCATCTGCCGGGGACCAGCCCCAGCAGGATCCAGGGGTACCCTCAGGAGAGACGGTGTCGGAGAGAGAGAGAGAGAAAGAATGACACAGGGTGACCAAGCTTCAGTGAGCAAAGCCAGTAACTTTATTTTCAAAAAGAACTTCTATACCTTGACTTGTATATAGAGGGAAGTGAAAGATGCAAAGTCATGCAGAGTCAGCCCAAACATTACATCTGTTTTGTCTTTATCGAAATCAGGATTTTTTTCTGCATACCTTTCCCATAAACAATGTTGTGTATATTATCTTCTGGCCTTGGAGGCCTGTGGACATTTTATGACCCTCTTTTGATAAAGGCTGCTCAACCAGAAAACTTATTTTCCCTTGAAGTGTTTTTTCTTTATATTTCTAATCTATGTCAACCTCAGAAAGTACTAAACAAAGTTACATTCTCACGGAGCAAAGGTGCAGTGAGTTACAACAAAGAAAGAATCAATTAGCTCAAAGGTCTGATGCGGTTAATTCCAAGGCTGCTGCTGCTGCTGCTTCTGCTGCTGCTAAGTCGCTTCAGTCGTGTCCGACTCTGTGTGACCCCATAGATGGCAGCCCACTAGGCTCCCTGGTCCCCAGAATTCTCCAGGCAAGAACACTGGAATGGGTTGCCATTTCCTTCTCCAATGCATGAAAGTGAAAAGGGAAAGTGAAGTCACTCAGTTGTGTCTGACTCTTAGTGACCCCATGGACTGCAACCCACCAGGCTTCTCTGTCCATGGGATTTTCCAGGCAAGAGTACTGGAGTGGGGTGCCATTGCCTTCTCCGAATTCCAAGGCTACCACTTGTTTTTCTTACATTCCAACTATGTTAACTAATGCACTCCCAGGTGCACAATGGATAAGGGATATGGGCACTTGGCAGCAAGCATTGGCTCAACAGTGAAATTCTACACCAGCACTACTCTAATAATTTTTAACTCTTAGAAAGGCTCTATATTTTTAGAATGTTTTAGGCTTTCCGTGTCCCTCCCAGTTGAGAGGCTGTGAACAATCACATGAGTAGCTGCAGAAGTCTGGATAAACCTGCCAAGCAAGCTAGCATGCCAACAGAGGGGGTTTGAATTGAAATATTCCTTTCATGCCCAAGAGACTTATCAACTAGAGCCCTAAGTTGATTTTTTCCAGAGAAAGGTGGTTGAGGATAGCCCCCTGTTAATGTCAGAGGAGTTGGTGAAAGGCACAAAATAGTAAGACAGACAGATTCTGGTTTTAGGGTAGATGCTCGAGCAGGTCCAGGGGATCCCTCGAGTCCTGATCCGCCTTGCTCGTCAGGTCTCTTCCACATGACCTTGTCATGGGTGGGATCTCCCGTGCTGGCTCCCGGCACCCATTAACAATGAATAGGTAAGCATATTATGTGGTATATACATACAATCAAACTCTGGGAGATGGTGAAATATGAGGAAGCCTGCAAGCTGCAGTCCAAGGAGTGGCAGAGTCAGACATGACTTACCGTCTGAACTGAACTGAACTGATAAATACAATGAAACACCATCCGTAACAATTAAAAAGGGATAGACTATTGATACACACAACATGGATAAACTCCAGAATAATTCAGCTGAGTGAAGAAAAAGAGTATACATTGTACAATTCCAATCATAGATAATTCTAGAAAATGCTAACTAACTTATAGTGATAGCAGACCACTGGTTGTGTGGGGACTAGGGGCAGAAGGAAGAGGGGGGAGGAAGGGCTTACAAAGGGAGAGGAGGAAACTTTTGTGGATGTTGAACGTTTTATTGACGAGTAAGTTCTATAATTTTATTGTGAATTTTTTAAGTAGACACTTTTCAAAATTAAGTGCATGTGCTTGATTTACTGCAGTATGACAAGTTTCATATATATTTTCCCCATTGTAATTAGTATCATAGGGTTTACTGAGAGATTCTCATATTATTTATAGATTAAATGATTTTAGTGACAGTTTCATACGTGTGCATTGAAATTTGTCAGATTGTACACTTTAAATATGTGCAGGTTATTGCATGTTAAGTATAAAATATAAAATCATTAAAAATAAGTACAAAAATAAGCTGCTCATTGCATAGCAGTGGACAAACATATCATTATTATGCACACGTGTAATTACAGAGGGCTTTGGCAGTATACAGTAGCAAGCCAATCCAGGAGTGCCTTCTGTTTGGGGGTATCACAGAGGGCTCTAGAGGGGGATGGTTGGCGAAGTGCAGGGGCTCTAAAATCATCCATTCAAGACAGGGTCGGAGACATACTTAGAAACCAGATGGTCAGGCTAAAGAGCTTGTCTGCCACATTAGGAAGATGTGTGGCAAGAAGAGAAGTCAGACCCATGAACACATTAACAACATTAGTCACAATTTTTGGTGGAGGCCCAATTTTCTTGGTAAGATTTATGATTCACAAATCTAGTCATTTAAAGATCAATGGACCTCGATTGAACAAATTGCCCTTTACTCTCTTATTATCACTGCATGTCCTAGAAAAATGGGTACTAACACGAATGTGTTGGTTCCATTTCTAATGGGATTGGAGCATTCATTCCAGTCAGGAATAACAATTTGTCTTTGTCCTTTTGTGTTATCTTTCTTTGAGTGTAGTAAAAATACATTTTTTTCCTGCTTATTTTTTAATGTATTTAAAGGATATATTAATCTTTCCTGGTGGCTCAGAGGGTAAAGCATCTGCCTGCAATGCAGGAGATGCAGGTTTGATCCCTGGGTTGGGGAGATCCCCTGGAGAAGGCAATGGCAACCCACTCCAGTATTCTTGCCTGGAAAATCCCATGGACGGAGAAGCCTGGTGGGCTATAGTCCATGGGGTCGCAAAGAGTAGGACACGACTGAGTGACGTCACTCACTCACTCACTCAAAGGATAAAATAAATATTTCTGTTAAACTTGGTCTAAATAAAGTAGTGTAACAGGTCAATTTGTTTAAAGATTTAGGGAAAGGATGTTTCTGGTAACCTACCCAAACTATTATGGTAACTACCCCAAGACTAATTTGCCTTCAGCTAACTTTTAGGTGGGATGAGTAGAAGAAGGAGAGAGAATAGCAGGGGAAAAAGCAGAAGAGGAAGCAGAATAATGTGAGACTCTACCAGTCACTGCTTAGTAAACAGTGTAATAAAATTGCTATTAAAGCCGTTTCTTATTTATTTAAATCTATATTTTGATGATTTTGGCCCAGTTTTATATTTGCAAAAGAGCCAGAAAGTGATATACACTTCTTAGTTTTCATTCTATATTATTCTCTCCAAAGTGCCAATAGATCAAATCTATGGATTGTATTTTTTCAACACTTGGAATGGAAATAAAATTGTTGCCATTGTATAAAGAAACAGACTCTGACTTTCAGTGACTTAAAATAGCTAGTGTTTCCCGGTACCTCTATAGTTTTATTTATTTCCTTTTACTTAGGCCCCACAGAAACCTACTAAATTGTTTTTGTTAGACCTATTTAGAGATGAAGGAAATGGAGGGATAGAGATTGCTAGATTGCTCAAATAGTTAATACTACTACTATTAATTATTTCCTTTGCTATCTGAAGGTAGAGTGTTTCTAAGTAAACTTTTTTTTTCCAGTTGTTACTGAAATGGTATAAAGTGAAGAAGCAATTACCTTAAGACACATCTTGCTAATGGATGCACAAAATAAATTGAGATAAATCACAGTTGCTCACAGACATAGTTCAAAGTTGTAGCAACTTAGTGGTTGCAGTTAATAATGCTGTGTTGTATACTTAAAAGTTGTCAAGAGAGCAAATCTTCAATGCTCTTATCACACACACAAAATGTAATGATATAAGGTGATGGATGTGTTAACTAACCTTATTGTGATAATAATTTTGCAGTATATCCACATATCAAATCATCACATTGTACCCCTTAACTTATACAATGTTATATGTCAATTATATCTCAGTAAAGCTGGAAAAAATGTACCAACTGGGTTGAAGAATATATAGGTAGGAACTGGAGTAGGAAATGGTAACCCTTTCCAGTATTCTTGCCTGGAAAATTACATAAATGGAGGACACTGGTGGGCTACAGTCCATAGGGTCGCAAAGAGTTGGACACTACTGAACAGCTGAGCACGCACGCAAGTAGAAACTGGCAGGTGAATGGTTAGTGAACTCGAAGAAAGGTCAATACAAACTTTCTAACGTGAATCTCAGAGACAGAATATAATATTTTTAAACATGGAGCTTCAGTGTCTTGTGGGATTATATCAAAGAGTTTAAAATATATGTCCCTGGAATCCCAGAAAAAGAAGAGAAGATATGGCACAAAAAATAATAGCCAAATATTTCCTAACTTTTGTGGAAAACATGATCTTATATATCCAAAAGACTTATTTTTTAAAAAAACCTCAATTAGGATAAGTACAAAGAAAACAATACCTAGGCATATCATAGTCAAACTGTTGAAGACTAAAGATAAAGAGAAAATCTTGAAAGCACCTGGGGGCACGTGGAAAGACCTTATATACAAGATACCACTGTCTAGATCTTTATCTGGGAAAGAAATGAACATCAAAAGATGAAGGAATGACATTTTTAAAGCACAAAAGGAAAAAAAAAGCTGTCAACATAGGGTTTTATGTCATCAGAAATATCCTCAAAAATGAAGGTGCATAAAAGACATTTTCAGATACACCAAAGCTGAGAGATTTTATTGCCAGCAGACCTACATCACAAGAAATGGGAATGTGGATTATGGTGGGCATAGAGAATTCTAAAGATGTCCTTGTCTTAAGCCCTGAAAATTGAATATGTTATATTACATGACAAAGGGGGATTAAATAAGAAGATGGAACTAATGTTGCTAATCAGCTGACCGTCAGGGCAGTACAGTGGGGAGAAGGGACAGGCAATGTAATCAGAGTCCTTAAACACGGAAGAGGGAGGCAGAAGAGGCCATTTCATAGTGGGAAAGATTCCACTGGCTGTTACTGGCTTTGAAGATAAAAGGAGGCCAGGAACCCAAATATATGTGCAGCTACCAGAAGCTGGAAAAGGCAACAAAAAGGCTTGTCTCCTAGAATCTCCAGATAGAAATCCAGTCCTGCCGCTACATTGATTTTAGCCTGGCGAGATTCATTTCAAATTTCTGACCGACAGAATTAAGAGGCGGTACATTTGTGTTCTTTCAAGCTACCAACTTTGGGGTAGTTTGTTAAAAGTATTGCATAAATGATTCATCCTGAAGGAATTAACACTAGATAGAAACTTGGATCTAGGAGAAGGAATGAAGAGCATAGGAAATGGTAAATAACTGAGTAGATGTAAAAGAGCATCTTTTAATTCTACCCTTAAACTCTTTAAAAGACTAGTGATAATTTAGTGCAAACCATACAGCGTTTCATATGGAATTATAATGTATGTGGTTGTAAAATAGAACAGCACATAGAATGGGGGGCTGAAATGAAATTATATTGTTGCATGTGTTTTAAACTTTTGTGTGATGTGGTACGATACGAACTCTATGTAGACTATGATATCTTAAGGACATCTATTATAAGATCAAGGCAATCAGTAAAAACTATTAAAAGCTACAGCTAAAAGAAAGCATTAATCACTGAAGAAGCCTTTCTTCTCTCTCCTTGCTATTCTTTGGAACTCTGCATGCAAATGGGTATATCTTTCCTTTTCTCCTTTGCCTTTCAGTTCTCTTCTTTTCGTAGCTATTTGTAAGGCCTCCTCAGAAAACCATTTGCCTTTTTGCATTTCTTTTTTGTGGGGAAGGTCTGATAACTCTGATTTTAATCAGAGTTATGGGATGTAAGCTCAATATGCAAAATTAGCTTTTTTTATGTACCAGCAACAAAAACTTGAAAAATAAATTAATAATAAACCATATTCATAAATTGAAACAGTGTTGAGATTTTTTACTAAAACATTTTTTCTAAAATGATTTTTTGATTTAGAGATTCAGCATAATCCCATTCAAAATACCAACATGATTTTCATTTTGTAGAATTGACAAATTCTAAAATTCGTATGGCATTTCAAATAACCCAGAATAAATTTTGAAGGAGAAGTTTGGAATACTTAGACTTCCTGGTTTGAAGACTTTCTTGATATAGTCAAGGCACAAATGAGTGATGATTTCTTTTTCAAAATGATGATGTTGGACAGAACAATTTTAAAGACTTTGATGATTTTTGTCTCTATAGGAAATTATAGGTAAAAGGGGACTCTAAAGTGAAATTAGATTATGGGCAAAGTTGTGCAACTCAGCTGGCAATGTCTCACATTTTTTATCTCATTTCAGGGAAACCTTTGTTTCCTTTGTTGAGAGGTTATATATCTGCTTTACTGGCCTGAAACTAGCTGTGAAAAATGACAAGACTTCAAGCAGTACTAATTACAGTATATATTCTTGTTACATTCCTACTATCATGCCATTCAAGAAATTTGTTTAACACCTACTATACATATCAGTCACTATCTTGGGATCAGAGAATGTAGAAATAAATGTCCCAGCTATCACCTGGGTAAGAAGATAGGGGGAAAATTTTTGATAAATATGGGACATCCTTGGTGGTTTAGTGGTAAAGAATCTACCTGCCAGTGCTGGAGACACTGGTTCGGTCTCTGCTCCAGGAAAATCCCACATGCTATGGCGCAACTGAGCCCATACACCACAACTATTGAGCCTGTGTTCTAGAGCCCGTGAGCTGCAACTGCTGAAGCCCACAGGCCCTGGAGCCCATGCTCTGCAAAGAGAGAAGCCATCACAACGAGAAGCCCAGGCACTGCAGCTGGAGAGCAGCCCCCGCTCACTGCAGCCTGCACAAAGCCCACACAGCATCAAAGACCCAGCACAGCCAAAAACAAATAAATAAAAATTAAAAAAACAAAACAAAAATAGACAAATGTGGTCGAGTGTCATAAGTACTAGTATAGAGATATTATATTAGTCATGCAGGTTAGGATATGATGCAGTGATAAGCAGCCCCAGGGTTTCAGTGCATAATCAAGAAAAAGTCTTATTTCTTGCTCACACAAATTATTTTGTGGATCTAGCTGTTTTTTGATGACAACTATTCTTCATATGGCACCCTGGCAAGCCAGGATACTGGAACTTCCACTATGTTAGAGCTTTACCATCTGCAACATGTGACCCCAGTTGAAGGAGGAAGGAAAGAGAAGGTTGGAGAATCACCAGGCAGTCCTTAAATGCTTATGCCTGGAAGTGACACTAATTATTTCTACTTACTAGCTAAAACAAGTTGTGTAGCCATGTATAACATCAAAGCCTGGAAAAGTAGTCTTTTATATGCATGGAAGGGAGGATTTGGATATAATAATGAGTATTAATAATGTCTACCATATGCACAGTGTTATACTTGGGAGGCATTTAGGAAGTGAAGTCTAATACAGTATAGCCATCTCCTAAAGACAGGAAAAAAATAAATTCCAGGAAGAAGGAACCATATGTGCAAAGGTATGATGATGTTGCGATAATTGTTCTATAGAAAAAGTGGTGGGTAGAAAAAGACTTAAATTGTAGTCAGGTCATGGGCCACAAACTGCCCCTTCAAATGGTGCAAATAGTTGCTGGGTTTGCAGTTATCACCATTTGTTGTTGTTGTTGTTGTTGTTGAGTGGCTAAATAGTGTCTGACTCTTTGCAACTTCATGGACTGCAGCATATGAGGCTTCCCTGTCCTTCACTATTTCTGGGAGTTTGCTTAAGTCCATGTCCATTGAGTCTATGATGCCATCCAGCCATCTCATCCTCTGTCACCCCCTTCACCTCCTGCCCTCCATCTTTCCCAGCATCAGCGTCTCTTCCAGTGAGTCAGCTCTTTGCATCATGTGGCCAAACTATTGGAGCTTCAGCATCAGTCTTTTCAATGAATATTCAGTTACCACCATTCAAGAATATAAAGGATTTTGACGCCAAATTATTGGTTAGTATGCTAACCAAGAAGTTCTTGAAGCAAATTAGAACCAGAGAAAGAGTTTCCCAACTTGCAGAAACTGTGCAGAAGTTTAAGGAGCAGTTGGAAAAAAGGGATCATTATAATGTAGCTCTCAGACCTCAGAGTGCACACTCCACTCAGATAAGAAAAAGTCATTCTTACTTTTTTCTAGGGAGAAATACATTTAATCTTCTTTTCCCCCAACTAACACTGAATATGTAGGGTTACTAAACTATATTTTGAACTTCTTTTTTCCTTTTGAAGATTTTCTAGGCATGGTAGGAGGTATCTCTGGTTCCTGCCAGGCTTCATGAGGGTTTCACACCAGGACTGATTGGTATCATATGTACAATGACTGGAGGGCAGGTTGTTTTCTACTTGCATGCTGCAAGTGCTCAGTAAATGTTCAACACAAACAACATCAAAAGGGTGTTCTCCCTGTCATACCATTGGTACAAATCTTGTGGATCAGATTGGATATTTCAAGAGCATTCATCTAAACTGCACGTTTTTTGGTGAGCAACAAATATGTATGTAGCTTGATAGGTCAGGCATTTGAGCCAAAAGGGCATGTTTCATTGCAGTTAATACATAGATTCTTGTATTCTTTATTTGAGGGGGAAGCTGGTCAGCAAGTAGTATAGTAAGATTATAGAATATTAGATTTTCAAAGAAACTTAATTTTCATCTGATCTGAATATCATTTTATAAATGGGAGCAATGATTTGTTTAAAGTCACATAGCTGGTAAAACTAGTACTAGAACCAAGGTCTGTTCTCTTTCTTATGATCTTTCTGTTTTAGTGAAACTTTATTTTTACTAATACCTGATTCAAATTAGTCACATAGTGATTATTATTAATTGTCATACTGCTTTGATTTACTCATATATTTACCTTTTTTTTTCAGTTCTTATTATTTCTTATATACCACTGCTAGCTTCTCATTTTAATTCCTAATGACCCAAGTATAATCCTTAAACTGGAGCTCTGTTAGTGAGGATATGTTGATGATAAACTTTATCAAAATGTGCCTGAAAGTATCTTTATTTCATCTTAATTATTAAAAGATTGCTTAGCTGAGTGTGGGATTTTGAATAAAGAATTTTATCTTGAGCCTAAGAGATTGAACTTTTACTTTCAGCATTTAAGAAGCATTATTTCACCGCTGTCTTGTCTTTATTGTCACTATTGAGAAGCCTGCTGTTATTCTAACTACAATTCTTTCATACAGAACTGTCTCTTCGCTTTGGTTATTTTCAAGATTTTATCTTCATCTTGGGGCTCTACAGTTTCACTATGATGCCTTTAGATGAAGATTTTGATTTTATTTATCCTGCTTGCTAGTCTGTGTGCTTTATCAAACAAAGTATGAACATCTTTCATCAATTATGGAAAATTATGGAAGATATCCTTTCAATTTAATTTTCTGTCTTCTATCGACTCTTACTTTCTACTACTATTATTAGATATATATATTAAAGTTTCTGTTCTGTCTTCCACGTTTCTCTAAAACTTTCACATATTGTGTTTCCTTAGTTTCTTCCAAATTCTAGCTCCCCGTTTCATAATTTTCTCTTCATCTATGTCTAATACACTGCTTCAGTCCTCTACTGAGCTTAATTCTAGTTAACTATGGTTTCATTTTTAGAAACTCAGTTTCATTTTCTAATTTTTCCTGATGATTTTTATTCTGTCTTATTCTTCCCTTGTGATTTTTTCCTACTTTTATCTTTTTAATAATTTTTAAACACATATTTTGATAGAGCCCTATTATTCTATAAATTTGGGTCCTAGGGTGCTAAATTTTGTGATATCATACCTATTTCTTTCTGATTTTTTAATTTCATGTTATTTCTTTATTTTCTTTATTGTAATCTTTCACTGAGAGCTCACTTTCAGTGGGGATTATTAATTTTGTTGGAATTGAATGCAATCTTATTTGAGAAAATGTTGCAAAAAAGTAATTCTACATTTGCTGGTGCCAGATACACTGGGAGTTTTCCTGTTACATAATCAGTTTAATGTTGAGCTCTCAGCATTGGTATTCCTACCCTACAGAAACGAAAATCTTTGGAAATGCAGAAAAATCCATTTAAACTCTGTTCTAGAAGAGAATTAGAGTGAGGGAGGAAGGGTAAATGGGTCATTTAAAAAAATATGGAGATCTACCAGATGCATTTCTAGCTCTTTTGCATAAAGAACTGAGCTCATTAGTATCCAGCATATTAAATTCTGAAAAATCTGAAGGGAAGACAGACTCATCCTTGCCAAAATGAGTCTTCCTTCCAACACTGACAACAAGTAGCAGCTTGTATTCCAAAGCACACAGAGCTGGAAAAGCCATGTTCTGTACTTAACTCTCCCCAAATGTTCAAGCTGCTCTTCCCTTTATTGAAACTGAGTGCACAAGGCATTCTTAAATGTGGCTAGCATCTTAGAATTGTAAGTTCTAATTTCCTACTACAACTCTTGTTGGCCTCCTGAAGGTACAATTGGTTTCCTGGCAATACCTCTCAGGTGGGATTAGATGTAGGTATCTGTGGCTCCCATAGCAAGGAACTAATTTAAAAGTTTAAGGCTATGTTCTATTGGTTCTTGTTTGACATTAAGCATGACAGTAATAACTAACATTCACAGGCTCTATGTAAATACTTTATATTATGTCATTTAATCATTCCAAATCTCCTAGTTACTCTACAAACCAGAAAAACGTGACTTGGAGGGTTTAATAACTAGCACATGGTCATAGACTTTTGGAATCTGGATTTACACTCAGGCAATCTGATCCCTGAATCGTACTCTTAGCTCAATGTGTGTTGCTGCTACTGCTATTGATACCTCTTATTCTAGCAAGTAATAGAGACAAACATTTTAAGGCAATAAAGAGCTATCTTCAGAGTCATATCAACGTTTTGAAACATGTTAATGTTCTGTAACCATTTCAATTTCAACATTTGTTCTATTTTCCCAAATGTCACTGAGTGAATATATACACTTTGCAGAAAGCACTTGTTCCCAGAGGCTGCTGAGAAGTATTTTGTTGGTTAGGATGTCCTGGATTTCAGTTTGAAAGATGGTTTTCCTAATGCTTCTCAATCATTGCAGAATTTTGAAATAATCCTTAAAGGAGATAAGCTCTATGTTGGCAGGTGTTAGCTCTCCCAGTATTTTCTGGGACAGGGCGACTGAATGATAAAGAATTAACTGATATTTAGTCATTCAAAATCTAAACATCACTGCACATAAATTTCCTCATGTTTTCTTCATCCGTTTAACCTTGTGCATTGTCTTGTGTGATGGAAAATGGTGTGCCACAAACAGCAGTTGAGGCAGTTTATAGAAAAATAGTGTACTTTTCAGAGAAAGAAAAAAATGAAGCAAATTCCATTTTATAAAATGAGTGTTTTTTTCTATTGTAAAAGCCCATGGTTATTCAAGAAAATTTGGAAAATGTAGAAAATGACTCCAGTTCTTCCAGAAAAGCAATCACTGTTAATAGATTGATATATTTCTGCCTTGTCTCTTTTCTTTGGTTTTGCATTTTTATCTTTGATAGTTATAAACATACCATAGAATCAGAGCTGTTTTGAGTTTTGTTTTGCTTAATATTATAAAAGTGTTTTTCCAATTATTCCCTATATAGATACACACATGCTGCTGTTTAGCATGGGGGTAGAGTAGTAAACATGGGCTTCCCAGGTGGCACTAGTGGTAAAGAACCCACCTGCCAATGCAGGAGATGTAAGAGACGTGGGTTTGATCCCTGGGTCAGGAAGATCTCCTGTAGGAAGTCATGGCAACCCACTCCGGTATTCTTGCCTGGAGAATCCCATGGACAGAGGAGCCTCGAGGGGGCTACAGTCCACAGGGTCACAGAGTCAGACATGACTGAAGCGATTTACTACACACAGCGGTAAACAAGATAAAAATGTAGGCAAGACAGACATTAAACAAATAAATGTGAACTATAGTTTCAGGTAGTGATATGCATCCCTGCATTAAAACAACTGAAATGAGGTAAGGATGTGAGGTGGGGCTGGGTCCGCTGGACATGATCTCAGAGAGACAGCAATGAGTGATCCTGAAGAAAGATATTAGTGCCCTGCCCCCACTCCAGTACTCTTGCCTGGAAAATCCCATGGACAGTGTAGCCTGGTAGGCTGCGGTCCATGGGGTCGCAAAGAGTCGGACATGACTGAACGACTTCCCTTTCACTTTTCACTTTCATGCACTGGAGAAGGAAATGGCAACCCACTCCAGTGTTCTTGCCTGGAGAATCCCAGGGACGAGGGAGCCTGGTGGGCTGCTGTCTATGGGGTCGCACAGAGTAGGACATGACTGAAGTGACTTAGCAGCAGCAGCAGCAGCCCAGGTATTGAACCTGTGTAACCTGGTAGACATGAACTTGGGAAAACTTTGGGAGATGGTGAGGGACAGGGAGGCCTTATGACCCAGTCCATAGGGTTGCAGAGTCAGACATGACTTAGCCACTCAACAACAATCTGGATGAAAACCCAGGAAACCTAGCCACCAGACCTCCAGGGCCTGGCATGTTACAGTACCTTTGGCCAATTATCTTGTTTCTTTTTTCACACCAGACTGGTCCTAGGACCCTTCGCTAGGTGTGTGGGCAAAGTTTGCTAAGATGGATCCCACTTCAGAGGCCTGTGGGAGCATGTCCACACTTATTATGGGGTGGCGCCTCCTCCCTTTTTGACCCCCAAGGAACCTTCCTATGCATGTGCAAACAGGGAAATTTTCCTTGACCTCAGGAGTGGTCATCTTATCTCTTTGCTTCAGCAGAACTCAGCTTCTGTCACTAGCTTTGTCCTTGGAGTGTCTGGATGAGGACAAAGCTTCAGCTCTGCTCCACTTGACAATACCAGCTGTTTGGCCCAGGGGGCCATTTTCCTCCTACCTCAGAAGGGCCAGGGAGGTGGAAAGGAGTGGAGGTTTGAGTGGATGTAGGAAATGAGAAGGGAAGAGTCTTTCAGAAAGACTGTGGGAAAGTGCCCTGGTCCAGGGCAGGGACAGGCTTTCCATTTGCAGGTGTGTGGGAGGCCCAGCTGGGAGAGTGCAGAGAGGTGCACCTGAGAAGGTGAGCAAGGTCTAGCGACACAGGCCCTGGTAGGTGAACATAAGGAGCCTGAATTTTATTTTGAGTGTAAGGGAGTATCTTGGAGGGTTTTGAGCACAGCGGTGATTTGATCTGACCAATGCTTTCAGAAAGTCA
The DNA here is from genome assembly GCF_023091745.1 of Budorcas taxicolor. Taxonomy (NCBI): domain Eukaryota; kingdom Metazoa; phylum Chordata; class Mammalia; order Artiodactyla; family Bovidae; genus Budorcas; species Budorcas taxicolor. The sequence goes on along the minus strand of NC_068930.1, from coordinate 18,089,947 downwards.
TTCTGGTTGCTCTGTGGGTGGGCAAGAATGGAAGCATTTAGACCAGTTTCTCTTAGCTTTGTGAAGCTGCTAGGGACTGAACTGTGTTCCTCACAGATTCATATGTTGAAGTTCTTACTCCCGATGTGATTGTATTTGGAGATGGGGCCTTTAAAGAGGTGCGTGCATGGATGGATGCTAGCTTGCTTCAGTCATGTCTGACTCTTTTGCAACCCCATGGACTGTAGCCAACCAGGTTCCTTTGTCCACAGGTTCCTTTCTCCAGGTAAGAATTCTGGAATGGGTTGCCATTTCTTCCTCCAGGGCATCTTTCTGACCCAGGGATCAAACCGCATTTCTTGTGTGGAGGGAACTAAGACTAAATGAGGTCATGGGTGGGGCCCTAGTCTAACAGAATGAGTGTCCTGATAAGACATTGATAAGAGATATGTGTCCTGATAAGAGAAAGGGAGACTAGAACACTCACTTTCTCCCCCCACCACCCCGCCCCCACAAAGAAATAGCCATGTGAAGACACAGAAGAAAGGGCATCTGAAAGACAGGAAGAGAGTCCTCACTGGAAATTGAATTGACTGGTACCTTGATCTTGGACTTTCAGCCTTCAGAATTGTGAGAAAATAAATTTCTACTGTTTAAGCCATGTAATCTGTGATATTTTGCTATGGCAGCCAGAGAAGACTAATGCAAAAACCTCGTATGAAAAGCCCTTGGGGAGATTTTTTTAAAAATTTGTTTTGTAGATCCCCACTCAGTGCATGAGTCAGTGGGTGAGGCAGCTGCTAGAACAGCTAAAGCCAGCTTGACTGAACTGTTGGTGTTTGTCCCTACCTGTGGGGTGGCTAGAGCTCCTGCGCTCTGCACAGGTCAGACCACATCTGAAGACTGTGTGCCTCTCTGGTGCCGCATTTCCAGACAATGGATACAGGGCACTGTAAACCATACCCATAGGGGAGAGAATTCCAGAAATCACACTGTGTGTGAAACAGTTCAAGGAACTAAGGATGTCCAAAATGGAGAAAAGGAAGATGGGAGTAGAGAGAAATGCTGACCTCCAGGACTGCAAGTGTAGTAACAACATAAAGGAGAGGAATATTTTTAAAATTTAATTTTATTTTGTAAAGTATTTATTTGTTTTGGGCTGTACTGTGCAGGATCTTATTGGCCCTCTGCATTGGGGATGTGGATTTTTAACCACTGGACCACCAGGGAAGTCCCAAGGAGAGGAAATTTTTGGCAATCAGATTTTACCTGAACATGAAAGAGCCTTCTTGCACAACTATTTAAAACAGAAAAACATTACCTAGGAGAGAAATGACCTCATTATCTCTTGAACTGACCACCTCAGGACAGAAAAATATATAAATTGTTTGTGTTTTATATGAATATTACAAAAATATATGAAAAAATATTTATAAAATGCCCAGCACAGTGGATTTCTTCTTCCTTTGAGAGAACAGCCATCCTTCACTACCTGTGTATTTTAAGACGTGAACCAGAAAACAGACTGTTCCTGAGACCAGGCACTGAGGTCATATCACAGAGATAACTCCACATATTGTGCATGAACTCAAAGAACATTGCCAGGCTCTGAATCTGCTGCACCCTTTATTCAGTTGAGCAGTTCTTGATTTGGAAAGTTTGCCCTCTGGCAAGCAAATATTCATATTATGGATTTTGATATTGCTCTTCATATTTGTAAAGTAATAAGTTTATTCCGTTTTTAATATTGAAATCATTTTAGGAAGAGAATACAAACAAATGAACTTCTGTAAACAAAATGGCATTCTTTTTATGATTATAAATGTAATGTTTGTTCATGGTAGAAAATATAGAAAATAATCACCCAGATTTGATCTCCAAGAGACAATCATGGTTAATATTTTAGTGTATTTAATGGCAGTCATTTTTACTATGTATTATATGCATACACATATCCCTATTAAAATTAAAATCGTACCATGTATTTTTCACAATATGTGATACATTATGAGCAATGCCCTCTGTCATCAAAAAATTTGAAAATGCAATTTTTTGACAGCTGTGCCTTATTCAATGCATGAATTTACCACAATCACAATAAAATTTCAACATCTGTCCCTTAATGTTTACAGTGTTGCCAACATTTCACTGTTAAAACTACCACTCTGCTCGACATTTTTGTACAAATATGTTTGCATACATCTTTTATTATATTGCGCTAATTATAAAGCACAGGTTTAATGGGTCAATGCATCTATTTGTTAACTGATTTTTTTCAGATTGGAGGACAATTGCTTTACAATCTTGTGTTGGTTTCTGCCATACAACAACGTGAATTCTCCATAGAAATTATGTCAAATTGCTCTACAGAAAGATTGTAGCAGCTTATGCTCCCATTTTTGGTACGTAAGGCTGCCAATGTGCCTTACTTCCATCAATTCTAACATTGTTTTTAAGGATTAATTTTACCACTTTTATAAGCCAAAGTGGAACTTCAATTTCATGATAATTTCTCTGACTAGCAGAATTTACATTTTTTCCTTCTATATGGTTATGTGATTTAATTTTTTTTTCTAAGTTCATTCATGTTCTTTGATAGTTTTTCTTTTGACATTTGTCTTGTTAATTTGTAAGGGCACTTCACAAATAAACTCTTTGTAAAGTTTTTTTTTTTTTTTTAGTTTAGCATCTTTTCTCTCAATTTCCCAGTATTATTGACTTGAAGAAGTGAAGTGACTCTTTTGCTAAAACCATCCATCTTTTTTTTTTTTTTTTTGCATTTTTTTTCTATCTAACTTATGCTTAAAAAGTTCTTTCCAACTTTAAAATTAGCTAAATATTCAGATATATTTTATTTTACTTTTTCATAGCATTTAAAATCTCTCCCCTCCTTTTCCCTCATTATGTCTTTTAAGTATACAATGAGGTATGTTAGCATGTGTGTGCTCAATCAGATCTGACTCTTTGCAACCCCATGGACTGTAGCCTACCAGGCTCCTCTGTTCATGGAATCCTCCAGGCAAGAATACTGGAGTGGGTAGCCATTCCCTTCTCCAGGGGGTCTTCCCAACCCAGGAATTAAACCCATGTCTTCTGCATTGGCAAGTGGATTCTTTACCACTGAGCCACCTCTGCAGCCCTAATCAGGTATGACTCTAACTTAATTATCTCCCAAATGTTTAACTAGCTGCCCCACACTATTTCCTAAATACTCCTTTCCCTTCAGCTATCTGAGATACTACCCAAAATGTATCAATTCATACGTTATTACTATACTTTTATAATTATTTGAGTTTTATTGTAAGTTTTATCAATTAATCTTTTGAGTGGTATTTATACAAGATTGGTAAAATGTCATTATTGAAACTGGGTAATGGGTACAAGGGAATTTTTCATGGGGGTTCTCTTACATTTCGTTTGTATTTAAAAGTGTTTCTAATAACATGAGCTTATAAACTTATAGACACAGGAAGTCCAAGCCTTCATAACTGAACTTCTCTATCCCCCTCAAATTCAATATTCAGTTGAGAGAAAGTGAAAGTTGCTCAGTCATGTTCGACTCTTTTCGACCCCATGGATTGTAGCCCGCCAGGCTCCTGTGTCCCTGGAATTCTCCAGACAAGAATACTGGAGTGGGTAGGCATTCCCTCCTCCAGGGGATCTTCCCAACCCAAGTATTGAACCTGAGTCTTCTGCAGTGCAGGCAGATTCTTTACCATTTGAGCCACCAGGGAATTATCACCAAAGCCTATCATGGCCCTTTAAGCATCATTCCTGCCCCTTCAGCTTAGGCAGCTCTCATTTCTTTCCTAGACCTCTTGCCCATGTACTCACTGCTCCAATAGTCCTCACATCAGATCTTTTTGCTAGGCCCTCCTTTCTGCCCTGGATCCCTTTCCTGCCAACCCCAACCATGCACCTTGGAATGTGGCCTTAGCACACTAACTACTCTCCTCTGAACGCACTCTGTTGCATCTCACCTTGGTTTATTTGCACTCAACTCTCTCCATCCAAAATGCATCTGCCCTCCTTGTTCACTCGAAAAACTCGCAGGGCCCCTTCAATATTCAAGGCACACCAGCCTTAAGAAGTCTTTCTGGGGACTACACGGGACTCCCAGCCCTAGGTAGCTGAATGCTCTCTCCCTGGGATTCCCTGCTCTGAATAGACTATAGTGTATATTTTTTTATGCAGCTAATATTCAAGGGATCCAAGAGTTACATTTATTTGTTAAAACTTAGTGCTTAGCAAGGGTCAGTGAACAATTGATATGTAAATAAAAAGAAAATCTGCTTTCTAAACCCAAATGAAAAAATAATTATCTTAATTTGGAATTTAATTGGGGTTATTTTTCTGCTCATTTCCCAGATATGGTTGCCCTTCCAGGTTCTATCCTAACAAGATGTTGATTTAATGGAATTTAAGTTTCAGGTCCCCTCTTAGTACACTCTCCTTCTCAGATCCTAGGAGCAGCCTAGAAACATGCTCACATTGGTCATGTTGTTGTGGTTTAGCTGCTAAGTTGTGTCTGACTCTTTGAGACCCCTCCAGGCTCCTCTGTCCATGCAATTTCCCAGGCAAGAATACCGGAGTGGGTGGCCATGCCCACACTGGATGTATGATATGGTAATACTTGCAAAATATAGGTCTCTTCCTTTCCATTTCCTTTTCTTGTTGGATGGTGGTAGGGTGAGCATGGGCACTTGTGGGATTCAACTAAGGAAAGGTTGCATTAGAAACACAGCAAGGTGAATGTGATCCAGTCTGCTTGCTGATATGGTTTACAGTCATTTCTGTGCCATCTATGGGGTCGCACAGAGTCGGACATGACTGAAGCGACTTAGCAGCAGTAGCAGCAGCATTTCTGTGCACAGTTAAGCTGTGATGAGCTGACCTCGTGTAGAAAAGCTACCTCCTTCTGCTTACTCAGCCTCATCTGATCTCATGACACAAAATTGGCAGGGCCTCATGTTCTATAATGATGTGACTGTGTCCTGAGTCACCTGGCATCAATATGTGAATACTTGAGAAGAAGCATAGTTTCATATCATGTGGTCATCTGTGAAAAATCCTTCTAATCATTAGATATGTGCAGTATTAGTCAAACAGATATTCTTGCCTCTCAAGGATATGCTTAAAATACAATGTTAAAATACAAAAAAATTAAGATTTTTGTTTGATGGACATTGAACCAGAGAGAATTTCTCAGAATTCCTATGCTTGCAGGGCATACCCACCAGTGAAGACCTCTGTAGGAAAAGTGGTGGCTTTGTCTGTCAATGTCTGGACTTGACTTCTCTGGAACAGTGATGAGTGATGAAGCTGAGGGAAACCTTTCAAAAATATCAATAGCTAAACAAATATTCATCCACCATGCCTCCAGATTGAATTATTCTATCAACAGAAAATTATTACAAAATTTTTTTTGCAAATACATACATGTATTAAATCAACATGCTATATACCTGAAACTTACACTATATTACACATCAAGAAAGCTGAAAGAAAAGGTATTGAGAGATTTTAAAAAGAGAGGTGCTCTTACACCTCCCTTTGGCTTATGGCATTTACTGTCAGACCTCCCCTGGAGCAGAGACTATGACACCTGCTCATTTTTAAAGGGTTGTAGCTCTTTGGCTCAATGCACTCTCCTGCTCACAGTCCTTCCGTGGCTCCCCACTGCTCATCCTGATCCTCTCTGTGATCCCACCAGCCCTGTCTTGTGCTCTGGTATTTCCCTTCCCAGTTCTATGACCAGAAATCTGGGATTTGGGTTTCCCCACTGTTCCATGAACTTCCTGTACCTGTGAATGTGTCCAAGGTTCAGTAGTGGGAGGAGAAAGGGACGAAGAATTTATAGCTGTGTGTGTTCACTGCACACTCTCGGGACACAGATCCTTCCATCAGAAAGAAGACTCAAGGTGCCGTCCACTGCCATGTATGTCACTGTGCCACCACCAGCACACTCAAGGAATTGCTTGGGGGTTATCATGGGAGAGAAGAGAAAAAAAGGAAAGCAAAAGCCTAAGGTATCATTCTCAATTGCTCTGGCCCTTTTCTGATCCACAGGCAAGAAAGGAAGGTCTTTACCTGACGCTCTTTCTGTCCATGTCTGGCGTGTATTCCAGCGATTTAGGCTGACTTTCACTCTCGGCTGGTTGATACTGGAGGGAAAAATGATAAACTCACCACTGGTTCAGGAGGAGTTCAAAGTCTGGTCTCCTTCCTGAATCCGCCTGCTACCATCCAAGATGAGAGTCCTCAGAAACCCCCTCCTCCCATTCTATCCAAGCCTGATAGTTGCATTCAGTGAGAGAGACAGAATGGAGTGTTTTACTCCAACTTGTCTATAAACAGATCATAACTTAACATTTTGCTGCTGCTACTGCTAAGTCACTTCAGTCATGTCCGACTGTGCCCCAGAGACGGCAGCTCACCAGGTCCCCCGTCCCTGGGATTCTTCAGGCAAGAACACTAGAGTGGGTTGCCATTTCCTTCTCCAGTGCATGACAGTGAAAAGTGAAAGTGAAGTCGCTCAGTCATGTCCGACTCTTCGCAGCCCCATGGACTGCAGCCTACCAGGCTCCTCCCTCCATGGGATTTTCCAGGCAAGAGTACTGGAGTGGGTTGCTATAGCCTTCTCCAAACTTACATTTTATTGTTTATTTATTTTATCTTGACCATGCTGTGTGGCTTGTGAAATCTTCCTTCCCTGACCAGGGATTGAAACCATGGCCTTGGGAGTGAAAGTGCAGAGTCCTGACCAGCGTACCAACAGGGAATTCCCCATCGCTTACGTTTTAAAAATCTTTTTTGTTTGTTTGTTTGTTTGTTTAAATTACAAAACACTGTAGATATTATGAGGAATATACAGGTAAGGAAAAAGAAGTAAGCAAAAATGACCTCTAACACACTGTGGTGTAACTTCTATTTATTTGCATCTTAAGCAAAATTAGATCATGCTGTACACGTGGCTTTTTTTTCCTTTTTACATAATATGCTGTAGACCTATTTCCATGGTAATATACACATTCTTCTCCAAAATCATTTCTCAAAATTGCATGGCAAGCATTTCTTCTTTTGAGTGTGTACCCTAATATTTTCAACCAACTTCTTATCATTCAGCCTTCAAGTTACACAGCTTTTATATTGGTGGCAGCCAACGGGTAAGCAGCTGGAGAAATCACAACAGAAGCTAAATGCTCTTAAATCCGCTTTAGTTCCCATTTGAATTTTTGAAACGAAAATACGCTATTTTACAACTCCACCTCCAATTAGCAAAGTGTATGCTCTAGAAAGAGGGCCACACTTTAAATGCAACAAGCGGGATTCTTAAGGTACGGACTAAGAGGGTACCATGCTATAAAAATAGCATCTCACATCTAAGCACAGAGGGAACTTCATCTGGGGTTAGACGCCTGAAAGAGCAGCCAGCAGTGCAGTGTCCTTAAGAATAAGTGCATCAGGATTATTTTCATGTGTCTCTGCACCTCAGCCTTTGCCACACGTGACAAAGATGAGCCTATGTCTGCACGATGGTGATAAGACGCCATGAGGAAGTGCTTGCAGATGGCTGCGGTTTAAAAAAGGAACAAAACACAAAGCATTTTTAAATTAAGTCTTCTTTTCACCCTTATTAAAATTTGGGGAAGATTACCATGGAATCGGTACTCTATCTCAGAAACAAATCCTAATCACTTCATAAGCTTATTATTTCACAGTGGCTTGATAAATGGGAACATGTATATGAAAACCTTCAACAGTTCGAGAACCGTAAACCAACTTCTGACTCTGTTAGAGAATTGGCTGGTAGCTGGCCACTTAAAATAGTCATGCAAGGTAAGTTTAAAAAGCCTGCACCTGCACTTATGCTTACGGATATACAAGGATCTTTGTGCATGTACGTGTGTGTTCATGTAACAGCAGTTCTGTCTATGATATTTCATCACCCCTGCAACTTGAAATTCTCTAAGAAATTTTAAGGCTTATTAAAATCCCATGGATACACTGTAGAATAATGCATCTAAGCACAAAATAATGGGGGAAATAAAGAATTTTATAATAAGAACTGAGGGTCTCACAAAAAGTAAGAAACACTCTATAAGGTTAATCCCTACAAAGTCTGCTGTCCTGAAAATAAATAAGCCTGGAGGTAAAGTTTGACAGGAATAAAAATAGTCATCATAATGCCTGAAATTTAAGGAGCATTTGTACTTTGTGCTAACCACTTTCTCTTTCATGATTTCAACAGTTTTAAATCACTGTTCTTATTTTTTCCAGCAAGAAAACAGAGCTTTGGAAAAGATCAGTAATCTGCCCCAACTCCCACAGCTGTTAAATTCTGGGTACTGGATTTGAATCTGGGTCTCCCTGACCCCAGGATCTTGTCTTTAACCACTTGCAATGCAGGAGACCCAGGTTCGATCTCTGGGTTGGGAAGATTCACTGAAGAAGGGAATGGCTACCCACTCCCGTATTCTTGCCTGGAGAACCGCATGGATGGAGAAGCCTGGTGGGCTACAGTCCATGGGGTCACAAAGAGTCAGACACAACTGAGTGGCTAACACTTTCCAAGTATCGCTTTTATGTATACATATAACTGATTCACTCTGCTGTGCAGCAGAAACTGACACAACTTTGTAAAGCAACTGTATTCCAATAAAAAGTTAAAGACGGAAAGTGGGATCAAAGCGAGGAAAGATGTGGGGCTGGGGGGAGGGGTCTTCAGGGAACTTGGGGAAAGGAATGGAGAAACTCTAGAGCGAACCAGAAGAGACCAAGATGAGAAGGAGGAGGCAGGGGCAGCAAGGACAGAGAGCACTGCTGTTCTTGCTGGCTGGGTCTCCTTTCAGATTCTCCCAAAATGGAAGAACTGTCTGGCAGCGTTTCCATCATTTGTTATGATTGTGCCCTGTATTTCTGCAAAACTGACCTCAAACCTAAAAAAAAAAACAAAAACCTGACCTCAAGTTAATGTTGTGAGCTTTCCTGGCCCCTGTTTCAAGTGTGCAGTACAAACTTCTTCCTAAATGTGTGCTTTAGTTTGTATAGTTGTTTAGTTGGTACTCTTTGAGATTTCGTTTTATCTATTTTTTATTAGCTTCTAAAATCTCGGCTGTCAGGATACAGTACCCCGCTGGAATCTCTGTTGTTTTAATGGACAAATCTCTGTGTAAACCAAGGAAAGAAGGCCTGTGTAAAATGACTAAATCCTCCAGTGATCAGAAGTTTTTGTTTTTCTGTAATTCTTTTGAAAATAGAATGGTTGTCTTAAAGGATTTATGGAACTCCTTTGGTATATCAGTATCTTTAAAATGAATACAACTAAGCAGTTATATTGACTTGAACAGTTATCGCTTCCAACAGAAATGTCAAACTTTGTAGTATGATATGTGCTAGGCATCAGGACCCATGCCTGGAATACAATGATACATTGATGATACAGTCTCTGCTCTCAGGCTCACTGTCCAGTAGGGAAATGAGGATGTAACAGCAGGCAGGCAGCTTAGCTGACAGTCCTTAATAAATCAGTTAACGTACACAGTACAGTTTATCCTCTTTATCCAACATCAATGATTCCTAATAAGCTCCACAGCTCTAACATTTCTAACATGGGTTTTGGTGGAGGAAAAAAAAAAAAAAAAGGAGTTGGCAGAGAGTTTCAGAATTGCAAATACAAATTAGTTTTCCAGAAGGAATTTCAATATGAAAAGAGTTCTTGTAGCCATAACTAAAGAGTTTTAAACCTAAACATTATTTGGCAAGTCCAACTTTTGCATATTTATAGTCAGGAGAAAAACAGAATGGGCTTGAAATGAAGACTTTCTCAGACTGGCCCCTCCTGGCTCTACTGTCCTGTTTCTCAGCGTCCCCCTCGGATGTTTGCTGCTCCAGGAGACCAGAGGCATCTTACTCCCAGCATAACTGAATAGATTATGCCTTCACTCTCCATAAACATGGAAGCAATACATATTCAAACAATACATGAGTTCAAGCCTCATTTTAAATAGCGCTTCCTCAGTGATGCTACCTGCGACCTCCCCCAGGAAGGCAAGCTGTTCCTTCCCATTGCGCTTGGATATATCTGTGGTTTAGCACTGATGCCGTAATACACAGGATTTTTTTTATGAACTAAAAATGGTCTCATTTATTGGTTCAATTATTGGTGCGTTCTTCCTGCTCTGTGTATTGTGTGTGTGTGTGTGTGTGTGTGTGTGTGTGTATGTGAAATAAAAATATCCATGTTTCCTTTGCTTCCATTTAACATCGTGGCTCAGACAGTCAAGAATCTGCCTGCAATGCAAGAGACCCAGGTTCAATTCCTGGGTTGGAAAGATCCCCTGGAGAAGGAAATGGCAACCCTGTCCAGTATTCTTGCCTGGGAAATCCCATGGACAGATGAGTCTGGTGGGCTACTGTCCATGGGTTTGCAGAGTGGGACACGATTGAGTGACTAACACTTTCACGTTTTTTACTTGAAATATCATAGTGTCTTGGTGCTGCTGCTGCTGCTAAGTCGCTTCAGTCGTGTCCGACTCTGTGCGACCCCATAGATGGCAGCCCACCAAGCTCCCCTCCCTGGGATTCTCCAGGCAGGAACACTGGAGTGGGTTGCCATTTCCTTCTCCAATGCATGAAAGTGAAAAGTGAAAGGGAAGTCACTCAGTTGTGTCCGACTCATAGCGACCCCATGGACTGCAGCCCACCAGGCTCCTCCATCCATGGGATTCTCCAGGCAAGAGTACTGGAGTGGGGTGCCATCGCCTTCTCCGATCATAGTGTCTTAGTCTTACTTTAAAATGTTGTGTTGGTTTTTGCCATATAACAGTGTGAATCAGTCATAAGTAACAAAGGATTTTATATAGCTGAGTATTAGTCTACTTGAGCTTCTAGAAGAAAATGTCATAGACTTGGTAGCTTAATCAATAGACATTTATTTCTCATAGTTTTGAAGGCTAGAAGTCCAAGATCATGATACATGGTTGGATTCTGGTGAGGACAACCTTCCTGGCTTACACAGATGGTGTCTCTTTGCTGTGTCCTCATGTGGTAGAGAAAAAGAGAGTGTTGGTGTCCGTTCCTTTTCTTATAAAGACACTAATCCCTTCATGGGACCCTATCTTCATGACCTCATCTCAACCTAATCACTCCCAAAGTCCTTGCCTACAAACACCATCACTTTGGGGGTTTGGGCTTCCATTTACTCCATAGTGACTTATCTCCACTGCTATCTGGCCAATCCTTCTTATGGCATGGGTGTTTCCCATTCATCTCTGAACCTTGGGTAGCTGTGTTGAGATACTGCCCAGGTAATATTGCAGTGTTTACATGAACATGACCTCAATGCTCCTTACACATTTTCCAATAAATATAATCTCACTTTCATAAATGTCAAATACATATAGTATCCTGGACATGAGTTTGAGCAAACTCTGGGAGATAGTGAAGGGACAGGGAAGCCTGGTGTGGTGGTGCAGCCCATGGGGTCTCAGAGAGTTGAACATGACTTAGCAACTGAACAACAGCAACAAACTTACAAATCAAATGCTGAGAAAAAATTTACAGGAAGAAATATTAAGATTTTGATCCAATTAAGATTGAGAACTTTTAGTAGTTTTGCACAAACCTGCTTTCTGCTTAAGCTGAAGTTCCAATACTTTGACCACTTGATGTTAAGAGCTGACTCATTGGAAAAGACCCTGATGCTGGGAAAGATTGAAGGCAAAAAGGAGAGGAGACATCAGAGGATGACATGGTTAGACAGCATCACAAACTCAATGAACCTGAATTTGAGCAAACTCTGGAAGATAGAGGCAATGGCACCCCACTCCAGTACTCTTGCCTGGAAAATGTCATGGACAGAGGAGCCCGGTGGGCTGCAGTCCACGGGGTCATGAAGAGTCGGACACGACTGAGCGACTTCACTTTCACTTTTCACTTTCATGCACTGGAGAAGGAAATGGTGACCCGCTCCAGTGTTCTTGCCTGGAGAATCCCAGGGACGGTGGAGCCTGGTGGGCTGCCGTCTATGGGGTCGCAGAGAGTCGGACACGACTGAAGTGATTTAGCAGCAGCAGCAGCAGGAGCCTGGTGTGTTGCAGTCCGTGGGGTCGCAAAGAGCCAGACACAACTTAGTGACTGAACAACAACTTATGCAACCCTCCTGGATCTTTGACATCTGAAAAATACTTTACATTTTATGAGCTCAGTTTTTTTTTTTTTCTCCCAAGTCTCCAGACTATCCACTGGTGACATCATCTTTGAATCACATATTTGGAGACTGAAGTATAGACAGGCTAAGTCAGTGGCTTAGGAGGCACAGAGGGATTTAACGGATGGGTGGAGCTTAGAAGATATAATTCTGTTTATTTTGTCCTGTCTTCTTCTCTGGTTCTCTATAGGCTTCAGGTATTCAGGAACAGGTTAGAGAAGGCGATAGAGCTAGAGAAGCAAGGAGAGGCAGTTTAAACTGCTCTGCTTACCTTCCAGTTGTCATCAGAGAAGCATGACTGGAAGCAGGTAATGGACCAGTAGCTCTGCTTCAGCTCCTTGTTAAATACTGACTGGTGCAGGGCTGATGGCTGGTGCCCTAGTGCCTGGAGGATGTAAGCATCTGGGACAGAGGGAGGGAAATAATTGGTTAAAGAGGACACTGTTAGGAGTCCTGGGCTGCAGGTAAAGTGAAAATAAATATGCTTTAGCTAAGAGACAGAAATGAGTCAGGTGACTGCAATCAATTCTGAAGTAAGCATCAGCGGACCAATTTCAACACAGATATTTCGAACAAGAGCAGCAGCCTCCGAGAAGGCCAGATCGTAAGAGGGTCTCCAATAGATATGAGCAAGATGAGGTTTGGGGCTTAATCACTGAGACTCTGGGCAAGATGGGATCCAGCCAGTATGCTTCTTGCTCTCCAAAGAATTATAACTAATTCTTACATCTGTATAGTCTCACTGCTCCCAAGAGGCATCCTGATACATTGTTTATTTATCCTTCCTAACGGCCTGGCAAGTATGTATCACCACTCTTGTTTAACAAGGAAGACAGAGTGAGAGAGACTGAGTGGTTTGAGTAAAGGAACCCACGCGGATGAGCTCAGCATTGAATGCAGACTTTCTGGCTTGCTGTCCTCTGGACTGAACTTTGTTTAGGGATACGCTGCCTTCATGGGCTGTGCTGTGCAAGATGCTACTGCATTTGGCTCCCGCCAAAGAGGAGAGGGGGCTGAGGCTCAGAGTCATCCATCCAAATTATAATCTGAAGTGTGCTGGCACCATGCTAGATGCTGGGGATTCAACAATGAACCACACAGATGTGATCCTTGCCCTGGAGGATCAGGGTGGCATTCACCAGTCGAAGACAGACAGTGAGCTGGAATGCTGCTGGCACAGGACAGCCCTCCTCTTTGAAATTCCAGAAGGATAGAGGAATTTGGGACTTCCTAGAGGTAAAGAAGGCTGAGCACTGAAGAAATGATGCTTTTGAACTGTGGTACTGGAGAAGCCTCTTGAGAGTCCCTTGGACAACAAGGAGATCAAACCAGTCAATCCTAAAGGAAATCAACCCTGAGTATTCATTGGAAGGGCTGATGCTGAAGCTGAAGCCCCAATATTTCGGCCACCTGATGAGAAGAGCCAACTCATTGTAAAAGACCCAGATGCTGGGAAAGATTGAGGGCAGAGGAGAAGGGGGCAGCAGAGGATTAGATAGCATCACCCACTCAATGGACATGAATTTGAGCACGTTCTGGGAGATAGCGGAGGACAGGGGGCCTGGTGTGCTGCAGGGGGTCATAAAGTGTCAGACACAATTTAGTGACCAAACAACAAGAGGAATTTGGTCTGAAGCTGCTGAGGAAGGGCTGCAGTTCTAAAGAAGCAAGAAGGCAGGCTCTTGGGAGCTGGCCAGGGAACCCCCTGAAAAGATCGCTCCCTTCCTGTTCCCATTCATCCCCTACTATCCCCTTTAATACACTCAATCTACCAAGAACACGAGGTGTAGGGAAGGCTCCTTGTAGCCTTTTGCATCAAAAAGCTGAGGACACCCCTGTGCACATCGCTTTGCCTTGACTGCCCAGTGACGGTGAACAGTAAGCAGTGGTCCTGCAGTTTGCACGCAGCCCATCTGGTGTCATGATGGGAGCTGCACTTTCAGAATTTCAGCATGAAACCAGAAAGATGTCTCCCTGTTGCACCTTCTCAAACATCTCCAGAGAACGACATTTTAGTGGCCAGAAATCCATGCCAAACTTCTTACTGACATTTTCCTAAGTTGTAAGAAAAAATGTTTTAAAATAAACATCAGTTTCAGATTGACAGGTACATGCTGTTGTATTTAAAACAGATAACCAACAAGGACCTCCTCTATAGCACAAGGAACTCTGCTCAATATTCTGTAATAACCTAAACGGGAAAAGAATTTGAAGAAGAATGGTGGTGGTGGTGGTCGTTTAGTCTCTAAGTTGTGTCCAGGTCTTGTTACCCCATGGACTGTAGACCGGTGGGCTCCTCTGTCCATGGAATTTTCCAGGCAAGAATACTGGAGTGGTTTGCTATTTCTTTCTCCAGGGGATCTTCCTGACCCAGGAATTGAACTCAGGTCTTCTGCATTGCAGGAGGATATATATATATATATATATGAAAAAAATCCCTAGAACATCAAGAGTGAACCCTTATGTAAATTATGGCCTTTAGTTATTGATAATCTATCGATATTGAGTCATCAGTTGTCACAAATGGACCACACTAATACAGAATATTAAAAATAGAGGAAGGAAATTGTTTTTAGCAGGTAAAGTATATTAGAACACTCTGGTTGTTCTGCTCAATTTTTCTGTAAACCTAAAACTACTTTCTTAAAACAGGCCTTTAATGAAAAACAAAAAACTAACAACAAAAACAATCAGATACCAGGAACTATCCATTTTCCCAAAGATTTTTATTAATTCTTTGATATTCAAATTAATCTTTTCTGAAGCTTTATTTTGTGAATTCTTCAGCTTTTCATTTGTGTGACTCTGGTATATCACCATTTATCTATTGCTTTCCAGTTGTGTTTTCCAGTAACAACAAAAACTATGTACAAATGAGAATTTTCAGTCTGGGTGCCTCTTGTCTAGGAGTGAAGGTCACAGGGGGCCTTGGGACTTGGGGGGACTACTGCACCCTTACCTGGAGACCTACATGATGATACTGAGAGAGAAGGGGAGTTCTGGGCAGAGCCTGTGGGTTTCTTAAAAACAATTTTGTTTATTTATTGGCTGTGCTGGGTCTTCATTCCTTCCAGGGCTTCTCTCTAGCTATGGGGAGCAGGGGGCCACTCTCTGGTGGCGATGTGCAGACTTCCCATTGTGGTGGCCGCCCTTGTTGCAGACCACAGGCTCTAGGGCGCTAGGGCTTCAGGAGGTCTGGCCCATGGGCTCAGAAGTTGCAGCTCACGGGCTGTAGAGCACAGGCTCAAGAGCTGTACATGGGCTTAGCTGCTCCATAGCACGTGGGATCTTCCCGGATCGGGGATTGCACCTGTGTCTCCTGCATTTGCTGGTGGGTTCTTTATCACTGAGCCACACAGGAAAGCCCACTGCCTGTGTTTTATTTTATTTTTTATTTTTAAAAATTATTTGGCTGTACCAGGTCTTAGTTGCAGCATGTGAACTCGTAGGTGCAGCCTGTGGGATCTAGTTCCTTGACCAGGGATCGAATCCAGGCCCCCTGCATTGGGAACTTGGAGTCTTAGTCACTGGACCACCAGGGAAATCCCACAGTCTGTGTTTTAAAATAAAATACCCTCTGGATCATCTGACCCTGGCTCATGGGCATTCTTTAGGGGGGAATAACTGTGTGTGTGTGTGTGTGTGTATGTGTCTAACCAAAGAGCCATTCAATGGCAAGTATAAATCTCCCACGACATGGAGATACCATAGTTGAATTTGATTGTGAGGGAGAGTGTGATTTTCTGTTTATCCCCATAACTAGTGAACGCAGTGACAGAGCAGCCATGCGGGGGTGGGTGGTGTTTGGAGGCCTGGTCACTGAAGACCTTTCCTTCAATAGCCAAGGGTTACGCTGCACCTGCCTTCCAGGCCCTTGACATTCTGGGTGTGCCCAAGGCCAAGAGAGATGACTTTAGCAAGGAGTGCATCAGCGTCACCTGGAGGACTGGGTGAAATACAGATGGCTGGGCTCTATGGGGGAGATTCTGATTCATTAGGTCTAGGGACTAAGTGACTTCTTGGGAAAGACCTTGCTGACAGGAAAGATTGAAGGCCAAAGGAGAAGAGGGTGGCAGAAGATGAGATGGTTGGATGGCATCACTGATTCAATGTACATGAACTTGGGCAAACTCTGGGTGATAGTGAGGGACAAGGAGGCCTGGCTGTAGCCCACAGGGTCGCAAAGAGTCAGATACGACTTAGCGACTGAACAAGAACACCAAAGTCCAGGTGCGGGGCCCAGGAGTTTGTGTTCTGAGTGAGATTCCAGGAGGCGGTGATGCTGGTAACCGACCGCCTGCACTCTGAGAACTGCCAACTTAGACTACTAACCAGGGAGCAAGAGTGACCTGGGAGTGGTGAGATTGCCTGTCTCCAGCAGGACGCCGATTGACAGTAACCAGAGCTGAAAATCAAGCAACTCCTGCTCTGTAGGCACAGGGTATTCGGTTATTTCCTATTCTCTTCCTTCTCCTTTGACTTCTAGTAAGAATGTACTGTGCATATTATAACATAAGTAAAATAAACTGTATGAAAAAGGCATTAACATTGCTGGATGGGGAGAAATGGAAATATACTGTTGTAAGCTTGGAATAGGATGTATCAAATGATATAATATTATTTAAGGTACATTGTAGATTAATTTTCCTTCTGCGAACCCCAAAGCAGCCACTAAAACAACACAGCAAGTAATTATAGCTAATAATCCATCAGTGGAGATAAAATGAATCATAAAAATATTCAACTGAAAATAAAACAAGAGGGAGAAAGGGTAAAAAGAAGAGAACAACCCAATAAAACTAATACGACAGTTGTGTATTTAGTTTATGAATGTTGCTATTCATATCAAATATAGGTGGCCTATGCCCTCCAATTAAAAGGCAGAGATTGTCATTTTGAATAAAAAAGCAAGACCCAGCTATAAACTGCTTCTGAGAAACTCAATTTATATAAAGAGAGATGGTGGTTTAAAAATAAAAGGATGGGAAAAGATTTATCCTGACATATACTACGGCTATACTAGGTAGACAAAGAAGGCACCATAACAATGCTATCAACAAAAAGTACATTACATAATGATCAAAAGAATGAATTTATTGAGAGTACATGGCAATACTAAGCCTTGTTGAGAGTACATGGCAATACTAAACCAATACTAAACTGGCTGCTAAATACTAAGCAGCCAGTAGCAGAATCTCAAAATAAAGTCAAGCCTGATAGTACTTGGGACTTCCCCGGTAGTCCAGTGGTTAAGACTCTGCATTTCCAGTGCAGGGGCATGAGTTTCATCTCTAGTCAGGCAGGGCTTCCCAGGTGGCGCTAGTGGTAAAGAACCTACCTGGCCAATCCAGGAGACATTAGGAGATGTGGTTTTGATCCCTCGGTTGGGAAGATCCCCTGGAGAAGGAAATGGCTACCCACTCCAGTATTCTTGCCTGGAGAGTCCTATGGACAGAGGAGCCTGGTGGGCTATAGCCCATGGGGTCACAAGGAGTTAGACACGACTGAAGCGACTTATTGACCTAGACATGCACAGGGAACTAAGACCCTGGATGCCCCAAGATGCAGGAAAAAAAAAAAAATTCTACCAGTACTTCAAGGAGATGTAGAAAATTCCTACAGGTAAAGAAACTGACAAGTTCCATGTTATGAATCTACGATTGTAATCGTATATAAAGAGGTTTTCAAATGTGTTCACCCCAGATTTTGAACAGGAGCCTAGGTGGTGGTACACACAACCTGTGACAGCAGAGAAGCCGCTGTGGCAATGACAGGGGTGCCACAGGGGCCGGTGCCCATCGTGCAGGGTCGGGGGATGCAGCGGGACAGGTGCTGCCATCCCAAGTTCAGTGACAGTGGTGAGCTCCCAGGTGGGTCCTGCCTGCTGCGGAGACTTCCTTGCCATGATCTGCATTCCAAACCTGGTTCTCTTGCCTTCCTCTCAGCTTGTGAACCTTACCTAGAGCAGAGAGAAGTCACTTTCCTCAGTAAGGAGTGTGGCTGGGGAGAATCCCTCCATCACGAGCAATTCTGGGCACATCTCCAGACCTAAGCCCTAAGCCCTAAGACCTAAGACCTAAGACCTAAGTCTAAGACCTAAGCCAAAGGGAAGCACCTTCCTCTTCCCTCTTCCTCTCCATCGCCTTTTCTTTGAGCAGACCTCCAGCCTGGAGACCAGTGTCCTGTACAGCTCCTCCCACCAGCCTGCATTTCCCTTTGTTGATTGAGCCACAAGATCCTTTTCAGATGATGTTTGGAATTTATATGGGTGGCATAGTGGCAAAGAAATCCGCCTGCCAATATAGGAGACTCAGGAGATGGATTTAATCCCTCAGTTGGGTAGATCCCCTGGAGAAGGGAATGGCAACCCAGTCCAGTATTCTTACCTGGAGAATCCCATGGACAGAGGCGCCTGCTAGCCTACAGTCCATGGGGTCGCAAGGAGTCAGACACAACTGTGTACACACACACATGCATGCACACACACATGCAACATGGCCTAGGAACCCAAAGGTGTTGGCTGAAAAGCAAGTATTTTGAGTATTGAGAATTTCTCTGGTTATTCTCAGGTGGATGCTAATGCAGTGACTAGGTTTTCCTATGAGGGAATGCAAACTAGTACCGCCACTATGGAGAACAGTGTGGAGAGTCCTTAAAAAATTGCAAATAGAACTGCCTTATGACCCAGCAATCCCACTGCTGGGCATAACACACCGAGGAAACCAGAATTGAAAGAGACACGTGTACCCCAATGTTCATCGCAGCAGTGTTTATAATAGCCAGGACATGGAAACAACCTAGATGTCCATCAGCAGATGAATGGATAAGAAAGCTGTGGTACATATACACAATGGAGTATTACTCAGCCATTATAAAGAAGACATTTGAATCAGTTCTAATAAGGTGGATGAAACTGGAGCCTATTACACAGAGTGAAGTAAGCCAGAAAGAAAAACACCAATACAGTATACTAAGGCATATATATGGAATCTAGAAAGATGGTAATGATAACCCTGTATGCGAGACAGCAAAAGAGACACAGATGTATAGAATGGACTTTTGGACTCTGAGGGAGAGGGAGAGGGTGGGATGATTTGGGAGAATGGCACTGAAACATGTATATTATCAGGTAAGAAACGAATCGCCAGTCTATGTTCGATACAGGATACAGGATGCTTGGGGCTGGTGCACGGGGATGATCCAGAGAGATGATATGGGGTGGGAGGTGGGAGGGGGGTTCAGGATTGGGAACTCATGTACACCTGTGGCTGATTCATGTTAATGTATGGCAAAACCAATACAGTATTGTAAAGCAAAATAAAGTAAAAATAAAAATTAAAAAAATTAAAAATAAATAAATTAAAAAAAAAAAAAGAAAAGTTGCTCTGAAAGTCTTCTCTGTTTGAAAGCGTCTGCCTGTCTTTTCTCTAGCCGTTTGGACCAACTTTGCTCAAAGTTGGTGAGCAGTATATAAACTCTTCAACAATTCTCCTGCCTCTTCCATTCAAATAAATAAACAGAATATATGGCATTTCTACCAAAGGCAGCAGGAGAAGACATCCCATTTCATGCTTCAGCGATCTGACTAAGGAAACAAATACAGATTTTTCTTCCAAATGCCTTCAGGTTATAAGGCAAGTTGATTAAGGCCTCCGTTTAAGCCTCACCAGAGAAGTAAATGGATGATCAAGTGGGCCTACTCTTAAGAGAAAGAGGTTATGTCTAATACTGACTCTCCTAATCAGTTTGACATAAAGCATATTTCCCACAGACATGGCCCTCCAACCCATCTCGTGTGCAGGAGAGATGAAAGCCATATGGATTTCAGTTTCCTGTTAGCTGAGAATAAATTAGATCATGTTCTTTTCTCCTCCTTACCACTCCTTGGGGGATTCAATTTCCATGTAGATATGTCCGATATTATTTTTTAGGGAGGAGTTAATAAATTGCTTTTTTCCTTTTATCATACTGATATGATTCTTGCCTTTCCTTTCCCCTGGCTCTCCCTGCTGCCAATAAAATAATACAAAGCATAAGAAAACGAGAGAGGGAAGAGCTTCATGGGTAGTGATATTAGTTTGACCTTTTTGAGGCTGCAAAAGAGCTGATCATAAATCCTGGTAAATCACAGATCAAAACTGTTCCTAGAAATTCCTCAAGTGTAGTGATGTTCTTGACAAAGAGAATTATTTTCCCAGATTTTATTTTATTTTATTTATTTTTATCTTCCGACTGCACTGCATGGCATGTGGGATCTTAGTTCCCCAACGAGGGATCAAACTTGTGCCCCTTGCACTGGCAGCCCGAAGTGTTAACCACTGGACCACCAGAGAAACCCCCAGGTTTTAAATAGCATATTATATTAGCTGAGATAGAGCTACTTGCTGTAGTAAATAAAATTTAATGTCTCAGTGACCCAGCACAAGGAGAAGTTTTTGTTTCTCTCATAAATTTCATCCAGCAGTGGGGAAAGGAGAAGGAATGGGGTGAGGTTTGGTGAAGCAGATTTTGCTTCATGAAGTCTTTTATTAATCTAAACTAATATGAACACTGTTGCTTTCAAGTTTAATTTTTCAAACTGCCTGGGTATTCACTTCCACCCTGGGGATGGGAGGAGAGAGAAGGAGAAAGAGCGAGGGACAGACAGGCAGTTGGGATCATTGCAAGGTATTCCTTATGGGCTAGGCCTGGAAGTGGGGTATTATATTTGCTCACATTTTATTGGCTGAACACTGCTGTGTGGCTTGAAGAGCTGGGAGATATCTTGAAGTTGTGGGCCCAGGAGTAAAGAGAGAGCTAGCTTCTAGTTTCGTAGGAGGGAGTAGAATTTTAGCTCAGATGGTAAAGTGTCGGCCTACAATGTGGGAGACCTGGGTTCGACCCCTGGGTCGGGAAGATTCCCTGGAGAAGGAAATGGCAAACCACTCCAGTATTTATGCCTGGAAAATCCCATAGACCAAGGAGCCTGGTGGGCTACAGTCCATGGGGTCGCAAAGAGTTGGACACGACTGAGCGACTTCACTTCATTAGAATTTTCATGAGGCCATTTTTGAATTTGGGACCCAGATAATCAATATTAAATCATAATGTTTGTATTATATGTTTTATCGTTCATGAATATTTTTGTTGACTTTCTCTTGTAGTCATATTTTTAATTATATGATTTAAAGGTATTTTAACCTGATACTGTACTACCACTCCTTTTTCACTAGATTGCCCTATTTTTATGTTCATAATTTTGATTAAAGCTTCTCAGATGGTTCCATGGTAAAGAATCAGCCTACCAATGTAGGAGTCGCAGGACACATGGGTTTTGATTTCCGTGTGGGGAAGATCCCCTGGAGAAGGGAATGGAAACCCATTCCAGCATTCTTGCCTGGAGAATCCCATGGACAGAGGAGCCTGGTGGGCTGCAGTCCAGGGGGTCACAAGGAGTCAGACACGACTGAGCATATACACACGATTTTGATTAATCTTCCAACCAGACGGACTATGCCCTCAAGGCAGTTTTTTTCCCCAGGCCAAGTGTACGTGTGTTTTCTAAGCTCTTACATTCCTGAGATTTTTCTTCTGTTTTCTTGACAACTTTACTAAGTCAAGGGTTGTAAAACAGGGATGACAACTGATTCTCATATGTGGGGAATCAAAAGCATCCATCAATTGTATTTTTCTTGAACTGACAAAAATAATTTTCCATACTTCCTCCTCTAAGTGTTTGCTAGCATAGTTTTTTCTTTCAGAAGAATAACTGAGAAAGAAAAGAAATTCACTAGGGAAAGAATATTTACAGAAAGCAATCCTGATACCTTACTAAGATTACAGAAAATCCTGCATCTTATAGTAATGTTAAAAGCTTGACACTGTGTATTAAGAAATTGTTATCCACTATTCTAACATTTACTCAATTGCCAGTATACCTTATAGGAAATCCTGATCAAAAGCTCTGTTAGTTGCTAAAAATATTCAGCCATAGAGAGCTTTACTCTCATTAAAGAGAGAGGAAAAATTCCTATAAAGCCCCAATACTTTGGCCACCTGATGCGAAGAACTGACTCACCGGAAAAGACCCTGATGCTGGGAAAGATTGAGGGCAGGAGGAGAAGGGGGCGACAGAGGATGAGAAGGCTGGATGTCAACGTCGACTTAATGGACATGAATTTGATCAAATTCCAGGAGATAGTGAAGGATAGGTAAGCCTGGTCTGCTGCTGTCCGTGGGATCACAAAGAGTTGGACACAACTGAGCGACAGAACAACAATGAAATTGTTTAAATCTCCTCCTGATGTATTTACATTACTCGTGCTAGTCTACATTGATTTATTTTTAAAAAGAAGCTTTATTTTGTTCTAGGGGCTGTGACAGTTAATTAGTGGTACCTTCCAAGTCTCAGATTTTTTGAAAAAGAGTGAAGAAATCCAGACCCAGCTGATTCTCTTTTTTCCCACCTAAGCAAATGTCTTACAAAGGAAACTGAAAAGTAATATAACTAAAGAATGATTCTTTATGTATTTTGAAGTTACTTTTTGTGTTTCTTGATCATATATTCCTCTATAAAAATCTATAACATCTTTGTCTGCATTTTTAGTCTTATATTAAAAGAATAAGGTTGACTTTTTATTTTACAATGTGACTTTTTAATTTTATACTGTTTAACTGTGGAGTTTAAAATCTCTTGTTATCTGGAACCAGTATTAAGAATTCTACAATATTTAGACTGCTTTGGGCTACATAACTTAAAAGACAAATGAATATTCTAGCTTCTCTGAAAATGTCAAGTGTATAGAATTAATTACTTTCTATGGCCCTACCTGACCTTAGCTAATGAGGCCAGAAAAGTTCTTAGACGAATCCTTGACTTGAATTTGACCCTGGGGTCAGTGATGGTGACCCATTGAAGACACAGGCCCCTTGGCTTAAACAGAGAGCTTGCTTCCATGACTCTTGCCACCTCTCCTCTAATTAATTTCTCCTAATTTGTCTCATATTGAAAAGCAGAGACGTTACTTTGCCAACAAAGGTCCATCTAGTCAAGGCTATGGTTTTTCCAATAGTCATGTATGGATGTGAGAGTTGGACTGTGAAGAAAGCTGAGTGCTGAAGAATTGATGCTTTTGAACTGTGGTGTTGGAGAAGACTCTTGAGAGTCCCTTGGACTGCAAGGAGATCCAACCAGTCCATTCTAAAGGAGATCAGCCCTGGGACTTCTTTGGAAGGAATGATGCTAAAGCTGAAACTCCAGTACTTTGGCCACCTCACGGGAAGAGTTGACTCATTGGAAAAGACTCTGATGCTGGGAGGGATTGGGGGCAGGAGGAGAAGGGGACGACAGAGGATGAGATGGCTGGATGGCATCACCGACTCTATGGATGTGAGTTTGGGTGAACTCCGGGAGATGGTGATGGACAGGGAGGCCTGGCGTGCTGTGATTCATGGGGTCACAAAGTCAGGCACGACTGAGCGACTGAACTGAACTGAACTGAATTTGTCTCATTAATGCCTCTTCCTTCACCAGCTTCAGTGATTAGGGTTTCTCGGAGGCCAGTCCTAGGGTCACTTTCCTTCCCATTTCACACATTCTCTCTGAACAGTCTTGACTATCGCCACGGCATCTCTTACCACCTGCAAGGCAAAGGCTCCCAAATCTTCATCCACATCTAGATGTCTCTCCTGACTTGCAAGTCTCTGTGAGATCGGTACTTTCCTCTTCTTGTCTTCGTTTTGTTTTTCCCACAAACTGATGTTTCAAAGCTAGTACTGAGGAAGATGGAGGATTGAACATGAAGATGGCATTCTGGCACAATTGTTTTGGGGAAGATGAATTCCTGTTGAAGGAAATGTGGCCTGTCTATCCAATTTAAAACAGGCATTTCCTCTAGCTTAGAAATATCACTTCTAGGAATTTACCTTAGGAAATTATCCTAAGGAAATAATTGGACATGTGAATCAAAACATATTTACAAGGATATGGCTATGTTGTTTGTAATATCAAAAAAGTGGAGACCCCCTGAATTACAGGACCCTGTGCACAATGATATACAAGGCAGCCACTGATAGTCCTGTGTGTTTATTTACAGAGACATAGACAGTTGCCTCTGATAAGATGCTAATAAGAAAAGGCAGGGTATAAAACACTATAGGTGTTATGATTCAAATTTTATTAAAATATTTTATGTATATTTTATCATAAAAATATGAGAAGTTATACAATAGAATATTAACAGTTATCTCTGGATGATGGGATAGGATTACTGGTGATTTTCTCATTATTCTCTATTACTTACTATCTGAATACATATACAGTAGGGAATTACTGCTTTTATAAAACCATAAAGATATTTTTATTTTGAGAAGAAAGTGAGTTATTGTTTTAGAAAATTAGGAGTTTGGGATTAATAGACATCACTACTAAAACAGATAAACAATAAGGATCATCTGTACAGTGCAGGGAACTATATTTCAATTAAATCAATTGTATTTCAATGACAAACTGAAAATAAAAAAATACCCATAGATAATTATGGATAAAAGAAAAATCATCTGTCCATGCATTAAAATTGCTCAGGTAAAGTGTCTGTTTATCTGAAACCCAGAGCTTTCTCTTGTGTGCTCTGATTTATTCTGCTCAATGAATGTTGATTGAGCCTAGGGTGTCCTCTCCTTCCACTTTATCTAGTAGTTTAATGGCTATTTCTACCTGGATGTTCCACATGCTCCTGATGTCAATATGTCTAAAACAGAATTTACCATAATGTCTTGAAATCTATCTCCTCCTATATTCCCAGTCTCAGCTAACAGGGTCTTAATCCACCCAAGGAGAAAGTCGGGGAGTCATCACGGAGCCCCCATTTACCTCTCCTACCACATTTAGTAACATGCAAGTCCTGTGGCGGTACTGTTCTTTAAAATCTACCCTCTCTTCTCCATTTCCCGTTCAATGGTCCTAGCTAAGCCCCTAAGCCTTGCTTCCTTAGATTGTTGCAATCATCCCCAAACTGTTAGATCATTCAGCTTATAAAATCTTAAATGTTTTTGCTTAAACAGCTTCATTTTTCCACTCCTCTTCTTTCTCCAACCCTGTCCACTGGGAGAATGACTGGTCAACTCTCAAGACTAGGTTCAAATGTCACTTCTAACTTTTCTATTGAAATTGGCAGGTCTTCTCCTTGGGATCCTTACTGGGAACTGCAATAGGTCTCCTATAGTGATGATAATGGCTAATATTGATTGAGCTTTCATTGAGTTCAACCATCATTTAAAAGCTTCACATGTTTTAACTCATTAAATACTTTCAACCACTCTGTGAGATAGGTACTATTATTATCAACAGTTTATAGATAAAGAAGCGGGTTTAGTGAACTTATTTTGCCAAACATCACACAATCAGGAACTAGGATTTGAATCCAATGTTGGCTTGAGAGCTTTCACCCTTAGTTCTAAGATGTTCACACATCTGTGTACCTTTAATCTATACTGTATTGCAGCATAGCATCTTATTGTACCTCTTTTCCTACCAATATGTATGGCTCTGTGCAGAGGTCACATACAGTTCAGTTGCTCAGTGATGTCCAACTCTTTGCGACCCCATGGACTGCAGCATGGCAGGCCTCCCTGTCCATCACCAACTCTTGGAGTTTGCTCAAACTCATGCCCATTGAGTTGGTGATGCCAACCAAACATCTCATCCTCTGTCATCCCCTTCTCCTCCTGCCCCCAATCCCTCCCAGCATCAGGGTCTTTTCCAATGAGTCAGTTCTTCACATCAGGTGGCCAAAGTACTGGAGTTTCAGCTTCAGCATCAGTCCTCCCAATGAATATTCAGGACTGATTTCCTTTAGGATTTACTGGTTTGACCTCCTTGCAGTCCAAGGGACTCTCAAGAGTCTTCTCCAACACCACAGTTCAAAAGCATCAGTTCTTCAGTGCTCAGTTTTCTTTATAGTCCAACTCTCACATCCATACATGACCACTGGAAAAACCTAGCTGTGACTAGATGGACCTTTGTCAGCAAAGTAATGTCTCTGTTTTTTAATATGCTGTCTAGGTTGCCCATAACTTTTCTTCCAAGGAGCAAGCATCTTTTTAAATTTCATGGCTGCAGTCACCATCTGCAGTGATTTTGGAGCAACAAAAAATAAAGTCTGTCACTGTTTCCATTGTTCCCCCATCTATTTGCTGTGAAGTGATAGGACCAGATGCCATGATCTTAGTTTTCTGAATGTTCAGCGTTAAGCCAACTTATTCACTCTCCTCTTTCACTTTCATCAAGAGACTGTAGTTCTTCTCCACTTTCTGCCATAAAGATAGTCTCATCTGCATATCTGAGGTTACTGATACTTCTCCAGCAATCTTGATTACAGCTTGTGCTTCATCCAGCCTGGCATTTCACATGATATACACTGCATATAAGTTAAATAAGCAGGGTGACAATATACAGCCTTGACATACTCCTTTCCCTATTGGAACCAGTCTGTTGTTCCATGTCCAATCCTAACTGTTGCTTCTTGACCTGCATACAGATTTCTCAGGAGGCAGGTAAGGTGGTCTGGTATTCCCATCTCTTTCAGAATTTTCCATAGTTTGTTGATATCCACACAGTCGAAGTCTTTAGCATGGTCAGTAAAGCAGAAATAGATGTTTTTCTGGAACTTTCTTGCTTTTCCAATGATCCAACGGATGTTGGCAATTTGATGTCTGGTTCCTCCGCGTTTACTAAATCCAGCTTGAACATCTGGAAGTTCACAGTTCACATACTATTGAAGCCTGGCTTGGAGAATTGTGAGCATTACTTTGCTAGTGTGTGAGATGAGTGCAATTGTGCGTAGTTTGAACATTCTTTGGCATTGACATTCTTTGAGATTGGAGTGAAAACTGATCTTTTCCAGTCCTGTGGCTACTTCTGAGTTTTCCCAATTTGCTGGCATATTCAGTGCAGTGCTTTCACAGCATCATCTTTCAGGATTTGAAATAGCTCAACTGGAATTCCATCACTGCCACTAGCTTTGTTCATAGTGATGCTTCCTAAGGCCCACTTGACTTCACATTCCAGGATGTCTGGCTCTAGGTGAGTGATCACACCATTGTGGTTATCTGAGTCATGAAGATCGTTTTTGTATCCTTCTCATCCTAAATAAATGTGTGCAGTGATTGATCAATTGGACTTTCCAGGTGGCGCTAGTAATAAAGAATTTTCCGGCCAATACAGGAGACACAAGAGATTTGGGTTCGATCCCTGGGACAGGAATATCCCCTGGAGTAGGAAATGGCAAGCTTCTCCGGTATTCTAGCCTGGAAAATTTCATTGACAGAGGAACCTTGCAGGCTACAGTCCATGAAGCTGTAGAATTGGACATGACTGAGCAACTAAGCACATAAGGATGGAATGTCTAAGCCAAATGGAATTAACATTGTTTAGAGTTTTTTTGTTGCTTATTTTGTTTAACCTGAATGGACTCTGAGGTCCCTTTTATTGGAAAACAGTAGAGTACTGTTCCCTCTTGCTTAGTGGACTATATCTTGCCTAGTGATGAGATTGTAGAGGAGAATCAACTGAATCAGTTCTTGCATATTGAATGCAACGATACTTGCCTGAGAAATGGTGGAGATGATCTTTGTGGAAAATATAATCAAAAGTAAAATGTGACTCTCAGTTTACTGGAGAAAGACAAATCTCATTCAAGCCATGTGTAAACATGGCAAAAATAAATCTCTTTGTAGGTATTTGGAAGAAAACAATAAAACTACTTAGTGAATGTTTATCATTTCAGAGTTCTATACATATTAAAGATACCTGGGTTAAACAGACCTCATGGTTAACTAGGGCTTCCCCAGTTACTCAGAAATATGCAATGCAGGAGACTCAGGAGACTGAGTTTGATCCCTGGGTCAGGAAGATCACCTGGAGGAGTCAGTGACAACCCACTTCAGTATTCCTACCTGGAGAATCCCAGGGACAGAGGAGCCTGGCAGATTATAGTCCATGGGGTCACAAAGAATTGGACATAACTGACTGAGCATTCACAGAGAGGTCACATATACACACTGCCATTTCTATCATCTAGATATCTTTTATTCTTATTTATTTTCATATCTTTTTGTTTATTTATTAATTTTTAGTTGAAGTATAGCTGTTGTACAATATTACATAAATTACAGGTGAACAACATAGTGATTTTTTAAAGGCTATATTCCTTTTATAATTACTAACATACACTGGCTATATTCTCTGTGCTGCACACTATAACCTTGTAGATTATTTATTTTATACATGATAGTATGTACCTATTAATCCCCTAACCCTAGCTTGCTCCTCCCCTCTAGGTGTCTTTTAAACATCCTTTGAGCTCCTACCTCCTGAATGCAGACCTTTCATAGCATGCTCACTAGTCTGTTCCTCTTGTGCTGCCTGTACACTGCTCACAATCTTTTTGAAACACAATTGGGATCAAGTCACAATCCTTGTTCAAACCTCTAGTGACGACTCATTGTCCCAGGGTAGCGTTCACGCTCTGTTGCCAGGTCCCCACAAAGGTTGTCATCATGTCTTACTAGCCCTTGCTTCTGTCTCTTGATTCAAGCACTGACAAGTCCACCTTGTGAAAATACTGTCATTCCCTGAACATGGTATGTTTCCTCTGCCCAGAATATCTTTTCTTCTCATTAGTTTCAAGATCCATCTCTTCTACTCTCTCTATGCCTTCAAGGAATTCCCTTTGCTAAGTGATGTTCTTTCTCTTCCACATCTGACAAGGGTAACTCTGACATACCCTTTAATAGATGTACCATAATTACCTGTTCACGCAATCTATTTCCCTCTTTGTACTAGAACTTGAGGTTGGGGACAATTTTTTATTTTGTGTATTAGTGCTTCTCAAACTTTAGTGTACATATAAATAATCTGGAGCGCTTCTAAAATGTAGAATCTGAATCACCAGGTCATAAGTGAGGGCTGAGTAAGCATTTCCAAGAACTCTCCAAAAGAATATCAATGTTGTCAGCCTGTAGATCACACCAGGGAGATGTATTTTGGGCAGTTAATTTTGAATAAATGAATCAAAATAAAAAAACAACCCAAATAAAACATATTGTCAGACTATGTTCTACTTTATTTTTAGTTTCTTTTTTTAAGCAAGTGATTAATATTTTCATTCAGTCTATGTGTCAGCCTAGTCATCATTATATTTTTATAGCTTTAACATTTCCTCACATTGTAATATTGTTATATTTTTTCTTCTTTACATTTTTCCTTTTTTAGAATTAAATTTTGTTTTAACCAGGACTAATATTGCAAGAATCTATGACTACAATGGGGTAAAACTTAAATCTTGAAACAAAATTCTTAAAAAAAATTTTGTATGTCCATAGACACTATTTTAATCATAACCAATACTACATAAAATTGCATTGGGTTAAAACATATATTCAGAAGTTAATCAATGTACCGTGCTGATTCACTCAGAATGTTCTCTGTCATGTTTTTGAACAAGTGTTTTTTTTTTTTTTAAAGAAATCAGCTAAACTTTAAAGAGGATGCTTGATTTTCATAGTCACATCCCATTCTGATTAATATTCATTTACATGTGTACCACACAAACCAATTAGCTTACTACATCTGGGCTAATTTGTGCTCAAACTTAGATTTTCCACATTCTTTTCCTCTATGATTAAAAAAAAAGATGAAATTCAGTTCTTTACAGCTGGAAAGAATCCATGGACATGTTCCACAAATTTTGAATATTTTACTCACTATCAACCTCTCTACGTTGGAGACCAAATCCAAAGGCTCAGATATATCAATTACATCCTAAGAAATTCAGATCAGTCACCAAGAAGTTAACGGGAACATCTGATTATTTTTATGATGATAATGAACAAATCAGTGAAGACTAACACAACTCAATTAGAATCACAAAACTGATTCAATAGCAACAGTAACAAAAGGCTGATTCAACTGGTTGATAACACCGGGTGAGATCGAGTTTGCTTCCACTGTATTGCTTAAGAACACTGATAAACAAACGTTCTATGTTTCATCAGAAAACCTGCAGCAATAAGCACCCTTTAAACTCCAAATCCCCGTGCTCAATAAATAATGCTATTTTCTCTCCTGTAAGGTCTCAGTTTCCTACTTAGTTGCTATGCCCTGCTTTGGCTGCGATTTATAGGTACTTTTAATTCCAAACATGTGAAATCTTTCGTTTTAAGGAGACACAGGTTATGTATTTGTTTTAGTGTACCTCAGGGAGCAAAGCCAATGTGCACTGACGCTTCTATTAGCAGTAGTAAGAATGGTGATTAAAGGGCTAGACATGTCTGGCTGATTCATCTGCTCTCTTTTCATTTCATTTTGTAGGGACTAAATGTAGCTTGAAGTAAAGTTTTATTTTAAATTAGCATTCAATGCTATCCAGCCAAGAAAGACGGTTTATTTATTTTTTCTCCCAAATGTGTTCCCTTGTACACAGAGAAATTCACGATCCGCTTTCCACTATGTGTGAACTTCTCAAGTCATATGAAAGAACTGCTAATCTGGAATGTAGAGAAAAGGTCCACGGTATGGCTAGAAGATCACCTTTCACCTTGTCACTTTAAAATCACAAACGCGTGATGTGTGGATTGATCAGTGTTTAGAAACTTCTCAATTACTTGATAACATCAAGGGAACTCCCGGGCAATCCAGTGGTTAGAACTTCCAGCAGCAGGGGTGTGTTCGAACCCTAGATGGGAAATTAAGATTCCACATACTGCAGTGGTGTGGCCAACAACAAACAAACAAACAAAAAAAACAAAACAAAAAAGGACTAGAACTGGAGAGGCATCAGGTAATCTAAACTTCTGGCTTCAAGTGCAAAGGTTGAGTCACATTTGGCCTTCTCCCACTGGTCACACGTTCTCCAGTTTGCATGGTTCCCACTTGATTAATGTCTTGCATTTATGTGGCCTGCTTGATTCCTAGATGCATCTTCCTGCTTTGAAGTTTTCGGTTGTGTAAAACTTCATGACCGCACACAGAGACATGGAGGTGAGGGGCAGAGAATAGAGTGGGACTTGCCCATCTGGATTTAGACAGAGACCAAGAATACACCTCACTCAAAGGTTATTGGAAATATACTTGAATTAAGCTTGGATAAGGACACACATTTATAAATCTGAAGACCCTGATGCTGGGAAAAATTGAGGGCAAGAGGAGAAGGGGGTGACAGAGGATGAGATGGTTGGCTGGCATCACTGACTCAATGGACATGAGTTTGAGTAAACTCAGGGAGATAGAGATCGACAGAGAAGGCTGGCACGCTGCTCCTCATGGGTTCTCAAAGAGTCGGACATGACTTAGTGACTGAACAATGACAACAGGGGAACTTACTCTGAGAGGGAGCAATCCTAAGACTGAGGTCAAAGACATCAAGAGTCATCTTCACGAGCAGGGGCAGCAAATATAATGTGGCAGGACTCTGGCAGGTAAGGAGGGGGACTGTGGTGGGGAGTCATCTTTTGAGAGGAACTTTAAGGACTAGCAAGGAACTATCCTGCAAGAATAGGGTGCAGGACCTCATTCCCTGGGAGGGTAGACAGAATGAAGCAGAGACCCCCTTTGCTGAGAACTGAGGCTCATGACAACCAAAATGTAGGACTCTGGGTCTTTGGGGAAAGCGATGTGGCAGCTCAATTGTTAAATCCAGGACAACCAGATATGCTGAGTTTTGGTAACCGGCAGGCTGAAGTTGTTGGTGCCTTCTCTAATTCAAGAATAGGGTCAAGAGCCAGAGCTGGAAGCAGCCAAAAGATGGGAGATGTCCTTATATCTGACCTTGAGAACCTGGGGAAATGAATGCAGAGCAATTAGAGTAGCTCTGGGATGCCTAAGTGGGTGAAAGGAATATGGGAGAACTCTTGATTTCATACATCCATTTAGACATAAGATGTTTAGTTAGCATAAAGTCTGAAGTCTATTAAAAAGAAACAACTCAGGGTAGAAATCTGTGCAAACACATTATAACACATTATATTAGAGAGAATATATCAATTATCTCCCTTTGTCCTTCAGTGTCTGTTCAACCTGTATTAGCTAAACTCACATTGAGCGATCACTCATATATATAAATGAGAATTAGGGTTTGAAGTCCAGGGACTTCCCTGATGGTCCAGTGGTTGGAACTTCGTCTTCCAGTGCAGGAGCATGCAGGTTCCATCACTGGTCAGGGAGCTAAGACCCCACATGCCTTGCAGCCAAAAGACCAGAATATAAACAGTGGAAGCAATATTGTAACATGTTCAATAAAGACTTTAAAAAATGATTCACATTTCAAAAAAACCTTAAAAATATAAAAGAATTTGAAGCTCACAGTTCTTGCCTTAATCCCCAACTTGGTCCTCCCCATGAGAGAAATAGCCCTTTGCCTCTTGAGCATTTGAGGGTTAACTAGCCAGGGAATGGATTACTGCTTAAGCAGAGGGAGAGATTAGATGAGGGATGATAACATGCAGCCCTGGGCTGTTATACCTCTGATAGGCATCTCTAATTGATTACAGCACTTGTTTCCTGCTCATCTTGGATAAGGCCTCGGAATCTCTCCCAATGCCATGCTCCAGGAGCCAATCAATTAGGGTTGACACTGGAAATGAAATGCATCTGCCCTTCTTTTATTAGGGTTTTACTGCCAAGTTGCTGTGGATGAAGCCACTGACTGGGGAAGAGCATCCATGTCCAGATTGAAAGCAGGCAAATTGCCAGTCAGGGAAGTTTACACCAGAATAAGAAAAGGTATATTAATTTGTGTTTATCCCCCCTTCTCTCCCCACCTCTTCTATGTAGGTAAGCAAATCCCTTATAATTCCTTGCCTGTGGCATTATTGCTGGGCAGAAAGTATAAGATATAACAGCGCATGCATGCATGCTCAGTTGCGTCTGACTCTTTGCGACCCCAGGGACTGTAGCCCGCCAGGCTCCTCTGCCCATGGGGTTTCCCAGGCAATAATACTGGAGTGGCTTGCCATTTTCTCCTCCAGAGGATCTTCCTGACACAGGGCTTGGACCTGCATCTCCTGCATTGCTGGTGGATTCTCTACCACTGAGCCCCCAGGGAAGACTTACTGGAACACTTACAGTGGCTAAAGTCTTAGGCTTCAGGTAGAAGTACAGCTGAACTTACAGCATCCCTTGATGAAGGGGTGGTTGGCAAGACTTCACTCTGCCTTTGTGATCAGCACAAAATCTT
Organism: Budorcas taxicolor; assembly: GCF_023091745.1. Classification (NCBI taxonomy): domain Eukaryota; kingdom Metazoa; phylum Chordata; class Mammalia; order Artiodactyla; family Bovidae; genus Budorcas; species Budorcas taxicolor. Next base: position 18,056,545 of record NC_068930.1, on the reverse strand, counting down.
TTCATGCAAGTTCAGGCAGGAGTGAAGGTTGAAAGGAAATGGTTTGAATAGTGACAGACGTATTCCATTTGATCTTTGGATTCCTGCCTCATCCTTTTCCACCTTGCAACCTGTGCAACAACAGACTCCCTTGCCCTTTGGTTTCTGATCTGTTTTGGCTATAGGAATCCTGGCAGGAGAGAGAAGGGAGAAGAGGGAGTGATGCAGGACTATTTACCTCCCTGGCTCTGTCCTCATGTGGCTTCCTGGAGCTAGTTTGTCCCTGCACCAGTGATCACTGCCACTGTCTACATCAGCCTGCCACTCTGTCCTCTCCTTCCCACTCTGCAGACTGCTCCTCCCCTCATTCCTCTGGGAAAATTGGCTATAACTGCTCTGCTGTTATTGGACTCATGATACTTCCCTCTTCCTGTGGCTTCCCCTCTCCTAATTTGAAGACATCATCTCTTTCCTGTTGGGACCCTGATCGGTACAGATTGTTTATTTATAGTCTCCTTCTACCCACATCCCTGTAGGATTATCACTGAAATGAGCCTAAATAGCTCCTTCTTCCCTTCTTTCTTTTTGGAACACACAGAAAAGAATCTTTTTCTTCAGTTTTAGCTTTTACAAAAGACAGGTGGTACTGTTACACTGGGGGCTTCCCAGGTGGTTCAGTGGTAAAAAAAAAAAATCCACCTGCAATGCAGGAGACCCAGGAGACATGAATTTGATCCCCAGTCCAGGAAGATCCCCTGGAGGAGGAAGCAGCATATCACTCACTCCAGCATTGTTGCCTGGGGAATCCCATGGACAGAGCGACTGAGCAACTGAGCCCAAGACTTCATCTATCCCTGGATGTCTGGGATCCCTTACTCTGAATGGTAGACCACCATGTCATTCACATCTCTGAGAAGAAGAGTAAGTTCAGAACCAGTTGCTAATCTGTGGAAGGTCTTTATAATTTCCCTTTCTCAGTTCACAGTAATTCTGTTAAATGGCCATGGGTTCCTCTGGGAAGGAACTGGTGACTCATTTTAGGTTTCTTTCGACCAGCCCTAAGTTTGTTCACCTATGTATGTCAAGCATCACCTCTTTCATTTCTTGAGAGTCAATACACTACTATTGCATATTCTTGGCAATCAAAACACTCTAAGACAGTGTCATCGATAAGTTATACTAAGATATTTAAGGAACTCATAGTGTCAATCATACATGTCATACTAGAGAACTGAGAAAACGTCTGCGAGCGTGTGTGCTCCATCCCTTCAGTTTTGCCCACCTCTTAGTGACCCTATGGTCTGCAGCCCACCAGGCTCCCCTGTCCATGGGATCTCCAGGCAAGGATACTAGAGAGGGTTGCCACTCCCTTCTCCAGGGGATCCTCTCAACCCAGGGACTGCAGGCAGAGTCTCTACTGTTGAGCTACCAGAGAAGCCCAAGAAAGAGTATAGATACTCCAATTCATGTCATAAAGCTAGAATAATTTTAATTCTAAAACCCCAAAAGACAGTATTATAAAGGAATAGACAGGCCAACATTATCATGGATATATTTGCAAAGTTTCTAAACAAATTATCAGTAACCCAAATCTAGCAATGTACACCTGGATTAATGGCTCAGTTGAAATTATCCTAAGACTTGCTTGAGTATTTGAAAATCAATGAATGCAATTCACTGCAACTGAATAAAAAGAAAACTATATGATTATCTCAATAGACAGAAAAATACTTTATAAAATTCAAAATCTGTTCATAATAAAGAATAGATATATGAAACTAAAGAGACAAGACTGAGTGACTGAGCACGTGAAAATAAAACTAAAAATTATTTTGAGCTAAATGGCTCACCATAATGAACTTAGTGATAAATGGATGATCTTTTCAATGATTTGTGTCAGGTCAATTGGATATCTGTGTTCAAAAAGTGAAGCTTGACCTCTGCCTTTCACCTTAAAGAGCAATTCTTTGTGATGAAGAAAAGGTCATGACCTAAATCAATTAAACTTGTAGAAATTAACAGACGGAAATATTTTCATAATATTGGGATAGGCAAGGAGTTTTAAACAGGATACCAAATGTCCCAATTTGGTATAAAAGACAAGATTTATAAACTAGATCTTATTTTTAAAAAGACCCTGTTAAGAAAGTGAAATGACAACCCCTAAGAGGAGACATTTGATACAGAAATCCAAAGTAGGCCCCATGCTTTGGAGTCAGATGGTTTAGGTTAAAACTCCCATACAGTGTCTGTGTGAACTCTGGATAAATTATTTAAACTCTTTGGGCTTCATTTATTTCATATAAAATGGAGATATAATGGATACACTCTAAAGATTATATATGATAATATATATAGTGTTTCTCTATAGTTTTCAACTGTATGAGCTAACAAATTTCCTTTATTGTTAAAAAGACAAAAAACAAAGTAGGACCCATATCCAGAATATATATATATTTAAATGTCTACAAATAAATTATAAAAGTTAGACTCTGAAAACGGGTAAAAGACTTGACCCTCATTTCACAAAAAAAGTGAAAGTGAAGTCGCTCAGTCGGTCCGACTCTTTGTGACGCCATGGACTGTAGCCTACCAAGCTCTTCCTTCCATGGAATTTTCCAGGCAAGAGTACTGGAGTGGGTTGCCATTTCCTTCTCCAGAGGATCTTCCTGATCCAGGGATCGAATCCAGGTCTCCAGCATTGTAGGCAGACTCTTTACCATCTAAGCTTCCAGGGAAGCCCTATTTCACAAAATAGGATACCCAAATGCTCCCCTAACTATATAAACACATCACTGATATTATCAGTGATTATATTAATAAAAGGTGGAAACTGAAATCACAATATGATGTTGCCACACTCCCATCAGATAGGCTAACACTAAAAAGCTGATGATGCCCAGTATTCTACCAGAGGAAGTGATTACTTGGTGCAACCAGTTTACAAAACTGTTTTTTGGCATTTAGCAAAGCTCAGCACCTACTTTATTAGCCAGCAACTCTACCCCTGAGTACATATCAGATGAATACTTATATTCACCAAAAGATATGTTCAAGAATTACCAGAGGAGCTTTTCTCATAACTGCCCCAAATTAGAAACAACCCAATTAGCCATCAAAACTAGAATGAAATAAATTGTATTGTATACATACAATGCAGTTTCGCAGAAATGGAGAACAAACAACCCAAACTACTTTATACATACAATAACATGAATGAATTGGAAGAGAAAATGGCAATCCACTCCAACAGTCTTGCCTGAAAATCCTATGAACAGAGGAACCTGGTAGGCTATATAGTCCTGCTGCTTCTGCTAAGTCACTTCAGTCGTGTCCAACTCTGTGCAACCCCATAGACGGCAGCCCATCAGGCTTCCCTGTCCCTGGGATTCTCCAGGCAAGAATACTGGAGTGGGTTGCCATTTCCTTCTCCAATGCATGAAACTGAAAAGTGAAAGTGAAGTCGCCTAGTCGTGTCCGACTCTTAGTGACCCCATGGACTGCAGCCCACCAGGTTCCTCCATCCATGGGATTTTCCAGGCAAGATTACTGGAATTGGGTGCCATTGCCTTCTCCACCATATAGTCCATGGGGTCACAGAAGAGTCAGACATGACTTAGTGAGTAAACAACAACAAATAGACAAAGAAAAATCAATGGTTTTTATTTTCAATCATCTAAACTCTCCCGGAGAATTTGACTATACCTTCAAATAGCAACTAAGTAAAGGCACATCTGTTCTATAGGGTTTCCCAACATGTGGGTTCATTAGGTCTGTCCACTGCCTTTCTCCCTCTTAATATTTCTGTATTTGGTCCTCTCTCTTGGCTTGTGAAGCAGATGGTCTTTGTCAGTTGAATTATACCAGACCTTTGAATTTTCCCCACAAGCATACCTATGCTCCAACTGCTTTTTTGCTACAGGCCAGAATAATATACCCATCATCTTTATGCTTGCAAACGGTACACCAGATGAATGCTAAAGCAGAAATGATATATAGATACCTAATGAATCCACAAATGACTCAGGAGATACAGAGTCAACTGAAATTGTCTCCCGTGATTTTGGTAAATTTAACAAAGAAAGAGGGTTAGCTTTGTCTACGACTCTCTTTTTTATTTCATTTGATCATGATTTGGTGAGTTTGAGGAAAATGCATTTTAGATTGCTTGAGTTTTGGGCTGCACACATTAAGTCATTCATGAGTGAATACCTACTATTGCTAGGGACCAGGGACATAAAATTAATGATGTATGGTTTTTCCATGAGCTCAAGTAGATAATTTAAAAACTGTAATTTGTTAAAAAGTATGGGTAAACAGTTTTATGAAAACACAGGAAAGAAAGAATTTAACTCTCCCCTGAAAGGTCAGGGAATATATATTTAGTTAAAACTATTCATCCGGGTCAGGAAGATCCCCTGGAGAAGGAATAGGCAACCCATTCCAGTATTCTTGGGCTTCCCTGGTGGCTTAGGCAGTAAAAAACCCACCTGTAATGCAGGAGATCTGGATTTGGGCATGAAAACCCACTTCAGTAACTGGGAGACTCCCCATGGACAGAGGAACCTGTCCATATCCTTGTGGACAGGAAAGGCAATGGGATCTAAGAAGAGGACATGCCCCAACCAATGACGGTTCAATTCTCAATCAACTGAGATCCTTTTTCAGCACACACACACACACACATTACTGTAAATATGTTGACTATTATTGATGAAATGGAATTACAGAAAGAACCACCTAAAGTAAATCATAGTCTCTAATTTACTAAGATCAAAAATTCAGTGTCTTACTTAAGACAATCAGAATTGTGTTTTGGGGAAATTTTAGAAAGCAAAATGAAGAAGAGAAGTAGGTCAGGTGAGTGATTGCTCAAGACTGAAAAGCCTCCAAGAGACAGTAAACCTGAAGACATTTGCCCTTTAATATGGCAGGAAAGTCACCCCTCGTGTATTTCTTAGACCTATGATAAACAGTCCCTTTACCCACAGCTAGTTAAAGCAGGGGTGCTGGACAGATAACTCCATGCATGCCAAAGTCCTTCCAGGATCAGGAATTGGTTTTATTAACCTTGTTTAAGGGTATGCAAATTTTAGCACACCTTTGGCTCAGTGGTAAAGACTCTGTCTGCCAAGGCAGGAGATGTGGGTTCAATCCCTGGGTTGGGAAGATCCCTTGGAGATGAAAACGTCAACCCACTCCAGTATTCTTTCTTGGGAAATCCCAGGGACAGAGGAGTCTGGTGGGCTACAGTCCATGGAGTCTCAGAGTCAGATACAACTTAAGAACTAAACAACAATAACAATGTCATATTGCATCAATAACTTTTTCTGAATTTGTGTGGATCTCAAAGTTCTTCCCAGGCCCTGGATCACTAAATTCTTTACTTTTCTCCGTGGGTCTGACACCTAGAAGGGAACCTCCTATAATATTCCCAGTAGTAGGAATCACTGCTTTATTCTCGCCATACCCGCTAACTCCAAGGCTGCGTTCTCTCGTGTACCAAAATGGTACTCAGTGTACTGGACGGGCAACACTTTTCCCTCCTGCTTGATGCTGCACAAATGTATTAGGTCTTCAAACTGATCTCTATAACACTGAGCTAGCTCTGTATTGAAGCCACCCATAACTTATCCCCCTGCTCTGACACTCTGGCTTTGTTCTTAGCTCCAGGACTAATTTGCTGACCTTGAACTTTTTGAAACACAGTTTTCATTTGCTCCCATTCCTCCTGGCTTCCTGCTCAGTGAGCCTGATCCTTGTGTCTATATGCTGGGTGTAGACCACTGTGTTGGGGCCCTTAACTGGATTTGCTTTGATTCTGATTGCAAAGACCTGCTACATATTAGATGATGATAATAATCAGGTCTTGTGTGAGAGGCTTTCTGTACATTATCACATTTAATATTCACAACATTTTAAGGTTATCCATCACCTTCCTGACTTTTTAAATGAAGAAACTGCAGGTCAGAGAGTAAGACATCTGCTGGAGGTCACATAGTGAATACACAGAAGCTCAGATTGTCTCCTTCCACAGAAGAAGACAAATTCCTACAAATCATTATATACCCTGCATCCCTGTATATAGAGACAGAGGAGATTTGGAATTATAACTCCCCCCTCCACCAGTCCTAAAGGCCATAACTCTATCCGTCACTTTGCCAGCATTTCTCTTAGTTCTTATCAGTCAGTTGTCTCTTTGTGTGGGGAGATCTTCAGCCTGCCCTCGAGCATTGTCCAGATGCATGCTGGTGTTCTGTACAAACCCCTCCAGGGACTAATTTTGCAAGAAACATCTCAAGGCAACAAAGAGTGAGATACTTAGTGGAAGGGTGCTCTAGGAGGGAAAGGAGCAAATAAAGCAACAGCTGGATTCTCAAGAGGAAATACTTTGATTCCTATTATGAAGGTACCTTGTTAAATGAAAAAGGTGTAGCATGAGTGTACTTTGCTGCCTCTTATGTATGAAACACGTGCAAACATTGGCTTTTTTAAAGTAGTGGGACAATAAACTGAAAACTAACAAAAATCATTATTCATGATGGAAGTGAGAAAGAAAATGAAGAGGATTATTCTTTGTTTAATGGTCTTGACTTTGGAACCATGGAAATGTTCTGCGGCTGCTGCTAAGTCACTTAATCGTGTCCGACTCTGTGTGACCCCATAGACGGCAGCCCACCAGGCTCCCCCGTCCCTGGGATTCTCCAGGCAAGAACACTGGAGTGGGTTGTCATTTCCTTCTCCAATGCATGAAAGTGAAAAGGGAAAGTGAAGCTGCTCAGTCGTATCAGACTCTTAGTGACCCCATGGACTGCAGCCTACCAGACTCCTCTGTCCATGGGATTTTCCAGGCAAGAGTACTGGAGTGGGGTGCCATTGCCTTCTCCATGGAAATGTTCTACATTACTATAAATACAAAGGGGAACATAGTTACAATCTCTGGAATTATAAAGCAGAATTAAAGCCGTGAACACAGTTGTGTGTGAAGTTGGCAGCATAATGACACAGAAAAATTAGTACCAATTACTTCTAACCACAATAATTTGAGTAATTCTACTGTACATGTCTAATAAAATAATCCCAAGAATACAAGAAACTGCTAAGAAACTTTAGACTATTTTAGTAATAATGTTGGTATTAGTGTTTTGAAAATATTAGATAAATGAAAGTGAAAGTGTTAGTTGCTCAGTCGTGTCCATTTGTGACCCCATGGACCGTAGCCTGCCAGGCTCCTCTGTCCGTGGAATTCTCCAGGCATGAATACTGGAGTGGGTAGCCATTCCCTTCTCCAGAGGATCTTCCTGACCCAGGGTTTGAAACTGGGTCTCCTGCATTGTACACAGATTCTTTACCATCTGAACCACCAAGAAAGTCCATTAGATACAAATTTAAAAATAAAATTAAATAAGTAATTAGTGCAATTAAGGGGAAAGAGTCTCAGAGTAAGACAAAAAGCATATAAAATCAAGAAAGAAGGTAAATTACTATAATTTTTCATTTGAATTGGATGTATCAACATGAATTTAGAATTTTTTCTCTTTCTATAAAAACATGTATTTCCTGGCCTTGTTTTTGAAATAAAAAATGTCTAGAAGTAATAACAACCCAGTGGCAATTGCAACGTTGGCATCCAGATTGTTGCTTTATATGCTATTTCTCACCAAAAGGAATCAGGATCCCTCAGAAAAAATGGCTCATTTCCTCTCTGGGACAGAATTTCTATAAGAGCCAGAAATACCTTGGGGTGCAAGACAAACTGGTGAGATTATAGTAGAAAGCCATAGGAGCCAACTTGAATGGGGTCCCAGTGGCCAAAAGGATTGGCATAAATTAAATATCAGAAAGAAAAATGAATTCAATGGATTAAAATATATAAATTACATGATAATTCATAGAAATATTCCTTTAATAGGTTAACTCTGGGTGTTGCTAGGATACCAAGTCATTGTTTGAAAAGTAAGCAAATAAAAGTAAGACATCAAGTATTTATCTTGTCTTTTATACAAATTATGTTTCAGAGTAGCTAAATACTTGGTAAAAGACTATTCTTTATATGTGAATTCCAGTTCATAAATGCAGAAAATAAATAATAGAATTAGAAATCATTACTTTGCAACTCATAATGAAACAGTGTTTGTAGTTAACACTAATTATTGGCTGCTTAAGCCACTAGATGAAAAGTTGATGGTGAATTTTATAATGGATGGATTAGGCTGGTGAAACGAGACCCAGACATTCGGGCCTCCTGATCTCAGGCAATATGAAGTACAGACTTCCAACCATGAGGCAATTTTGCAAAGAAAAAGAAAAAGTTGAATTTAATCAAGATTCTAACTACCAATTTATAATGATAAAGGATAAGCAGTGTATTAAATCACAAAGATGCAATTGGTCCAAATCATAAAATAGGGAACTCTTTAAGATGAATTAGATGACTTCTTCAATAAATACTTAGCACTAAAAGAGAAATCTTAAAAGATTCTTATCAACCGCATGTAATGTGTGCAGTGTATGGACTCTGATTTTTAGGAATTTAAGCGTGAAAAGAATTTGCTGAGACTCTATTACATACTTTTAGGGATTTATAATTAATTTTTATGTGTAATAATAATACAGTCTTAATACTTTAAAAAGGGCTTCACTAGTGGTAAGGAACCCGCCTGCCAATGCAGGAGACATAAGAGATTCAGCTCTGACCCCTGGGTCTGGAAGATCTTTTGGAGGAGGCCAGTCAACCCATTCCTGTATTCTTGCCTGAAGAATCCCATTGACAGAAGAGCCTGGCCAGTCATGGTCCATAGGGTTGCAAAGAGTCAGGCACAACTGAAGCAATTTAGCACACAATACTTAGAAAAGAAAAGAAAAAAAAACACTTTGTTAATTATACACACTGAACAAAAAGAAGAATGAAATATGATGCTCAGGCTTTTCCTGATAATAACCCATACCTTGGTCCCAGAAGCAGAGCCTGAGATGAGGATTTAATGCAAGAAATACAGCTCGGAAGCGGGGCTAGGCAAGGCTGGTAGTGGGCGTGGTCAGGGGTGCGCACAGGGAGTGGAAGTCAACAAGCGTGTGCTGTGCTAAGTCGCTTCCGTCTTGTCTGCCTCTTTGAGACCCTATGGACGGAAGCCCGCAAGGCTCCTCTGTCCGTGGGATTATCTAGGCAAGAACACTGGAGTGGGTTGCCCTGGCCTCCTCCAGGGGATCTTCCAGACCCAGTGATCGAACCAGTGTCTCAGGTCTCCTTCATTGGCAAGTGGGTTCTTTTCCACTAGTTCCATCTGGGAAAACCCAACATGGGTGTAATTTCAGGCGAACTGTCGTGAAAGGTAGCTTCAGCTCTGATTATCAGGGGAACTCTGAAGTTACACCACAAAGCCTCTCTGTCCTGAAGCAGAGAGCTTGTTCTCATGTGTCTCACCCATCCACCACTGGCTAAGGATCACTTCAGTTCAGTTCAGTTCAGTCGCTCAGTCATGTCCGACTCTGCGACCCCATGAATTGCAGCATGCCAGGCCTCCCTGTCCATCACCAACTCCTGGAGTTCACTCAAACTCATGTCCATCGAGTCGGTGATGCCATCCAGCCATCTTATCCTCTGTTGACCCCTTCTCCTCCTAACCCCCAATCCCTCCCAGCATCAGAATCTGTTCCAATGAGTCAGCTCTTTGCATGAGGTGGCCATAGTATTGGAGTTTCAGCTTTAGCATCAGTCCTTCCAATGAACACCCAGGACTGATCTCCTTTAGAATGGACTGGATGGACCTCCTTGCAGTCCAAGGGACTCTCAAGAGTCTTCTCCAGCACCACAGTTCAAATGCATCAATTCTTCAGCACTCAGCTTTCTTCACAGTCCAACTGTCACATCCATACATGACCACTGGAAAAACCATAGCCTTGACTAGACAGACCTTTGTTGGCAAAGTAATGTCTCTGCTTTTGAATATGCTGTCTAGGTTGGTCATAACGTTCCTTCCAAGGAGTAAGCTTCTTTTAATTTCATGGCTGCCATCACCATCTGCAGTGACTTTGGAGCCCCCCAAAATAAAGTCTGACACTGTTTCCACATCTATTTCCCATAAGTGATGGGACCAGATGCTATGATCTTAGTTTTCTGAATGTTGAGCTTTAAGCCAACTTTTTCACTCTCCACTTTCACTTTCATCAAGAGGCTTTTTAGTTCCTCTTCACTTTCTGCCATAAGAGTGATGTCATCTGCATATCTGAGGTTATTGATATTTCTCCTGGCAAACTTGATTCCAGCTTGTGCTTCTTCAGTCCAGCATTTCTCATGATGTACCCTGCATATAAGTTAAATAAGCAGGGTGACCATATACAGCCTTGACGTACTCCTTTTCCTATTTGGAACCAGTCTGTTGTTCCATGTCCAGTTCTAACTGTTGCTTCCTGACCTGCATACAGGTTTCTCAAGAGGCAGGTCAGGTGGTCTGGTATTCCCATCTCTTTCAGAATTTTCCACAGTTTATTGTGATCCACACAGTCAAAGGCTTTGGCATAGTCAATAAAGCAGAGATAGATGTTTTTCTGGAAATCTCTTGCTTTTTCAATGATCCAGCAGATGTTGGCAATTTGATCTCTGGTTCCTCTGCCTTTTCTAAAACCAGCTTGAACATCTGGAAGTTCATGGTTCATGTATTGCTGAAGCCTGGCTTGGAGAATTTTGAGCATGACTTTACTAGCGTGTGAGATGAGTGCAATTGTGTGGTAGTTTGAGCATTCTTTGGCATTGCCTTTCTTTGGGATTGGAATGAAAACTGACCTTTTCCAATCCTGTGGCCACTGCTGAGTTTTCCAAATTTGCTGGCACATTGATTGCAGCACTTTCACAGCATCATCTTTCAGGATTTGAAACAGCTCAACTGGAAGTTATGACCAACCTAGATAGCATATTCAAAAGCAGGGATATTACTTTGCCAACAAAGGTCCGTCTAGTCAAGGCTATGGTTTTTCCAGTAGTCATGTATGAATGTGAGAGTTGGACTGTGAAGAAAGCTGAGTGCCAAAGAATTGATGCTTTTGAATTGTGGTGTTGGAGAAGACTCTTAAGAGTCCCATGGACTGCAAGGAGATCCAACCGGTCCATTATGAAGGAGATCAGTCCTGGGTGTTCTTTGGAAGGACTGATGCTAAAGCTGAAACTCCAATACTTTGGCCACTTCATGCGAAGAGTTGACTTATTGGAAAAGACTCTGATGATGGGATGGATTGGGGAAAGGAGGAGAAGGGGATGACAGAGGATAAGATGGCTGGATGGCATCACCGACTCGATGGACATGAATACGAATGAATCTGGAAGCTGGTGATGGACAAGGAGGCCTGGCATGCTGCAGATCATGGGGTCGCAAAGAGTCAGACATGACTGAGCGACTGAACTGAACTGAACTGAACTGGAATTCCATCACCTCCACTAGCTTTGTTCGTAGTGATGCTTACTAAGACCAACTTGACTTCACATTTCAGGATGTCTGGCTCTAGGTGAGTGTGAGTGGTCACACCATCATGATTATCAGGGTTGTGAAGCTGTTTTTTGTACAGTTCTCCTGTGTATTCTTGCCACCTCTTCTTACTATCTTCTGCTTCTGTTAGGTCCATATCATTTTTGTCCTTAATCGAACCCATCTTTGCAGGATATCTTCCTTTGGTATCTAATTTTCTTGAAGAGATCTCTAGTCTTTCCCATTCTGTTGTTTTCCTCTATTTCTTTGCATTGATCACTGAGGAAGGCTTTCTTATCTCTGCTGGCTATTTTTTGGAACTCTGCATTCAGATGCTTATATCTTTCCTTTTCTCCCTTGCTTTTCACTTCTCTTCTTTTCACAGCTATTTGTAAGGCCTCCTCAGACAGCCATTTTGCTTTTTTGCATTTCTTTTTCTTGGGAATGGTCTTGATCCCTGTCTCCTGTACAATATCACGAACCTCCGTCCATAGTTCATCAGGTACTCTGTCTACCAGATCGAATCCCTTAAATCTATTTCTCACTTCCACTGTATAATCATAAGGGATTTGATTTAGGTCTTACCTGAATGATCTAGTGGTTTTCCCTACTTTCTTCAATTTAAGACTGAATTTGGCAAGAAGGAGTTCATGATCTGAGCCACAGTCAGCTCCTGGTCCTTTTTTTTGCTGACTATATAGAGCTTCTCCATCTTTGGCTGCAAAGAATATAATCAGTCTGATTTTGATGTTGACTATCTTTTGATTTCCATGTGTAGAGTCTTCTCTTGTGTTGTTGGAAGAGGGTGTTTGCTATGACCAGTGCGTTCTCTTGGCAAAACTCTATTAGCTTTTGCCCTGCTTCATTCTAAACTCCAAGGCCAAATTTGCCTGTTACTCCAGGTGTTTCTTGACTTCCTACTTTTGCATTCCAGTCCCCTATAATGTAAAGGACGTCTATTTTGGGTGTTATTTCTAAAAGGTCTTGTAGGTCTTCACAGAACTGTTCAACTTCAGCTTCTTCAGCATTACTGGTTGGAGCCTAGGCTTGGATTACTGTGATATTGAATGGTTTGCCTTGGAACTAACAGAGATCATTCTGTCATTTTTGAGATTGCATCCAAGTAGTACATTTCGGACTCTTTTGTTGACCATCATGGCTACTCCATTTCTTCTAAGGGATTCCTGCCCACATTAGTAGATATAACTCAGTAGATCTGAGGTAAATTCATCCATTCCAGTCCATTTTAGTTCGCTGATTCCTAGAATGTCGACATTCACTCTTGCCATCTCCTGTTTGACCACTTCCAATGAGCCTTGATTCATGGACCTGACATTCCAGGTTCCTATGCAATATTGCTCTTACAGCATCAGACCTTGCTTCTATCACCAGTCATATCCACAAATGGGTATTGTTTTTCTTTGGCTCCATCCCTTCATTTTTTCTGGACTTATTTTTCCACTGATCTCCAGTAGCATATTGGGCACCTACTGACCTGGGGAGTCCCTCTTTCAGTATCCTATCATTTTGCCTTTTCCTACTGTACATGGGGTTCTCAAAGCAAGAATACTGAAGTGGTTTGCCATTCCCTTCTTCAGTGGACCACATTCTGGAAGATGTAAACTCCCAGGTGCTCCTGAGCAAAGCAGTTCCAGAACCCAAGGGCAGGCATTGGAAGAGGAATCTCATGTGTGAGTCTTCGTATATAAAAGCACACTGAAGCTTGGACAGGGACACAATGATGGTAAATGGATCTGAGTGCATCTGAGTTGGGCATCTACAGTGTCTATATTAAGGACCCTCCAGTAGAGAGAGGGAATGTGGGTGGTGATTGAGGAGAAAACATGCACATAATATCGAGACATGTTGGAGCAAGATGAACATGCTGGAAATTTTCCATAAAAACTTGGAAAAAGTAAGCAATCATGACTGTCTCACCTGTTAAATATATTGCATGATACAAGCAATTCTAATCTTGAAAAGATTCATTGGCTGTGAAAGTTTGTTCCCATTCAGTTGTTGAGAATTTGGAAAGAATTTACCTGTGGAAACAATGTCATATGGTGGTTAGTTCCTAGGAGAACCCACAGAAGACACATCTGCCCATAATTGGGAGGGGGTCCATATGCTCACAATGAAACATAGTGGAAAACACCACAGAGGCAACACAAGTAATTAAATCACACCATACTTCCGAGAAAGAAACTGCTTTTGCTTTGTCATTGATGCTTTCAGGGAAAGCAGCTGTTCTTTTTTTTTTTTTTAAGCTTTTTATTTTATATTGGAGTATAGTTGATTAACAATATCGTGATTCTTTCAGGTGAGCTGCAAAGGGACTGGGCCATGCATATACATGTATCCATTCTCCCCCCAAACCTTTCTCCCATCCAGGCTGCCACTTAGCAGAGCAGAGTTCCCTGTGCTGTACAGTAGGCCATTCCTGGTTATCCATTTAATTTTTTTTTGATTATCAACTTTAATTACAGCAGTGGGTGCCTGTCCATCCCAGACTCCCTATCTTCCCTCTGTCCTTCCCCCTGACAACCATGGTCTCTAAGTCTATGAGTCTGTTTCTCTTTTGTAAATAAGCTCATTCCTTTCCAGATTCCACATATAAGGGATGTCATATGATAGTTCTCCTTCTCTGTCTGACTTACTTCACTCAGTAGGACAATCTCTATGTCCATCCATGTTGCTAAAGCAGGTGTTCTTAGAGCTCCTTTGGTTTCAGTTTTTTGCTCTGCCAAAAGGCCACCTTACAACTTAACCATCAGCTAAGAGATGGTTGGAGGCGTGTGTGCAGGAGGGGTGTTTACTTTTTAATATCAACAACCAAGGGGTTGCTATTGCTGCTGCTGTCTCAGGTGGTGTCACACTCAATGCTCAAATCACAGATTTCCTAACACAAAGTGCTCTCTGCCCCCTTCAACACCCCACACCCTGCTTGCTTCCACTTGAAGCAAGGTGAAAGTTTTGGTTAGAAGGTAAAGTATGAGGGGAGACTCCCATAAAATGAGCTTGTCTGTTTCAACACACTGTAGTGCCTGGGCATAAAGTTTGGTCTCTTACGAATCCATCTTTCATCTGCTCCTTCATGAGTGCACTATGACTCAGATGATTGCTATTAACTAATGTCCAGGCCTTTTTCTACTCTAATAAATATTTCTTATCCAAGCAGTATGTCATGCACACACACTGTTGAATTCAATGCTCATTAAAAATACTTGGCACCTTTATACAGATGAGGGTCAGGATGATGGGGTACCTCCCCTAAGTCATGCTGCTGGTAAAATATAGAGCCAGGATATATGCTTGTCTGACTCTAACTGTCCACATTCTTTTCTATTCTGCCTCAAGAAGAGCTGGGGAGATGTGGCATGGTCCATCCTTCCTTTTTCTGACCATTTTCTAGATTTCCTTTGGAAAAGTTGTCATTGCTTTACCAAGAACTAGGATAATTTTCTTTCCGTCAAAGGATGCATAACAGCTCTATGTGATATATACTATTGCTGTCCCTATTTTAAAGATAAGGACAGATGCCAAGGAATTAAATTTAGTCAAAGTCACCTTGGTAAGTAAGTGGCAGGACTGGCTTCAGAATATAATATGATCATAAGGGCTTCCTTGCTGACTCAGATGGTAAAGAACCTGCTTACAATGTAGGAGACCTGAGTTTGATCCCTGGGTTGGGAAGATCCCCTGGAGAAAGGAATAACTACCCATTCCAGTGTTCTTGCCTACAGAATTCCATGCACAGAGGAGCCTGGTGAAGTACAGTCCATGGGGTTGTGAAAAAGTCAGGTACCACTGAGCACATGGGCACACACAGTATGACGCTAAGGCCTGAACCAGTATGCAATCAGCCTCACAAGGACTGAAGGTTTAGCTCAATGGCAAGGCAACAATATTCCCAGGAGGGCTCATCAGTAAGTCCAGACCACTGCTAGTCTAGCCAATACTTTTGTGGAAGATTGCATTTTCCAAAGATAGTGGCAATACTGTTTCCCATCTGATGTGCTCTTCTTAAAACATGAGCTAGGTAGTCCTTCTGTTGTGTGGAGTAGGGTCTGTTGCCTCTCACTTGGACCTGGGCTGATCTTTGCAACTGTCTCCACTAATTGAGTCTGGAACCAAGGACACTGTATGGCTTCCAAGGCTGAGTTGTAAAACTACCAGCACTCCCGCCTTATTCTCTTAGAATGCTTGTCCTTGGAGCTCACCAGGACTGTAAGGAAGCCCTTAGCAGTCCATGGAGAGCTACATGGAGGGGAAACCAAGTTCCCCAATCGATGGCCCTGGTTGACCTCCCAGTCAATGGGCCAGCACCGAATCGTCAGTCACAGATGGGTACCGCCTTGAAAGTGACTCTTCTGTTCTCCAGTTAACCTGCCCCACCTAGCTGACATTACATGGAACCTGCTCAGCTCTACTCAAAACGCAGATTTGTGAGCAACATATAAGACTGCTGTTGTTTTAAGACCTTAAGTCTTGAGGGGGGTTATTAACACATTAATAATTCATATTAATATATTGCAGCTGTAAGACATTATAACAGTTCCCAAAGCAATGTCCTCTCAGAGTGATATCTGGTGCCTAACAGTGGTGGTGGTGATGTTAGTAGGACTGGGATAGGATAAATGATTGACATTGATGAGTCAGGTACCTTTCCTGGTCCACCACACACCTTATCTGGTCTGTTTCCTAAATTAACTCTGTGCAGAAAGTGCTCTAAGTTTACAGGGAAGGGACCTGAAGTCCAGAGAGTTCAGCCCCTTCATTATCTGACATTCTTGGCATCAACAGATGCCAAGTGAAACTGCGGTTTAAGTAAGGCCTTTTGGAATCTAAACACCTGTCTCATCACTAATGTTTTACTTCTGCCTTGAATCCTGGTCCATTAAAAGATGGTGACTACATGTGGCACAGGACTGAAGAGGCTAATTAAAAACAGAAGCTTTCCTCAGGTCTAGGATAGTAGAGTACACTGTTGACTGTGGAAGTCACACCGAAGATGCGGTTCCCAACTGGAATATAATAATAATAAGACTGGTGGTGACGATGGTGGTGAAGATGATGGGATAGCTACCACTGATGGAGTAAACATTAAAAATATAGTGTATTTAAAAAAAAGCCAGGAAAGCAAGCGCCAGGTTCTACCATGTCAGGTGCTGCATGTGGATAAACTCTTCAGCCATTGTAGGATGTAGGTGTTATTGAATCCCCACACAGGATGAAAGCACTGAAAGTCACACGGGGCGCAAAAAGTTGTTACATTTTTAAAATTGGAGTGTAGTTGCTTTACAATGCTGTGTTAGTTTCTGCTATATAGCAAAGTGAATCAGCTCTCTGTGTGTGTGTATGTGTGTATATATCCACTGTTTTTTTATTTCCTTCCCATTTAGGTCGCCACAGAGCACTGAGTAGAGTTCCTTGTGTTATACAGTAGATTCTCATTAGTTATCTATTTTATGCGTAGAAGTGTATATATGTCAATCCCAATCTCCTACACCCTCCCCTTACCCCCTTCAATATTTATTTAGAATTAATATTTAAATTCAAGGTGAGACATATGTTTGTTCTCTACGTCTCTGTCTCTATTTCTGCCTGGTAAATAAGTTCATCAAAACCATTTTCTCGATTCCATATATATGTGCGTTAATATATGATACTTGTTTTTCTGTCTTGGACTTACTTCACCCTGTGTGACAGTCTCTAGATTCATCCACATCTCTGCAAGTATGGCACTATTTCATTCGCCTTTATGGCTGAGTAATATTCCAAGGTCGTATAACTTTCTGAAAGCTGACAGTGAGTGGCTCTGATGGTACAGTCCACCTCATTATACTATCTGAAAGAGGGAGCTGAGGAAAACATACGTACAATTCCAGTGAAATGCGTTATATTGACTGACAGTGAGTGAACAAGGCGGGAAGCAAGGGCAGGATGGACAGATATCCATCAGTAGCTAGATATCAGGGGGTAGCTAACCAGAGGCAGTGAGTGAGTGCTCTAGGGTGCTCAGAAGGCTGCAAGCTACTACAGGGAGCTTATGGGCATAGCTGTGACTTGAAGTTCCCACCAGCTGGGCCCTTCTCTGCCTGGCAGCCCCAGAGAACACTTCTCCACCCTCTGATGCTTGGAAATCCCAGTACCTAATGCCACCATGCTGCTGGAAACAGTGGCAGATGTTAAAGCTTCAATGCCACTTGTACAAACACTCCTTGCTTCTGCTGGCTCTTATTAAAATGTATGAGTTAGTTCCCTGTCCACCAGGGGCATCTCTGATCTGTTCCAGAGAACATTTCAAAGAGGCCAGCCAACCTTGAAGGACTAGTCCTCCCTATCCCAAAGGAAAACACGGACCAGTAACAGAACAGCCTCAAGCCCTGACCCCTATGACAAAGCATTGGTCCTACTGGAAATTTCCCCAAAGACAAATACTTCCGAATAAAATTGAAGTCTGGAGGAGAGGAGGTTTTGAAGAATATTTCTTCTGACTTGTTGGCAAGAGACCATTTGTGGAGGAAAGCATGTTTTAAAAATATAGTCACCTGTTTCCACTGTTAATTCCAATTCTGAAGTTAGGGGTGTCTGCTTGTATTTTTGAAAGAGAGGGAGCAGGGTACAAAATCCTCGTTGCCATAGGAATGAGAATTCTCTTCCAAAGGAGTATCAATTCAAGTGAAAAATTGGGATCAGAGAAGGTGAGCTATTCTGAAAGAACAGTTATCTGTTGTCCTGCAAAAATCTATAGCCAGACAGAAAAAATAAATTCTAAAGAATATGCAGAGTGTGGAATTGTGAATTTCCCCATATATTTTCACTTAATTTTTCAGTAACAACTAGCAATCTTTGGCTGATATGGTTTAAAGATCAATCTCAATACTTATTTAAAATTAATATTTAAATTCAAAGTGATGTCTTTGCTTTCTGATATGCTGTCTAGGTATTAAAAAGAGACAATTGAGAGACATCAACTTAGGAACTGAATAACAAATATTTAAATTTCTTTTCACCTGTTTCACGTACATTACAGAAATAATGTGAGGTCTGACAGGTACTTGAAAGCTTTGGAGAAGGTCTGTGGTTTTTGAAACACCATGAATGAGTGCCTTGGAGTCTGTTTCTTTGAAATGGCTGATGACAAAATGTTGGATTATGAGATTTGGAGTTGGACAGATTTACAGATGAATCCTGGCTTCACCACAGGTTGTCTAAAATAACATCTGGCCCATTTTTTCACCTGTCTGAACACAATGAGGAGAGCAATTCCTACTTCACAAGGTTAAAAACCATGATGCATTTTAAAACTCAAAACAGAGACTTCTCTGGGGGTCCAGTGGTTAAAAGACTTCACATTCCAATGCAGGGGATCCCTGGTCAGGGAGCTAGGATCCCACACGCCTTGTGGCCAAAAAAACAAAAAAAAACCCCAAAACCCAAAACATGAAACAGAAGCAATAACAAATTCAACAAAGACTTTAAAAATGGTCCACATCAAAAAATCTTAAAACGAAAACTCAAAACAATGCCTGCCACATAGTAGGGAACACTGACTGGCAGCTTTTGAGACTATCGCAATCACACGCCATTTGGTTCAGTTAACTGTCTCACTTTTTCAGTTTAATTCAAATCACATATTCAGGGATCAGGACTCCTAGATTTGGATTACATGGGATATCAGATAGGATTGGGTGTGATGGCTTGTGACAGATACCCCAAATAATAGAAGTTTAAAACAAGATACAAGTTTATGTTTTCTCCTGTGTTAAATAAATCCCAGGATATGCAGCACGGAGCTGGTACTGGAATCAAGGGCTCGACGTTCTGTTCCTAAGGAAGAACAGGAGCCCAGGTATTGGAAGGCAGCTGGCAGTCTGTGTGTCAGTTCCCTACTGCATCTCCCTTCTCAGTCCTGATTATAAAGCCTCATGCGCCACTGTTTTTCTCAATGGAAGGAAAGGGAGAAACACCCAAACTGGCCACAGTAAGTGAAACACCTTTGTTTCCCTGTTTTAATTTACCCATTCCAACAACAATGACAACAAACAGAATTTATCAGCATTGCACTAAATGCTGGAGAAGGAAATGGCAACCCACTCTGGCATTCTTGCCTGGGAAATCCCATGGACAGAGGAGCCTGGCGGGCTACAGTTCATGGGGTCACACGAGTCGGACACAGCTGAGCCCATACACACGTACTAAATGCATTAAATGTTGCCCATAGTGATGCTATCTGTATTTACAAAATCATGTGAGCAGTATTTTCCACTCTTATTTGAGAATTTGGACCAAGAAGGACTTTCTATGCAGGAAAGGCTAGTATGTGCAGTAAGAGCAAATCAGCTGCTAAATTTGGTGAACGCAGGAAGAACAGATCTAGGATTTTATGATTATTAAATAAAAACCAACTATTTTTACCCTGTGAATCGAGTACTGCTTGTCACCTCTACTTTGAAGGTGATGAAGTAAGGTTCAACAAGGTTCAGTAAGGTTGCCATAGTTGCATCACAGGTGATACCATGATCTGTAGCTAACTTTGCTTGCCTCCAAGGTCTGCACAGTTATACACACACACACACACACACACGCACACACGCACACACACACGAACTGGCTACTCAAGCATTCTGTGAAAAACGAATAAAACATGGTCACGGAACAAATTTAAAAAGCAAACACCAGGAAAAAACAGAATATAATATTTTATTTATAATACAGACCTAATTGTGCGAAAATGCTCCCCAAAGACTGGAAACGAATAAACTATTTTCTTAACAAGGGTAGACTCTTGGTGGTGGGGTTAGACAGTAGTGTGCTAAAGCTGGCTAGCAAGAGCCTATTGTTAAATATTCAGGAGCTTTGAGAGCTAGTTGTTAAACTGTTGGTAGCTTTAAAAAGCCAGGATGGGTGTATATACAACAGGCAAATTGACACGGACTACAAACCACGGCTTTACTTCCCCCCTAGAAAGCCAGTTTACCAACACAGTATTTGTTTGGTGCTCACATCTTTCATGCTTTTGTGTATTGTGTTCTATATTAAACCATTTTGCAATAACATAAATTAGCATAGAGCCAAGAAAAAAGAATATGGTAGAAGTCATATGGCATAAAGGGCTTCTCAGTTAGTGCTAGTGGTAAAGAACCTGCCTGCCAGTGCAGAAGACATGAGACTTGGGTTCAGTCCCTGGGTCAGGAGGATCCCATGGAGGAGGGCATGGAAATCCACCCCAGTTCTCTTGCCTGGAGAATTCCATGGGCAGAGGAGCCTGGTGGCTACAGTCTGCAGAGTCAGACACAACTGAACAACTAACACACACACACACACACACACACACCCCCGCGCGCGCTCATTACATTCATTGAGCACCTTTGTTTCTATTGTTATTTCATCAGCCCCACCTCAGATCATCCCGGAGGTCGGGGAGCCCTGATGTAGATGATCTGCGTGTGGTTTTCCTTCATCCTTGCTGCTGTCTTTGAACTCAGAGTTGGCTGTGGGTTCAGAGGAGAGATAAGTAAGTCCTGAGAGTCGTTTCCAGGTGCAGTGCCCGTCTCAGCCCTACCTTCCTCACTGCAGAGGGTGGTGAACAGCTTCAGTAAATAGAACACCTGTGTGTAATGGGCTGTGAGTCACACAGCACGTTTTCTCATATAGTTCTTGTTGGAAGTTAATGCAACTTTAGGTCACAGGTGGTCTTCCAGTACCTCGTGTGGTTTGGAATTTCTTTTTTGACCTTGCTTCATTCTGTAAATCTAACTCCAAATAGAGGAAAAAAGGCTTAATTTAAGAGGATCTATAAGAGACCATTGACCTCCTTCTTGAAGAGGCTGAATTCCTCGCCTGAGCACTGAACAGGCACACACTGAACAGGTTGTTCCCTGCAATCCCTAACCCCCAAGGACATGGCCAGGCTTGGCAGGTGCGCTTGGCACATGCTGTTAGGCTCATGAAAAGCAGACCTCCCTCAACAAAGTGCTCCATCCACCCGCTGCAGTACTGACATTGATATTCTTAGGTGCACGTGGCAAACACGGTTGTAGCTTTGGTGGGAGTGAGTCAAGTCTGTAACAAGACACCTACTGCAATTGTAGAGTCATGTGATGAGACGGAGACCAGATGAAGCAGGTGGCTTTCAGTGCAATGTCCAGAAAAGCACACAGGGGCTTTTTTTTAGTCCATTGCCTGCCTGGTGTGCTGAGTCACAGCCCTAGCTTCTGTTGTGGGAAAAGCCGCTTATATTGAATTATCCTGCACCCAGGGAGGCAGAGCAGCTCCAATTGTCCTGGAAACATTGCTCTTGTTGAGTCACTGAAACCAAAGATTCCAAAGACCCATTATTTCCTCTGCTCATCCTCTGGGGATTGATGTAAACTAGATCCTTCTATGTGTTGCCTGTTTCTTCTTCCATCTGGCTCTGATTAAAAGAGTTGAGAAAATATCCATGGTCTAATTTGGAATCTGCAGAGTGAAAGAATAGTGATATTGTCAGATCAAATTAACCAGTATTTATTGAACAACTACCCTCTGTTAGGCACTTTGATATGAACCTCTATTGAAATTCTTCTTAGCAATTCTCTTCTTAGCAGTTCCACTCCCTCAGCTGACTCACTTGATCCAGAAAACTGTAACTCATTGATTGGGTAAATTAAAAAAATGTATATATGTGTGTGTGTGTGTAAAAATCAAGTGTCAATTGATCATATGTGTCTGATGTTATGAGCTTTTCCATTGGCTCAGCTGTAAAGAATCCACCTGCAATGTAGGAGACGCAGGAGACATGGGTTCGATTCTTGGGTTGGGAAGATCCCCTGGAGGAGGGTGTGGTGACCCACTCTAGTATTCTTGCCAGGGAAATCCCATGGACAGAGGAGCCTGGTGGGCTACGGTCCATGGGGTCACAAAGAGTCAGACACAACTGAGGTGACTTAGCATGCACGCAGGTCTGATGTTAAGCTCTGTGCTGTATATTCATTATTATTCATATATTTGAGAATGTTGAAATCGTTCTCAGTTAGAGGGAGAAATGGAAATGCAGAAATTCCCAAAGAAAGGAACAATTTGTGAGACATTCAATCCACCGCATGGTAACATCAGAAAAAATAAGTACCCCACTGGGGGTACTCATAGGTGCCTCTTCCCACTGTCAAGGCCTGGGGGAGATAGCTGTCATCCTTCCAGGTCTGTGTCTCTTAACCAAATAATAGAAGGACAGAGCCTGTAGTTCTGACCAATTTCCCTGGAAACAAACACAACATTCTGCCGCTATGTATGTGATTACTCCTGTTCTAGCATAGTGCTTAAAGCAGAGCTCCGCCGAGGGGATGGAGAAATAAAACACTTTGTTTACACTTTTGCTCTTAGCAGAAAAAATATGTATTCCAAACATTAGCTTTGTCCTTTCTATTAAACGCACATATTACGGCTAATTCTTCATGTACGTTTTTTCTTCAATATACAGGTCAATAAATGCTATCATTATGTAATTCATCAGAGGGTGATCTGTTGCGATGTTAATCCAATTCAGGAGAGTCTCCTGAACAACCCCCTGACATCCATAACCTCTCCTTATTTTTTTTTTTTTAATTTCACCATCAAAAGAGTGTAGCAAACGCTACACATTTATCATGCCCTTTCTCTCTGTGTGTCAAAGGTTAATCACATCATGAGTCTGAAGGCTCTTTTTCCCTTATTTCTTTCAGCTTTATGAGTTATTACATTGGCCTTCAAGGTTTAAATCAACATATATCAATTGGAATTACAACTCAAATTCCATTTGAGATTTCTGATTGTACAGAGTTGCTGCTGAAATCAATGATAAACATGACCTCCAGAAGAGATGTAAAGAGCTCTCCAGGAAATATTGGTCAAGAAACTGTTAAAAATGAAACATCTTCAAATCAAAATTCTACCCCTATAGCATTTAGAGTTGTACCTACTAGGGAAATGCATAGACTGAGTATTTTCTTAAGTTCCAAATATTCTCAAGATCTTTCCTGCATATCATTTTCATTTATATGTATAATATATTTTTACACTCTGTTTTTCAAAACAGAAAACTGTAGTTGAAGGTTATGTGAGAGAAAAACTAGACATGTAACTTGATACTTTTAAATATACACCCATATATTAATATATACTTTTTTAGAGCAGTTTTAAGTTTACAGAAAAATTGAGCTGAAAGTACAGAAGTTTCCTGTATGCCCTCCACCTGCATTCATACAAATATCCTCTCCTGTAATCAATATCCCCCTACCCCCAGAGTGGTACATCTGCTATAATTGATGAACCTACATTAACACATCATTGTCACCTAAGTCCATAGTTTGCATCAGATTTCACTCTTAATGTTGTACATTTTGTGGGTTTGGACAAATGTACAAAGACATATATCCATTATTATGGTCTTATGGTATTATTATACTTTCTTCAGCTCTCTGCCTTCTTTATGGCCCAGCTGCCACAACCATACGTGACCACTGGGAAGACCCAAGCACCGAAGGATTGATGCCTTCTAAGTATGGTGCTGGAAAAGATTCCTGAGAGTCCTTTGGACAGCAAGAAGACCAAACCAGTCAATCTTAAAAGAGATCAACCCTGAATACTTGTTGGAAGGACTGATGTTGAAGTTGAAACTCCTGTATTTTGTCAGGGAACAGCTGACTCCTTGAAAAAGTCCCTGATGCTGGGAAAGATTGAGGGCAGAGGAAAAAGAGGGCATCAGAGGATGAGATGGCTGGATGCCATCACCAATGCAATGGTCATGAACTTGGGCAAATTTCAGGAGATGGTAAGGGACAGAGAGACCTGGGATGCTGCAGTCCATGGGGTCGCAAAGAATTGGACTTGACTGGGTGACTGAACAACAGCACAGAATATTTTCACTGCCCTAAAAATCCTCTGTGCTCCATGTACTCTTTCCTTGCTCCTTCCTAACCCCTGGTAATGACTGATCCTTTCACTGCGCCCATGATTTTGCCTTTTTCAAAACATCATATATTTGGAATCATACAGTATGTAGTCTTTTCAGATTGGCTCCTTTTATTCAGGAATATGCATCTAAGTTTTGCTCATGTCTTTTCATGGTGTTAAGTAGCTAATTTCTTTGCAACACTGAATAATATTCCATTGTCTGCATGTATTACAGAGCAAAGAGTTGGTTGCCCTATGAAAATAGAAGTTAGTACTATGGCAGGCTATAGTACAGGCTTTTAAGAAAAGAAAAAGATCTGTGGTGAGGTCTATGGGTAAGGAGACAGGTGGATAGGCTTGCATCAGTATCTCCCAGATTGATCTGGGATTTTGATCAAACTTCCAAGGGAGGAGAGTTAGTATTCAGAATCATTGGTGAAGCAGGTTTCCGTTGGAGAGCTTTGAAACTTTGCTGTTTATGGTAAGGTATAGTAAAGGGGCTTCAGCACTAGATCTTCCTGGACAGCGATTCTGGTCATGTTCCCATCAAACCCTGGTCCATTGGTTCAGGTCGTTGTTTGAGGTCAAAATCATCTTCCATGTGTATGATCCAACTGTATGACTTGTTGTTTTGTTCTGTTGTGTCTGAAAAACTAATCAGGATCTTGTTAGAAACAAGATAGGGCCAGTTTGGGGCTGGTTTTCCAGTTACAGAGGTACCACTGTTTATTTATTTATCCACTCACCTACTGAAGGGTGTCCAAGTTACATCTGGGTTTTGCTAATTATGAATAAAATGGCTGTAAACATCTGCGTTAGTTTTGTGTTTATATAAGTTTTCAACTTCTTTGGGTTGAATACCAAGTATTGTGACTGCTGGAATTGTTTGGTAAGAATATGTTTAGTTTTGTACTGAGTATTTTTTTGAAGTTCTTGTCTTCAGGTACAGCGATCACACTTTTACACCACCACAATAAAGCTGAGATGAAACACAGTGAAAACTTTTGGGATTTGCCTTTTCCTTTGATTTTACCCTGGGATAAATTTTCCAAACTTTCAATTCCCTCTCATTTCTCAAAGCTGAGACCAATGGACTGTTTCATTCTGCTCAAGCATGAAGCAGATAATTATTCTAAGTCACCTACAGTGAATACTGCCTCCTAACTTCTATCCTTCTTTTTATATTTTAAAAAAAAATTTGTAATGAACCATTTTTAAAGTCTTCATGGACTTTGTTACAGTATTGCTTCTGTTGCTTGTGTTCTGCTTTTTGACCATGAATCGTATGCGGAAGCTTAATTCACTGACCAGGAATTGAACCTGCACCACCAGCACTGGAAGGCAAGATCTTAACTACTGGACCAACAGGGAAATTCCTCTATCCTTATTTTTAATATGTATATAGAAAATATTTCACAATTCCCTCAAATACTGTTTGGTTGAACATTTCACTTGAAGGTCCCTTTGAAGGGGAAAGGATATAGTCGAAGACATGTCTATCCCAGCCCTGGAATTCTTCATAGAATAGTAGAACCTCAAATTCTTTTCATGATGAGCATGCATGCATGCTTAATTGCTCAGATGTGTCTGATTCTTTGCAATCCCATGGACTGTAGCCCATCATATGATGAGAAATTGATGCCAAAAGGAAACTTATTATGGAGGAGTCTTTATCTCAGTAGCCCTTGTATTTTTTCTTTGGTTTCTAGTCCCCAAGTCTTGGGTAGGGTAAGAGTCTGCAAAACAGTTGAAGTGATCAGTCACCACAAATATGTACCCAGGGTTTCAGCTCTCAGGTTAAAAAGACAAGGTTTCCCACACTTGAATAAGGTATTTGCTTTGTATGATTTCTATATCAATGTTCCATTTTGGAAAGTTATTCTGTTGGATGATTTGAAACCTAGTGTCACAATTAAAGTGAGATCCTCAAATCTTTCATACCCCCTCTCCCATCACAACTCCCAAAATATCACCTGCCGGGAGCCAGTGTGAGGAATCCCGCCCGTGACAAGGTCATGAGGAAGGAAGCTGACATACGCAAGGCGTGCTCAGACTTCAGGGACCCCTCTGGAAATTCCTAAGCATGTACCCCAACAAAAATCTGCTGGCTTTTGTGCTCTGCTTTTCCACTCTTCTGACATTTTCTGGAAAAAGTCAATTCAGGGCTTTAGTCTTCTGCATTTGAAAGAGTGTTTCAATCCAAAAAACCCCTCTGATGGCTTTCTGGCCTGCCTGCAGGACTCCTACAGCTGTGCATGTGACTGTTTGAGGCCTCCTGACCGCAGGAGGCACGGGAAGCTTAAAACATCCGAGGAATGTAGGGGCTTCCAAGGAGTCAAAATCTTTAGAATAGGACTGATTAAAGGTTTCATTTGTTGAGCCAATGCTTGCTGCTAAATTTTCATATCCTTTATTTTTAGATACAGTTGGTATATAGAAAAACAAGTAGTAGACCTTGTATTAGCAACATTAGATCTTTGAGTTAAGCACCTGCTTTGTTATAACCCACTGCGCCTTTGTTCTATAGAGATGTAACTTTAGCGCTTTAAGGAGATGCAGATTAAAGAAAAACACTTTAGGAGAAACAAAATTAACATTCATTAAGGAAGAGAGCCAAAAAGTGTTAACAAGCCTCTTGGCCAGAAGATAATGTAAATCACCTGAGACCTTTTGTATACAAAATGATATACAGAAAGAGTCTGAGTTGCGAACGCTACATAATTTTGTGTTACCCATTGATCTCCATATTTTATCAAAAGTATAAAAGGCCTTCTGAACATTAAAGGAGGGGACCAGTTTCTCGGACCAGTTTCTCGAACTAGTCTCTCGGCCTGGTTTCTTGGGAATCTGGCTCCCCCCCGTGTCTCTCTCTCTCTTCTTCTCTCCCTTTCCCTTCCTCCGCTCTTTACTTTAATTTCAGGCTGAATCTCCACCTGGGGTGCGGAGGCTCGCCAGGTCTACTTATTTGCCCTGGCTGTTAAGACCCGCGCGAAAGGGAGCTTAAGGCGAGGCACCCTTAGATATTCAAGCGGGCGCCGGTGGCCCAACGTAGATGGTGCAAATTCCTTGTCTGGAATTTTATTGGCCTTCTGCGTAAACCAAGCTATTCAGCCCTCTTCTTCCACTTAATCTTCCTACTACACTATAGTTTCTTAATCTAATCTTATATTAATAAATAAACAAGTCTTTCCACGCCAACGCCGTCCACCCTTCGAATTCCCTGGATCCACCGGGGCTGGACCCTGGCAATCACCTAAATTACTGATTCTTTCCTGTTTGAGATGAGCGATGTAATCGGGAAATTCTCTTTTTGCCTTGAGATGATTTTCCTGTGCCACTTTCCCAGCTTGAATGGGGGACTGAGGAAGAAGTATGGGGAAGAGAAGACTACAGTCCCGGTAGGGAGTTTTACTTGAGTGAGTCTAAAGTCTGAACTGATTAAATAATGATCCCACAGAGAGAGTGTGAAGCAGGAGACACTAGTCACTTGCAGTGGAAATTCCAATTCTTCAAATAGTAAGAAATACTCTAAAGACAGACTAGAGATGGCAATCTTATTGGAAGAGAGGAGTAGGGAACTATCTTGATTTGAATGGAACTTCTTTTAAGTGCCAAGATTAAGAAGTGCTCCACATTGATGGAAATGGGAGCTCCCAAGGTAAGATGCTGTAGTAAATGTTATGCCTGATTACCCTTTCCTTTGGGATGTATACTCCTGTAAATTTTTTTATGAGCATCTGAGTTGCTTTGGATGATGAAATATAAGCAGAAATGATGCACATCACTTCTCTGTGGAAGAATTTATGGGCTGTATAATGATTCTCCAAGCTCTCTTCTTCTATACTCAGAGAACCCGGGAGATTTATGTTAAGATACCGATGCCATAAGATGATGGAGATTTTTATCACCCTGGGTTTGTGAATGACTACTATAGATCCATAGCAGACACATATCATGAGTGGGAAATAAGCCTTTGTCATTTTAAGCCTTTGAGATTTGGGGATTTTTTGTTACTAAAGTTAGGAGATTCTGATAAGTAAAGATGTCTGGTTATAGAAAAATAAAGTTCTATTCTTGTACATCTAATTTTGTATTTGTAAATTTCAAGCCAGCTACACACTCATTTGATGCATAAGAATTTGACTATAGAAACTCAGCAAAGAAAAATGGCATATTTAAAAAATGTGGCTGGTTAATTCTGATACCTTTCAAGGAACATACATTTTAACTTGTGATGGAAACCTGCCGCTACTTCTGTGGATCTTGGCTCCTTTGTGCTGCACATAGTGAAGAATTTTTATACTGAGGGACTCAGGCCTTTAAAGACATGCATAATTTCATACAAGATAACCCAAACAGAAACTAAAGACTTCATCTGGAGTTTTATTCAAAACAAAAACAAAATACCTTCCCACACTGAAACAAAATGTAATCTGTGCCACTGTTCTCAAGCTAGAGTAAAGAAATGTGGTTGGTGGACAGAATATTGAGACTTACTCTCAGGCTGACTTATGCTGGTGGAATTTAGGGGCTTTGGAACCTATTTAGTGTAACCCATAGGTTTAAGTCTTGTTTGAATGCAGACAGTGTTGGTGGAGCCAGCAAATGCTGGGTCAGAAGCCCTACTAAACAGGCCACCCTGGACACTTGCCCAGAGGTGATGCCTGAAGACCCCCAAAAGGCTCAGGGGTTGGGACACTGGGCTTGGACCTCCCCATTTCTTGCTGATATTCCCAGAGCAAACTGAGACTTCAAGGTTATGTCCATTAAAGAGATTTGGGAAAATGGATTGCTTTTCTACAAACCTCCTAAAATACCCATCAAACCTTAGAAAGTCTTTAATTCATTTTAACAGGGCAAGTTGGTAATAATAATGATTTTGAAAGGCTGCTGCCCATCTCTAATTTTTATGACACCATTTGCTCAGTAGATTTAACTGAAGCCAGCAGAATTTACTTACATGACAAGGGGTAATTTTAAAGCTCTTTCTCCCAAGTAGGTCAGAAGAAGGATAGTTCAAGAAAACCAGTTATATTATCCAGATATAAGATAACAAGATAAAGATAGAAGACAATAGCACCACATGAAACAGTTCCTATCCAAAATCACTTTTTTTGATTAATTTAACATCAGGAAAGGAAGATGGGCTCCCAAGTGTCTCAGAGTATCCTTTTAAATTTCAGAACTCTAGAGGAAAGAATATTGCCCTTCTGTGTCTTTTTAAAAATTATCATAGCTTTTGATAATTTGTGCTTTTAAGATCCATCACTGGAAAGTTTATTCCCTACCAGGAAGTCCAAGATATTTTATTTTAAAGTGTCTAATAGAATCTGGTACTTCAAGCATGTCTGGATTAAAAAAAAAAAAAAAACTAGCTCAGTGGGGAAGGATTTGAACAATGGAACACTGAAATAATTCTGTTATTCAGTAGACTTAAAAATTTTTTTACTTATTTACTTGACTGTGTTGGATTTTAGTTGCAGTGCAAGGGCATGGAGGCTTAGTTGCCCTATGGCATGTGAGATCTTAACTCCCCAACCAGGGATCAAACCCATGTCCCCTGAACTGGAAGGCAGATTCTTAACCACTGGACCACCAGGGAAGCCCTAGAATCAGTTGGTTCTGTGGGGTCGCACAGAGTCGGACACGGCTGAAGCAACTTAGCAGCAGCAGCAGCAAGGAAGTTTTATAAATGATCACTCTCAGGCACTGCAATATTCCTAGGTCTTGTTGCCCTATTTGATGTCATTTGCCCCAGATGCACACATTTTTTTTCTTCTATTTTCCTGGTAACTGGGAGTTGACAAAACAATAGCTCTCTAGATTAAATTTTAGAGTCCACCTGGGAGAACTTCAAGATGTGAAGTTTGGAGAAGCAGCCTGTGGCTCCTCTTCTGTTTTCTGTAGTCTTTGCTCATCGGTAGTGGAAGGGGGAGTCACCCAGAAACTTTGGCTCTGGGTAAGCATTTAAAAGGGGCTTCTCTAGCTCAGTTTGTAAAGAACTCGCCTGCAATGGAGGAGACCCATGTTCCAACCTTGGGTTGGGATGATCCCCTGGAGAAGGAAATGGCAACCCACTCTAATATTCTTCCTGGGAAATCCCATGGACAGAGGAAGGAGCCTCGTGGGCTACAGACCATGGGGTTGCAAAGAATCTGATATTACTTAGCGACTAAACTCCACCACCCAAGCATTTCAAATCCTGAAATGAGTTCCTAGCAACACAAACATCCTGCGCATCTTTTCTGGATCAAAGCACCCAGCTGCTTACCTCACCTCACTTTAAGATTTTCCTCCTTGACCATCAGATAATGAAGAAAGAGTAACACAGCCCAAGTTTCTGATTTTTCTTATTAAATTTTTATTTTTACTTTATTTTACTTTACAATACTGTATTGGTTTTGCCATACATTGACATGAATCCACCACGGGTGTACATGCGATCCCAAACACGAACCCCCCTCCCACCTCCCTCCCCACAACATCCCTCTGGGTCATCCCTGTGCACCAGCCCCAAGCATGCTGTATTATGAATATGGCTTTAAGTGAGTCTTCTAAAATGTGTCTGAAAGGAAGGGATGAGTTCAAAAAAGGGATCAATAGAAAGAAGCAGATCTTGTTAATTGAGCACCTTCTGTGTGCCAGAAATGGGGCTGGGTGTTTCACATACACCTAATGGGGCCATCAGTAACTATTCTGTTCCCAAGTTAGTGTCTGAGATAGAACCAGAGGCTCTGAAGTCCTAGAAAATTGTGGGAGGTGGACTGTGAAAATTGGATAAGTGGTTTCTTCATGTTCCTAGCTAGAAAATTTGGGGTACTTCTTCCTGTGTGTGCTCAGTTGCTCAGTCATGTCTGACTCTTTGTGACCCCAAGGACTGTAGCCCACCAGGCTACTCTGTCCGTGGGATTTTCCTGGCAAGAATACTGGAGTGGGTTGCCATTTCCTTCTCCGGGGGACTTCTTCCTAACTCAGATCAATCAGTTTGTATCAACAATAATTTTTCCTCTTCTCCCAGCCCAAGTACTTGGGGAATATTTCTCCCAGGACAGCTGTTGCTTGTGTATTTGTTTCTAGTGCACACAGTGAGGCTATAAAACTACACAATCATTTTCAAACAAACAAACCAAAACATATACTTCAAAATGGATGGTGCTGTCTGTGCAAGAATTCTTATCAGATACTAGGGATTTGTTCCAGCGAGACTTCCAGGGTAGCACTGGATCTGAGTGGCAATGGAGCCTTGGATGTGTTCTTGGGAATTGCCTCCAGAGTTTATGCATCTTTTTAGGATTTTCTCAGGATGCGCAGACCATCTGCAATGAAGGAGCCATGTAGCAAGTTGTTCAGTCCCTCAATCATGTCCAACTCTTCGCTACACCATGGACTGCCACACGCCAGTCTTCCCTGTCCTTCACTATTTTCCAGAGTTTGCTCAAACTCATGTCTGTTGAGTTGGTGATGTCATCCAACCATCTCATCTTTTGTTGTCCCCTTCTCTTCCTTCCTTCAGTCTTTCTCAGCATCAGGGTCTTTTCTAAAGAGTTGGCTTTTCACATCAGGTGGAACAAAGTATTGGAGCTTCAGCTTCAGCTTAAGTGCTTCCAAGGAATATTCAGGGTTGACTTTCTTGAGGATTTGATTTTTCTGTTCAAGGGACTCTTAAGAGTTTTCTCCAGCACCACAGTTCAAGGGCATCAATTCTTCAGCACTCAGCCTTTTTTATTGTCCAGCTCTTACATCTGCATGTGACTACTGGAAAAACAATAGCTTTGACTAGACAGACATTTGTTGGCAAAGTAATGTCTCTGCTTTTTAATATGCTGTCTAGGTTGGTCATAGCTTTCTTCCAAAGAGCAAAGTCTTAATTTCGTGGCTGCAGTCACTGTCCACAGTGATTTTGGAGACTAAGAAAATGAAGTCTGTCATTGTTTCCATTATTTCTCCGTCTCATCTGTTTGCCATGAACTGATGGGATGAGATGCCATGATCTTTGGAATGCTGAGTTATAAGCCAGCTTTTTCATTCTCCTCTCTCACTTTCATCAAGGGGGCTGTTTAATTCCTCTTCACTTTCTACCATTAGGTGGTATCATCTGCATATCTGAGGATATTGATATTTCTCCCAGTAATCTTGATTCCAGCTTGTGCTTCATCCAGCCTGGCATTTCACATGATGTACTCTGCATATAACTTAAATAAGCAGGGTGAAAATATACAGCCTTGACATATTCCTTTCCAAATTTTAAACCAATCCATTGTTTCACGTCTGGTTCTAACTGTTGCTTCTTGACCAGCATACAGATTTCTCATGAGGCAGGTAAGGTGGTCTGGTATTCCCATTTCTTTCAGAATTTTCCACAGTTTGTTGTGATCCACACAACAATTGTGTGGATCAACAAAACTTGTGTGATCACACAGTTTCTTGTGATCCACATAGTCAAAGACTTTAGTGTAGTAGATGAAGCAGATGTTGCTTTTTTTTTTTTTCTGGAATTCTCTTACTTTTTCTATGATCCAATGGATACTGACAAATTGATCTCTGGTTCCTTATATGGCAAGTAGACAAAAATTAAATAGACTCTATTATTGTGAGCTAAAAGGATGAAATGAAGGATCCTCTGAAGGGCAGGGCAGAGGTTGACCTGGATGGTCATGTGTGGTTGGAGTTCAGGGGTCTGGAGATCAGATATGCTCGTTAGGGAAGAAGAGCTAATAACAGGTGGGAGAGGGAAGTCAGAAGATGGTAAAACTGGGGCACAAATAAAGTGCTGTAGTGTTCTGAGTCCTCTTAAAAGCAGATTTCAAGATGAGATGAATATATAAAACTTATAAGAGGGAAAACATCCTTGTGAGAGAAAGCAGAGAGATTCCATAGCTGGAAAGATCACCAGATTTCAGTGTATGCTTCCTAGATGGCCATTCAATCTAAGGAAGGCCTGGAGAAGTTACTGGGAGTCCTTGAGCCAAAGCTGGTCATCAGAGGGCTCTCACCTCTCCCAGGTAGGTTATCCCAGCCTTGCTCTTGATTGACTGGGAGCACCTAGCAGAGGACATTTAGTTACATGCAGGGGGTGGTCCATAATTCTCTTGGGTAAATGTTGGAAGTCTGTAAGGTGCATTTCCATGGCATCCAGAACAACCAACAGGAACTCTGAGAAGGAAGGATTACATCCAAAAATTATGATACCTAAAGAAACTTCTGATTCAGGACTGGGCTCTGAAGCCAAAAAGATCACTGGCTCACTGGTGGAATGGTAGGTGGGGGATCCCAGGTGTGGAATTAGCACCAACGCTGGGCAATTAAAGCAAAAGGCAGTGCAAGTGAGAGGCTCCTGTGCAGCTGCCCAGCATCTGAGCCTAACTCCAGGCCGGTGCCTTTCTGCTTCCCAGGGGAGCTCTGAAAGCATCTGATGGATGCTCACGCTGTACCGAGTCATTTTGATTGTGAAACATGAGAGGTGATCCTCAAATGAGGCTCTCTTCTGGTGTGACTAGTAACATGGCTTGAGAGATAATGTTCTAGTTCCAAAAATAATTTGATCAATGGCAGCATTGTTGGGATAACTGTTTATTTTCTCAAAGGGAATACTTTGAAGGGCACAGTGCTCATTTGGATGTGAAAGTTCTAGTGGCTTTTTTCCAGAGTAGTATTTACTATTGCTTGATTAGCAATGTATGATTTTTTTAAGAGTGATTTGCAACTATTATTTTTTAAATCTCTCCATCCATTCTTTTTTTTTTTCAGTAAACAAACCCAACACTTTATTTGGATTTGTTGCTTTCTCCTGATGGTTTTTTTTTTTTTTTTTTTTTTTTACTTTACAATGCTGTATTGGTTTTGCCATACAATGACATGAATCTGCCACGGGTGTACCTGAGCTCCCAATCCTGAACCCTCCTCCCACCACCCTCCCCATATCATCTCTCTGGGTCATCCCAGAGCACCAGCCCCAAGCATCCTGTATCCTGCATCAAACCTGGACTGGCGATTCATTTCATATATGATATTATACATGTTTCAATGCCATTCTCCCAAATCATCCCACCCTCTCCCTCTCCCACAGAGTCCAAAAGTCCGTTCTATACATCTGTGTCTCTTTTGCTGTCTCACATACAAGGTTATCATTACCATCTTTCTAAATTCCATATATATGTATTAGTATACTGTATTGGTGTTTTTCTTTCTGGCTTACTTCACTCTGTATAATTGGCTTCAGTTTCATCTACTTCATTAGAACTGATGCAAATGTCTTCTTTTTAATGGCTGAGTAATACTCCATTGTGTATATGCAATGGGCCAAAGAACTAAATAGACATTTCTCCAAAGAAGACATACAGATGGCTAACAAACACTTGAAAAGATGCTCAACATCACTTATTATCAGAGAAATGCAAATCAAGACCACAATGAGGTACCATTTCACACCAGTCAGAATGGCTGCGATCCAAAAGTCTACAAGCAATAAATGCTGGAGAGGGTGTGGAGAAAAGGGAACCCTCTTACACTGTTGGTGGGAATGCAAACTAGTACAGCCACTATGGAGAAGAGTGTGGAGATTTCTTAAAAAACTGGAAATAGAACTGCCTTATGACCCAGCAATCCCACTGCTGGGCATACACACGAGGAAACCAGAATTGAAAGAGACATGTGTACCCCAATGTTCATCGCAGCACTGTTTATAATAGCCAGGACATGGAAGCAAGCTAGATGTCCATCAGCAGATGAGTGGATAAGAAAGCTGTGGTACATATCCACCCATTTTTTAAAAGGTTTTCTGATGTAGACAATCTTAAAGTCTTTATTGAATTTGTTGCAATATTGCTTCTGTTTTATATTTTGGTTTTTTGGCTGAGAGACATGTGTGATACAGGGATCGAACCCACAACCCCTGCATTAGAAGGCGAAGTCTTAACCTCTGGACCATAAAGAAGCCTCCCTCTCCATCTTTTTAACATGCCCTATATACCATCATCAATAAGATCTTTTGCTACTCTTTATCTTTCTGAGGAGGAAGTTAGGGAAACTGGAAAAGGCAATCCCCGTTCCCCCCTATGCTTATTTGTTGTCTGTCTTCATCCTCTAGAATGTATAAACTCAAAGAAGACAAGGACCCTATCTGTTTGCTAACTGCTGATATTCGTATCAAATATTCAGTTCAGTTCAGTTCAGTTGCTCAGTCGTGTCCAACTCTGCGACCCCATGAATTGCAGCACACCAGGCCTCCCTGTCCATCACCAACTCCTGTAGTTCACTCAAACTCACATTCACTGAGTTGGTGATGCCATCCAGCCATTTCATCCTCTGCTGTCCCCTTCTCCTCCTGCCCCCAATCCCTCCCAGCATCAGAGTCTTTTCCAATGAGTCAACTCTTCCAATGAGGTGGCCAAAGTACTGGAGTTTCAGCTTTAGCATCATTCCTTCCAAAGAACACCTAGGACTGATATCCTTTAGAATGGACTGGTTGGATCTCCTTGCAGTCCAAGGGACTCTCAAGAGTCTTCTCCAACACCACAGTTCAAAAGCATCAATTCTTCAGTGCTCAGCTTTCTTCACAGTCCAACTCTCACATCTATACATGACTACTGGAAAAATTATAGCCTTGACTAAACGGACCTTTGTTGGCAAAGTAATGTCTCTGCTTTTCAATGTGCTATCTAGGTTGGTCATAACTTTCCTTCTAAGGAGTAAGCATCTTTTAATTTCATGGCTGCAATCATCATCTGCAGTGATTTTGGAGCCCCCCCAAATAAAGTCTGACACTGTTTCCACTGTTTCCCCATCTATTTCCAATGGAGTGATGGGACCAGATGCCATGATCTTCGTTTTCTGAATGTTGAGCTTTAGGCGAACTTTTTCACTCTCCTCTTTCACTTTCATCAAGAGGCTTTTGAGTTCTTCTTCACTTTCTGCCATAAGGGTGGTGTCATCTGCATGTCTGAGGTTATTGATACTTCTCCTGGCAATCTTGATTCCAGCTTGTACTTCTTCCAGCCCAGTGTTTCTCATGATGTACTCTGCATATAAGTTAAATAAGCAGAGTGACAATATACAGTCTTGACGTACTCCTTTTCCGATTTGGAACCACTCAGTTGTTCCACGTCCAGTTCTAACTGCTGCTTCCTGACCTGCATACAGATTTCTCAAGAGGCAGGTCAGTTGGTCTGGTATTCCCATCTCTTTCAGAATTTTCCACAGTTTATTGTGATCCACACAGTCAAAGGCTTTGGCGTAGTCAATAAAGCAGAAATACATGTTTTTCTGGAACTCTCTTGCTTTTTCCATGATCCAGTGGATGTTGGCAATTTGATCTCTGGTTCCTCTGCCTTTTCTAAAACCAGCTTGAACATCTGGAAGTTCACGGTTCACGTATTTCTGAAGCCTGGCTTGGAGAATTTTGAGCATTACTTTACCAGCCTGTGAGATGAGTGCAATTGCGTGGTAGTTTGAGCATTCTTTGGCATTGCCTTTCTTTGGGACTGGAATGAAAACTGACTTTTCCAGTCCTGTGGCCACTGCTGAGTTTTCCAAATTTGCTGGCATATTGAGTGCAGCACTTTCACAGCATCATCTTTCAGGATTTGAAACAGCTCGACTGGAATTCCATCACCTCCACTAGCTTTGTTCATAGTGATGCTTTCTAAGGCCCACTTGACTTCACATTCCAGGGTGTCTGGCTCTAGGTGAGTGATCACACCATCATGATTATCTTGGTTGTGAAGATCTTTTTTGTCTTGTTCTTCTGTGTATTCTTGCCACCTCTTCTTAATATCTTCTGCTTCTTTTAGGTCCATACCATTTCTGTCCTTTATCGAGCCCATCTTTGCATGAAATGTTCCTTTGGTATCTCCAATTTTTTTGAAGAGATCTCTAGACTTTCCCATTCTGTTGTTTTCCTCTGTTTCTTTGCATTGATCGCTGAGGAAGGCTTTCTTATTTCTCCTTGCTATTCTTTGGAACTCTGCATTCAGATGCTTATATCAGGCAGTGATTATTTGTTCAATGATCATTGGACTTAAGGTATACAGTCTTCATATATTAGACAGTTATAAGATGAAATCGTAAGATCCCTTCAAATTCTAGTGGTCAATGATCCATGGCTTTCTGTTTCTTTGTTGTCAATACTTCTTCGTTTCCTTACAAATACTCCGTGTTTTGCCAGAAACAATTCTTTGAGAAAGCCTAGTAGCACATTTTCATTTTAGAGGTCAGAAAATCAAGGGCCACGGTGATAAAGCACTGACCATTTGTACTGCACACTTAGTCTGTGGTGTGTCATTAGCTAGTTTTTTTCTGCTGTGCTCTGACTTTCCCACCAGTGCATTAAGAGAGGGATTACACTTTATTCTCGCTGCATCCCTTCTACGTAATATACAATCTCCACTGCACAATAGTCCAAGATTCAGGTCTGACAAGGTTCTAAGGGGCTTCATTGTACGGACTGTTGATCTGTTGGTCTTTTTTTATGATATAATCCCTCCAAGTTTCAGAAAACAATATTTTTAAAAACTTATCCTTTTGGACGCAGTATTATATATATTTCCTTTTTGCTGCTCTTCTTCCTAAACTATCTGTACTTGTGCCTCCGTGCTCAGTCGCTTCAGTTGTGTCCGACTCTTTGCAACCCAGTGGACTGTAGCCAGCCAGGCTCCTCTGTCCATGAGATTGTCTCATGTAGAAAGGCTACCCACTCCAGTTTTCTTGAGAATACTGGGTTGCCATGCCCTTCTCCAGGGGATCTTCCCGACCCAGGGATCAAACTGGAGTCTCCTGTGTCACCTGCATTGCAGGGGGATCCTTTATCACTGAGCCACTGGGGAATCCCCTCTTAAACGATCCATCTCCCAGATGTTTTGAACTTCCATCAGTAGAAAATCCTCTCCACCCACTCCCGCCCTCAATAATTATCATTCTGCTATAAAATATCAGATGAGAAAGAACTGGGCTTGAACTCTCACACTCAAGTATGGAGGTTTTGGCTCCTTATCTCGAGCTCTAGGGCTTCCCTTGTGGCTCAGCAGGTAAAGAATCTGGCTGCAATGTGGGAGACCTGGGTTCGATACCTGGATTCGGAAGATCCCCTGGGGAAGAGAAAGGCTACCCACTCCAGTATTCTGGCCTGAGAATTCCATGGACTGTATAGTCCATGGGGTCACAAAGGGTCAGACATAACTGAGTGACTTTCACTTCATTCAAGCTCTAAGAGATTAAATATGCTAATTTCCATGTATGTTTTTCTTCCCCCATCACATTAGCATTATGGCATCACAACAGTGCACTCAGCTTGCAATCACCATAAGTGATAGCCTTGGAGTTCAGTCACTGCCAAGAAGACTAGTCATAAAGCAACCACTTCCGGGAGTCAAATGTGTTTTGCTGACATCCACGTCTGTTAGGTGCCAGCAGCTCCCTAGGAACCTCCCCAACCAGAAATAAAAGCAATCGCAGTAATGATGGTGGGAGAAGCATCAACATCCATAATCATAAGACAATGACAAAATTGATGCAGCTATGCACAGATTTTAGTTCTGACACCGCATGTATTCTTTTCAAGTGCACACCCAAACACAAGTATTCTGGTTTCCTGAGAAGATTCTGCTTTGCTAGGCAGTTAGGGTATAAGACAAGAGTCATGTTATCCTTGGGGTCTCTGGGATGGAGAATATGACTTCGGAATTATTAACAGTGGGCACTGGAGCAAGGAGCTGATGGTCTGGTCCAACTGGCACACAGAAAACACTCAATACAAATTACTGACAGATGACCTGTGAGGTCTGAAGGTTTTACAGATGTCGACAGTCAGGATGTTCATATATTTATATGATGCCTTGGAAAATCATTTTTTCTGTTCTTAGGATGACTTTGCTTTAAGTGTAGTAAAAGGGGCTTCTGTGGTGGTCCATTGTTTAAGACTCTGTCTTGCCAGCCAGAAGCCACCAATTTGATTCCCGGTCCAGAAAGATCCCACATGCCACAGGAAAAGGACGCCAGTGCACCAGAACTTCTGAAGCCCATGCACCCTAGGACCCATACTCTGCAACAAGAGAAGCCCCCACTGTGAGAAGCCCATGCACCTCAGCTAGATTGAAGCCCCCACTCACCAAAACTAGAGAAAGACTGTGCAGCAACCAAGATCCAGCACAGCCAAAAATAAAAAATAAAATAAATACAGAAAGTGTTTTTAAATGTAGTAAAAGAATAAACTAGCATATGTATATAGGAGGCAATCTGCCTACTGAAAATCACTAATGAGGTAGTCATCAAAATTGGATTTGCTTCTCAGCCACCCTCTACCAAGAAGACAATATCTGATTCTGAAACCTACAATCAGATAAGGTGAAAGGTGTGTTAGTCACTCAGTCATGCTCAACTTTTTGCAACCCCATGGAC
Organism: Budorcas taxicolor; assembly: GCF_023091745.1. Lineage (NCBI taxonomy): Eukaryota > Metazoa > Chordata > Mammalia > Artiodactyla > Bovidae > Budorcas > Budorcas taxicolor. The sequence goes on along the minus strand of NC_068930.1, from coordinate 18,016,802 downwards.
TGCAGCCCACCAGGTTCCTCTGTCCATGGCATTTTCCAGGCAAGGATATTGGAGTGGGTTGCCATTTCCTTCTCCAGGGGAAACTTCCTGACCCAGCAATCAAACCCGGGTCTCCTGCACTGCAGGCAGCTTCTTTACCAATTGAGCTAAGAGGGAAGCCCTAAAGTTAGATAAAGTAGAGGCAAAAAGCCATCTACATACCCCTACCTCCTTAAAATAGTCATTAATGTGACATTGATCATGTTAGCACAGCAGCCATTTCTGCACCTTTGGAAATTCAAAATTGATGTTTACGCCCATGGAGTCCATCAGGCATTAGGAGGGCAAAAGTTCTTACAAATAAGCTTCGTATTCATCATATTAACCTATGACACCACTGGAAGGCTCATCTATATTCAATGAGTAACTCTTTCAAAACTCTTTCTTGGCTACCATTAGGACAGTGCTACTGATACCCTTTTAGGCAGACATTGAAATTCTTGGCATAACGTTTTTCCTTGTATGGTCTCTCTCAACCTTCTTAAGATGTCACAGGGAGTTTCCCTGGCGGTCCAGGGGCTAAGACTGTGTTCCCAGTGCAGGGAGCCTGGGCTCAATCCCTGGCCAGGGAACTGGATTCCACATGCTGCAACTAAGACCCAGTGCAGCCAAATAAATAAATAAAAAGGTTAAAGAAAAAAAAGTCACAATGTTGGTCCAGGTTCTGTAATTGACAAACTGGTCCTTGTCCTTTTCAAGGATATGAAGTAACCTCCTTGCCTTACCCAGTATCGTCACTGATCTAAATAAAACTGATTTTTTTCATTACTACTTACATGGTATGGTTTTAGATTCTCTCATCAGGCTGATCATATTTTTCTGGATATATAAAGATCTTCCCCCTGGAGAACTAAATGGCCACTCCCTCCAGTATTCTTGCCTGGGAAATCCCATGGACAGAGGAGTCTGGCGGGCTATAGTCCATGGAGTTGCAGAGTTGGACATGACTTAGCGACTTAACAACAAATGGATTTTTAGCATTCTTCTCCAAACAAGAATTTGGAAGCAGACAGCTTGAATGCAGAACAGAAGGGAAATGCAACCAATAGCCCTTTTGATAGCTGGTAGCATCTGACTCTAATGTTTTTTGTTGAGAAAAGAACACTTAACATGAGATCTACTCTCCTAACCAGTTTTTAGGCATGCCATACAGTACTGTTATCAATAGTCACAATGTTGTACAGCAGATCTCTAGCATTTATGCATCTTGCCTAACTAGAATTTTATGTCTTTTGATTGCAACTTTTCATGGCCTCCTCCTCCTAGCGCCTGGAAACCGCCATTCTATTCTTTGCTCCTATGAATCTATTTTCTATGTTATTGTTTTGTAATTTCAGAGTGTACTTAGATGAAATTACATATGTTATAAATTTCTTTGCATGTCATTTCATCTTGAAGCTCAGATATTTGTTCTAAGATTTTCTTCTTGGAATGCATCCTTTTGAAGTTTATTTAGTGTAAGATTTTGGTAATTCTCTTCATTTTTCTTTTCCTGAAAATGTCTTCATTTCATCCTCACTCTTGTATGGGTGTTTTAGGTTGATTTCTTCTCTCAGCATGTTGAAAACATTACCCTGCTGAATTCGGGCCAAGAGTTTAACTATCTTAAATGCCTCACATAAGGGAATCATGCAGTATGTGTCCTTCTGTGACTGGCTTATTTCACTCAGCATAATTTCTCAAGGTTCATCCATGTGGTCACATTTCTTCCGGATTTTCTTCCTTTTAAAGGCAAGGGAATTGCAAGAAAATCTACTTTCAGGTGAAAAGCAGAATAGAAGAACAGGCTATATATGGATTTTTTTAAACATTGAAAAAGTCAAATAAAGTCCTGATTCCAACTTCTTTTCACAGTTGGAAGCTCTATCAACACAGGGCTCACATAGCCACATGCCATCTCTTACCTGGAGTTGAATTGAGGTGGCCTCTTTGAGGCAGGACAAGGCTTGCTGGTTTGCTACCATCTCCACCAGTCCCTATTATACATCGGCCAGCTATATGCATTCATATTACCTGCCTAGTCCTATATGCAGTGCAAGTTTTTTAAAAAAATGTGATTTTATTGAAGTATAGTTGATTTGCAATGTTGTGTTAGTTTCTGCTGTACATAAAAGTGATTTAGTTTATATATGTACACGCAAATATATATATATATATATATATATATATAGGGCTTCCCTGGTAGCTCAGCTGGTAAAGAATCCACCTGTCAATGCAGAGGATGTGGATTCAATCCCTGGGTCAGGAAGATCCCCTGGAGAAGGAAATGACAACCCACTCCAGTGTTCTTCCCTGGGAAATTCCATGGACAGAGAAGCCTGGTGGGCTGCAGTCCGTGGGGTTTCAAAAAGAGTGGGAGATGAATTAACAATAGCATATATAAATAACACGTGTCGGTGTGCATGCTAAGTCACTACAGCTGTGTCCAGCTCTTTGCAACCGTACGGACTGTCGCCTGCCAGGCTCCTCTGTCCATGGGGTTTCCCCGGCAAGAATGCTGGAGTGGGTTGCCATGCCCTCCTCCAGGGGACCGTCCCCACCCAGTGACGGAACACTTGCCTCCTGCGGTTGCCTGCACTGCAGGCAGATCCGTTACCGCTGGGCCGCTGGGGAAGCCCATACAGACACACTGCTGCTGTCGTTCAGTTAGCCAGTCGTGCCTGAGTCTTTGCGACCCGTGGACCGCAGCACACCAGGCCTCCCTGTCCCTGACTGTCTCCCGGAGTTCACCCAAGTTCCTGTCCATGCCCCTATGTACACACACACAAATTCTTTTTCGTGCTCTTTTCCGTTATGGTTTATCACACGATAGTGAACACAGTTCCCTAAACTGTAGGACCTTGCTGTTTACCCATCCTATATATAATAGTTAACATCTGTTAGTTCCGAACTCCCACTTCAAGCCCCCCTCGATGCCCGGCCCCCATGTCTGTAAGCACTACACGTTTTGACTCTTGATCTAAATTATGAACTCCTAGGGCAAGTACTGATGCTAATTTCTTTCTGTGCATAAACAACTCAGTAATACATTTTAGCCACATAAACAACTTGACTTTCACTCCTTGGTCCCCAGACATTCCCGTCGCTGCCTCTGGCCATCTGCTGTTCTAACACTGCAGTGTCCTTTCATTTGGGTGAGTATGGAGAACAAAATACAGGGTTGTGGCAGGGGCGAGGGGACTAGGTCAGGAGTAATATGAGACTGAGCATATGGAATATAGGGGAGGGACGCCCCTGGTGGTCCAGAAGCTGAGAATCTGCCTTCTGATGCAGGGGGCGTGGGTTCGACCCCTGGTGGGGGAACTAAGACCCCACTTGCTGAAGGGCAACTAAGCTGGCATACCATAACTACTGAGCCTGTGTGCTCTAGCGCAACAAGAGATGCCTGCTCACGCCGCAACTAGAGAAAGGCCACACACCACGACAAAGAGCCAGTGCAGCCTAAACAAATAAGTAAAGAATAGGTGATACAGAGGGAAGATGGAAGCATCACCCTGACACCAAGGAAGTCTTTTTTTTTTTTTTTCCAGTCTTACATGATGTCTCCATGATGGGCTAGGTAATAATACACGCTTCATCCGGCTGCTGAGCGCTCAGTCATGTCAGAGTCTGAAGCTCCCGCATGGACTCTAGCCCACCCGGCTCCTCAGCCGATGAAAATTTCCAGGCAGGAATACTGGAGTGGGGTGCCATTCACTTCTCCAGGGGATCTTTCCAGCCCTGCTCTCTTGCCTCGGCAGGTGGATTCTTTACCACAAGCGCCACCTGGGAAGCCCACACCCCCCTCATTCTTGTTGCTAAATATTCAGATCTGAATGCTTCCCGGGTTTGAGTGGTGAACTCTCTGAAAACTGGAAGCTTAGGCCTGCTGGGCCACCCAGAGTTAATTACACTTCCCCCAACCCCTGTCAAACAGCACCGGCCGGGTTAGAGCCTCTGACAGCTCTGGCAATATCCAAGGGCCCAGCTCGTGATTCTGTGAGCTAATGGAAAGGTAATGACCCAACAGCTGCAGATCACAGTCACCCTCTGCCTTGCTTTAAAAAAAAAAATCCCCCCCTCCACCCTAATTCAAACCTGGTATTGTACTATTCTCTTTTTAAATAAAGGCCTAGAAATGTCAGCCTCGGTGATTATACCAGCAGGTGCCTAGACTTCAAAGTGGGCACCTGTCACTGAAAAGATAATTGACTTTATTCAACCAATTGTCTCCCTGTTGTAATCAAGCCATTTCAGTCGAATGGATCTTTCAAACTGTTCTTTGGAGTAAGCGGGGGCGGCCGCGGCGGCTGGTGGATCACAATTACCATGGAGAGGGAGAGGGAAGCGGAGGAGCTCAGGAAACAGGGGCGGCAGCAATGAGCTGTCAGCCTTTCCCGAGAGCGGTGGCTGGCTCAGGGGAAGGTTTGTAGGTGGAAAGACTCAAGGAAGATTGGGGAGTGGTGGGGGAGACTCCCGTTCCCACTCCGTTCAGCATTCTGCTTATTTATTTAGTTCGCCTTCTGGCTGCAGATACCCCCAGTCTGCATCTTGTTTCCAGCATCAGTTGCCCTGGGCGGGATGGGGAGGGGGGTACACCTCTGTGCCCCAAGCATTCCTGTTCTCCCTCTGGGGATCAAGATTCATGTAAACCTCAGAGCGAGAGGGGAGCTGTGGACAGACTCAGATTCTATGTCCCTCTCTCCTACAAGGAGCTAAATCCCCCTTAGTCATAGGTGTCTTGCTGGTGTTGACAGATTCAGATGTCCCTGGGGCAGAAAGCTAGGACTTGAACCAAAGGGAGCCTCAGGCAGTGATGAATTCAGTGACTCTGTTTCCCCTAAGTGCTCACTTCCATGAGTTCTGGGAGGGTGGGGCTGTCCGTTCCAACAGTGTCAGCAGCAGCTGTGTTCTGGGGAGCCAGGAACTGCCACATGGCACATTTTCAATGTAAACCAGAGTGAAGGTTGTTCGGTCTGTGAGACTGAGCTCTGTCCACAATGAGAAACCTTCCCCTGTGGAAATATAACCTGTGTTGGGTTCCTGGCACGGCTGTTTATCAGAGGTCTGACTTGGAGCAAGTCACCTAAGGCGCTGAGTCTCCATCTTCTTCCTACAAAGTGGAGCAATAGTGCAGTGAAATGAAACGAGTTGAGATAGTGAACCCATAGCTCAATGACTCAAATGCCTGATGCCTTTTTATGTCCTCAGTGAAATGCAGGGCTCTTCTTTCAGAAGGGATAGGGTGTGGAACAAACTCCCAGTCCATAAACGTGCTGTTGAAGTTGGTAAAAACAAAAGCAGCAGAATACTGAGTTTTTCACAGAGTTCAACCTAACATGTAAACTTAATCCTCATCTCCAGGGTAACAGATGCTGAGTTCTGAATTGGTATGAATTCTGACCCATGAGGTCTTGTCATCCTGTCAACTAGCAAGTGCTGTAGAGAACTTTCAGCTATTTTACAAATTGTTATTGTGATAGATTTGCTTTTCTCACTGATTCTGGTGAACATATTAGAAAGAATCATGGAGCTTCATGTCCTCGTTATCTCAAAGGCATCAGTGCTGGAAACAGACCCCAGAAACCAGAAAATAGCAGGTCGTCGCCAGGGTTGGCTTCGTGAATGCAGAGCCAGGAGAGACACAGGGCTCTGCTCCCAGAAGGGCCCACCCTTGGGGATTAGTGGTCTTTGGGTGCCATCTTGAATTTCCTCATAGTCTAATCATTGAATTGGTGCTTTGCAAGTGCATTCCAATCGGATGATGGACCATGCATTAGAGGTTTGCAGCCCCCAGCCCCTCTCTGCCGTGGGTCTTAGGCTGCCTTCTGCCCAGCCCTTGTCCAGCAATAGCTACCACCCTGGGATAAACTCAGGGAGGGAAGGGTTTGGGCAGTGAGACACAGAGAGGAGTCTGGTCCAGGCATGTGTGAAGGTCAGTGTTCACCCCTCAGGTATCCCTGTGTCCAAGGGGACACAAAACTAAATAGCAAATAAGGAACATGATAAAAGGTCAAGGAAAGATTGTGTAAGAAAGGAAAAAAGCTTTGTTTTCACTTTTTGAACTAGAGGCACCATATTTTCCTTTTGCACGGGGCCCTGCAAATGATGTTGGCAGCCTGCAGGCTGAGCTGCTGGGCACAATGTGCAAGGGGTCAGGGCAGTTCATCTCCATGTACTTAGAGGCACTCCAAAGGTGGGCTCCTGGAGAGGGAAAGGCAGAGTGTGCCAGTCAGACTGCTTTCAGTGATGGCCTTGGATGTATTTATTAGGTCGATGCACATATTATGTTTCAGATAATGGATAACTAACTACTCATTATTTTGGGGGACTGGAGAGTGTTCCCTGTAAAGAGGAAATATCTGAAGCCACTGCTTGAGGTATGACTGAACATTTGGACTTGGGATTCCATTCTTGTCATCATCTAGTTTTGCCTTCCTTTAAACTACATTAACTCAAGGGTCAGCAGAGGTTTCCAGGTGGAGACTTCTGTGGTTTGTTTTACATTTAATATTAACCATTATGATCCAGCGTTGTCCTGTGTATTCCACTACAATCTTCTTTTAACACACTTTTATTCTGCTGCAAGCCTTCTATCAACCCTGTTTGAGAGAGAAAAATAACCTTGGTATCGTCTGTTTTACATGTACACACACACTACTACAGAATATGATATTGTTTTATTTATACTTTAGCAATGAGTGCTTAGAGTTGAAGTACTCTAATCAGGAATACACACTCCAGGGGTAGTTAGTACTTTAATGAATTTAATCAGAATCCCACATTCTAAGGAAGTTGTTACAAATATTCAGCTATCTACAGAACATTTCCTGATTAGAATGGATGGTGTTAGAAATACTCTTCTTCCACTCGTGAAGAATCCCACGGACAGAGGAGCCTGGTGGGCTTTAGTCCATGCAGTCACAAAGAGTCAGACAGGACTGAGCTATTAACACTCACTAAGTACTCTTGTCTGGAAAATCCCATGGACAGAGGAGCCTGGTAGGCTGAAGTCCATGGGGTCGCTATGAGTTGGACACGACTGAGCAGCTTCACTCTCACTTTTCACTTTCATGCATTGGAGAAGGAAATGGCAACCCACTCCAGTGTTCTTGCCTGGAGAATCCCAGGGACAGTGGAGCCTGGTGGGCTGCCGTCTATGGGGTTGCACAGAGTCGGACACGACTGAAGCGACTTAGCAGCAGTAGCAGCAGCAAGTACTCTTCCACTAGTGAAATGACTGATATTCAGTTATCTAGACCGAGTAGAAAAAAATTATATATGAACAACCTTCCTTTCCCATCTGAATTATGTGTCTAGGGTCCCAGTCAGTCTATAACTGTTAAAGAGGTACCTTTGTAAAGGACTCCATCAAGTCCTGCATCCTGTTCCTCTTAGGAAGTAATTTCATATTCTTTTTAGATCAGATTAATAAATACATTTTATATCGTGACCTACTGCTAGTAGTCTGACTCTTTGAGACCCCATGGACCGTAGACTGCCAGGCTCCTCGGTCCATGGGATTCTTCAGGCAAGAATAGTGGAGTGGGTAGCCAGTCCCTTCTCCTGAAGATCTTCCCAATCCAGGGACTGAACCCAGGTCTCTTGCATTGCAGACAGATTTTTACTGTTTGAGCCACCAGGGAAGCCAATAAATATATTTTCTATCATGACCTACTACTACTGCGCACACACATACACACACATTGAAAGGAAAAGTTTCCAGAGAAAATACTTCTTACCCTCACTTTTTGTAATGTGTTCTATTATTTTCTGTTATATTCAATTGAACTATATTTTACTTTGTTCATTGTTTGTTGCAGTCACCCAATTTATTTCAGAACACCCTAGTGGGATACAAACAATATTTTGAAAAGCTCTAGCCTAAACAGCTAGCATTATCCTGTGGCTAAAACACTGTTGTATAATTCTACCAGTGAGCCTTTCCGGAAAGGTACTTATTAGAGGGCCTGACGTGGCCAGGAGTCAGGGATTCATTGAGGTACAGGATATATGGCACACATTTTCATGTGTGTTTGTTGCTCAGTTTTGTCTGACTGTTTGAGACCCCATGGACTATAGCCCACCAGGCTCCTCTGTCTATGGATTTCCCAAGCAAGAATACTGGGATGGGTAGCCATTCCCTTCTCTAGGGGATCTTACCAACCCAGGGATCGAATCCATGTCTCTTTCATCTCCTGTATTGGTTCTTTACCAGTAGCACCACCTGGGAAGCCCAGGATTTGGTCTGAGATTCACTTTCATTGTAACATACAACCAGCTAGTGAAGAGGTGGGAGAGGAGACCCCCAGCTCTCACTGTGCCCAACCACTGGACATTACTAAAGCTTCCCCAAAGAACCCAGTAACGGTGAATAACCACATTGTCTTAGATCAAAGTGCAAGTATTTTTTCAAGGAAACATTATCAGGCACTGTAACAGGTTGAACAGTGGTGTCCCAAAAGATAAGTCTACCCAGGACCTGTGAATGCAAACTTATTTGGAAAAAGTGTCTTTGCAAATGTTTGTAAGTTGAGGATCTTGACATGCGATCACCCCAAATTATCCAGAGGAGTCTAACGATAAGCGTCCCTATGAGAGAAAGGCAAAGGGGGATTTTAGACAGAAGAGAAAGGAGAAGGTCCTCTTCTCCTTCGTGGACATGAAGGCAGAAGAGCTTGGAGTGATGCAGACACAGCTAAGGATGCCTGGAGCCACCAGACGCTGCGAGATGGAAGGAACAGATGCTCCCTAGAGCCTTCACAGGAAATATGGCCCTACGGACCCTTCAGTTTCAGACCTATGACCTTCAGAAATGTGATAGAATAAATTTCCATTGTTTTAAGCCACCAGGTGTCTGGTAATTTAACAAAGCAGCTCTAGGAAACCGAAACAGACATTAAACAAAGATCACAGACCTCTTGTTGATGGTCCTGACAATCACTCAGCCAGAACCAGAAGGAACACATCCTGAACAAAGAACCAGAGATCTGTTATTATACATATATATATATATATATATATATATATATATATATCTTTTTTTTTTTTTTTGCGGCTTATTTAGAATTGGCTTTTAGGAAAATACTGCATCTTATTTCATAAAGAATAATTCAAACCATTGTTCACCATTCTCCCACGAATGCCAAATTAGAATCTTATTTCAAAAATTGTGATGGGTGTGATTATTGCACACAGAATGAACAAACTTTTACAGGAAGGGATATGCAAGGAATTCCCTGGTAGTCTAGGAGGTAGGATTCAGTGCTTTCACTGCTGTGGCCCAGGGTCAGTCCCTGGTTGGAGAACTGAGATCCTGCAAGCCACGAGTGGCAAAAATATTTTTTTTTAAAAAAGGAATAAGAAGATGCCTATGACACAGGCATTCCTTCTAAGAAACTTTATTTTCTGAAGCAATGGTGACCCCAGTTGGGCTTTGTAGGAGGCTGGGGCTTCCCAGGTGGTGCAGTGGTAAAGAATCTGCCTGCCAATGCAGGAGGCACAAGAGATGTGCTTTTGATCCCTGGGTTAGGAAGACCCCCGGAAGAAAAAAACTGCAACCAGCTCCAGTATTCTTGCTTGAAAAATCCCATGGACAGAAGAGCCTGGTGGGCTACAGTCCACAGGGTCACCAAGAGTCAGACATGACTGAGCAACTGAGTACAGGGATAACGATCCTATGTTAGTAAGGGGAAAGAGGCATATACATCGGGGCAGAGGATTTCAGATGTGGTCTTATGATGAGAAAAGTAACATCCTATTTCAAAAAGCAATGAAAAATAGTAGAGGAAAAGTAAATTGGGGACCACATATTTACCTGAGAACATCAGAGTAAGTCAGAAAATCAAAGACCCTGATATAGATCCTGTTAACTTTTTTTGAACTCTTTATTTTGCATTGGAGTATAGCTGATTAATAATGCTGTGATTGTTCCAGGAGGACAATGAAGGGCCACACATATATATGTATTCATTCTTCCCCAGACCCGCCTCCCATCCAGGCTGCCATGTAACACTGAGCAGAGTTCCATGTGCTATACAGTAGGTCCTTGTTGGTTATCCATTTTACATATAGTAATGTGTACATGTCCATCCTATCCCCCTAATCATTTCTTTCTCCTGGCAACCATAAGTTCATTTTCTAAGTCTGTGAGTCTCTTTCTGTTTTGTACGCAAGTTTATTTGTATTGTTTAGTTTGGTATTACACATATAAGGGATGTCACATTATATTTCTCCTTCACTGACTTCACTCAGTGGGACACTCTCCAGGTCCATCCATGTTGCTGCATGATTTTGTTCTTTTTAATGGCTGAGCGATATTCCATTATATATATATGTATATGTTATACCACATCTCCTTTATCCTTTCCTCTGTCAGTGGACTTATAGGTTGCCTCCGTGTCTTGACTATTATAAGCAGTGCTACAGTGAACATTGGGGTGTATGTGTCCTCTTGAATAAGAGTGGGATTGTAGGGTCATCTGAAAATAGATCATTCTTTAACTCCATACACAAAAATAAGCTCAAAATGGATTAAAGACCTAAATGTGAGACCAGACACTATAAAGGAGGAAAACATAGAACACTCTCTGACATAAATCGCAGCAACATCTTTTTTGATCCATCTTCCAGAATAACGGAAACAAAAGCAAAAATAAACAAGTGAGACCTCCTCAAACTCAAAAACTTTTGCACAGCAAAGGAAACAATAAACAAAACAGAAAGACAACCCACAGATCTTGTTAACTTTTAAAAATCAGTTTATCTCCAATAACAATGCCAGAAAATAAGAATTTAGAGAAAATTCTCCAACAATTATTTCACTCCCACAGACCAAGCTTAGCAGAACAAGTTTCTTTGTTTTAGCTTCAAGCATAATGCAACACAGGTGCATGATTCACAAACAAATGAGAATGGAAGCATAGATCACTGTATTTATCTTCAACAGATACTATGAGAGGATAATTTGATCATTTCTACTGAATCATTAAATCAGAAAGGTAGCAAAATATCCTGTAAATTGTGTATGTAAATTGCCTTTGATAGCACCAACATGCAGTTGCCTCTGCAATCTAATGAAGCAAATGTCTTAGGTCTGCCCAGCAGCATTTATTTACCAGGCCAACATGAGACATAAAAATGATGTTTGGGAAGAACTTAAGTGATGTAAGAGTCACTACAGTATGATAGTATTATGGTGACCTTGTTGTTATATGCAGACATTTTTTGAGTACTCTATTTATTAAACAGTTTTGTTTCATTTAACATTTCTGATTCTTTCTTTAATATTCTTGTAATTTTTTTTTTACATAACTTAATTTACTATTAGGATTTTAAATTAGTGTGAGCTCACATTATTTCATGTTAGCAACCCATATGGAAAAATAAACCTTCCCCATTATAGTATCTTACACTGGGGAAAAGTGAAGTTGCTCAGTTATGTCTGACTCTTTGCGACCCCATGGACTGTAGCCTACAGGGCTCCTCTGTCCATGGGATTTTCCAGGCAATAGTACTGGAGTGGATTGCCATAGGCCCAGACTAATCACTAATCTCTGGACCAATCACTGCAGAAGCTGGGGAGGAGCTAGGTCCTCTGACCTGTTCACCATCCAGGTCAGTGAGATTGGAGTGGGCAAGGAGGAGTTTTTCAAAGGAAAGGTGGCTGTGATGTTACCAGAGGAAGTAAGGGATAGGCCTACATAGGAAAACACTCAGGTGTGCACATATGCACTCAGACATATCCACAAATCTGTTTAGACAAACCAATAAGATACCAGAAGAAAGTATAGCAGTTCTGTTAACCATGTCTGGATGATGGGATTATGGGACTACATAAACAAGCCTTGCTTACAGTAGTAGCCTTTGCTACTTTACCATTTTTATAAATGAAAGTGCTTAAGCTTCATTGACACTGGTTTGTTTTTATATGTACAGTGATTTGGTCTTCCCAGGTGGCTACAGTGGTAAAGAATCTGCCTGCCAATGCAGTGGACAGAAGAGATGCGGGTTCCATCTCTGGGACAGGAAGATCTCCTGGAGGAGGAAATGGCAACACACTCCAGTATTCTAACCTGGGAAAACCCATGGGCAGAGGAGCTTGGCAGGCTACAGTCCATGGGAGCACAGAGTCAAACACAACTGAGCAACTGAGCATGCACGCAAGAATATGCACGCACAGTGATTTAAAGCTTTGGTTGAGCCATTGAAATTCAGAAGAGTTCCAGCAGTCAGAGGGCTGTGGGTGCTCTGAGAGTCTCCACAATGTTCATCTATAGGCTGGAAATGGATTCCTTTGAATGGTGCAAATAGTCAATCAGTTATGGGGAATAACAGCAGAGGCTGACACAGTGCAGGTTGGGGGAGGGTGGGGGGAGCACCTCCTTTCCCTTTGACCTTGTCATTCTAAATCCTGGAGTGCATACCTATTCTGACTAATTCATCCAGTTCAAGCTCAGCTGGGAAGCTTAAATTTCTTCCCATGGTAAGGAATTCTTCTTTTATTCAAACACTTCTTCCCCATGAGAAACAAAACATTACCCAGTGACAAACTATCCTAAAAGCTGCTGCTCACTAAGCATTTATCATATGCGCATACAATTTCATTTAGCTCAATAAGCTCTGGGTTACTGTTTCAAAATTTAGATTAGTAAGTGGAGACATGGAAAAGAGTAGTGCAAAATAACATAGCTCATGAATGGCTGGACTAGGATGTGAATTTGAGCCGGATTTCAAGCTCAGGATCTTGAAAAGGGAAGGTCTACTGCTGCCCCACCCTAGCTGTGTTATCTTCAGTAAATTGTCTCCACCTGAACCATAATTTTATCACCTGTGAGATCAGAATATTTATAAATCTTGTTCAACCTTTTTATGGACTCTTGGGAGATTCTATGAGATGACAACTGGGAATACATTTTGCATGTAATAAGTCATGGATACAAACACGTGATATTTCTTTCATAGATTGAGCCTCTAGGAAACTGTCCAGAGGTGGTGGAGGCATGAGGTTTGGGGAGCTGGTCTCTCAGGGGTCTTGCACATCAGGTGGAGGGACGTAAGGTGGTAGAATGAATACACTGAGGCTTTAGCTGTGGGTTGGCAAGAGGCCAACAGGGTCCAAGTAAGTAAGAATGACCAAATATGCTCATTTGCCCACGACTGAGGGATTTCCTGGGACATGGGACTTTCTGTGCTAAAATTAGGCAAGTCCTGAGCAAATGAAGATGAATTGGTTGCCCTGGTCAGTGCGGGGGTCCAGCCCCGGTAGATCCAGGGTAATTTGAAGGGGAGACAGAGTTGGCATCTTAGAAATTAATTGTTTAATTAAAGATATGGAGGGAGATTAGAAAGAATAGTATAGTAGGAAAATTAGTGGAGAAAAGAGGCTGAATAACTTGGTTTACCCGGAGAGCTAACAAAACCTCGAGACAAGAGGTTTGCACCATCTACGTAGGCCACTGGTACTCGCTTGAATAGCGGAGGGTGCCCCGCCTTGGGCTCCATCTCGCGTGGGTCTTAGAAGCCAGGGCAAGTAAGTATACATGGTGAGCCTCCACGCCCCAGATGGGAATTCAGCCAGAAAAGAAGAGAGAGGGAGAAAAGACCACACGGGGGAAACCAGTCTTTCCAGTGACTGGCCCCTCCTTTATTGTTCAGCAAAGCTTTTTATACTTTTGGTTGTACATAGAGATCAATGGATAATACAAAGTTATGTGGTGTCAGCAGCCCTGACTCTTGTCAAGACAAGGCTTTCTCTCTGCACACCTAGGTGTATACACAAGTCTTAGGTGATTTACATCATCTTCTGGCCAGAAGGCCAATTAACATTTTATGGCCCTTTTCTGATAAGGGTCTGTCAACCAGAAAACTTATTTACCTTAATAGTGTTGTTCTTTTCCAAAATCTGGTGCCACTCTCAGAAAGCACTAAATAAAGTTACATTCTTAAATGGCAAGGACACAACAATTTATAACAAGGAAAGAGGACTACAGTGATTTATAACAAAGAAAGTTTACTAACTCAAAAGCCTAGTGTTGCTAGCATCAAAACTACTATATTCGTTTTTCTATATCCCAATTACATTGATTAATACCCTCCAGGTGCCTAAAAGATGAAGGATATAGAGGTCTGGCAGCAAACATTAACTCAACAATGAAATCCTTCACCAAACTAATTCTTAGCTCTAAAAGGCTCTATATCTTTAAGATATTTTAAGCTTCATGCCTCTCGCGGTTGGGGGGCTGTAAACAATCACAAGTGTAGTTAAACCTGTCAGGTAAGTTAGGGAGCCATTAAAGGGGTTTGAGCTGAAACATTCTTTTCATATGCAGGAGACTAATTGGAGCTCTAAGTTAACTTTTTCCAGAGAAAGGTGGTCAGGGATAGCCCCTGTTAATGTCAGAAGCGTAAGCGAAAAGCATAATGCAGTACGGCAGGCAGACTCTGGTTTTGGGGGTAGATGTTCAAGAAAATTCAGCGAGGCTCCCTTAAGGCCCGACTCGCCTTTGCCTGTTGGACCCCTTAACCTCATGACCTTTGCCACCGGTGGGACTCCTCGTGCTGGCTCCTGGCAGGTCAGGATGAAAATGACTGGTCATCTTAGTAACAGCAGAAGGCTTCTGTATGAGGAAATGATTTGTGAACTGAGCCTTTAAAGCAGGGTGGAAAATCACACTGTGGGGACTGGGTTTTAAGGAAGCAGTAGCCCAGTCATTTCAAAGGTGTCATCTCTCCAGCCCCTTAGAAGAGTGGAGTCAAAGGATGCTTTTCCCTAAGTAAGGAAACATGGATGGACCACTCTGGTAGGAGGGTAACAATTCTACCCCAAACCCCTAGCACTCTGGAAATAAACTCTTTCCTTCCCCTGGGTTCACAGGCATGTAGTCTCCCATTGTGAGCCATAATACCCAGTCTTCTCCAGGGAAGAAGGGACAGTTACTTCTGCTAGGAGTTAGCAGCCAAGAATGTAGGCATTTCACACCTTGCTTTCTAATGCAGCCTTGCTTTCTAATGTTGTCTCTGCCTAACTCCCTCTTCCCTTCAAAAGCTCTCTTTCCAGAACATTCCTCCATCTTCCTGACTAATGACTTCTAGCTGTCTTCACTTGTGTCCGTATATCCAGATGGGACTGAATGCCCAAAGGGGAGGTGGCTTAGGAAACCTAAGACTTTTACCCGACAACCCCAAAAGAGCATTCCTGTTGGAAAACTCTTCAATCTTGTCATGCTCCAGTATCTTCTCACTCCTCAGCACTCCATCTGAGATGTGCAGTGGCTCAGACAAATATCACCTGCGTACTTTTAAGCAAGTAACTTCATGATCCTTTCCCACTTCCCTCTTAGTAAACTGAGGATAATAATTACATTACCTGATATAATTGGTGGTGGGAGGATTAAATAATTTAACACATAGGAAGTGCCTGGAATAGTATCTGGATTCTACTAGTTGTTTATTCTATCAGTCATGTCCTACTCTTTTGTGAACCCATGGATTATAGCCCACCAGTTTCCTCCATCCATGGGATTTTCCAGGCAAGAATACTAGAGCGGGCTGTCATTTCCTCCAGGGGAATCTTCCTGATCCAGGAATCAAACCTGCATCTCCTGCATTGACAGGAGGGTTCTTTACCACTGAGCTCCCAGGGAAGCCCTAGATGCTAGTAGATGCTTGACAAATATTAGTGCTTTCAGTTTTATCCATCCTACATGCTTGTTGCATTAGGATGACATTCTCATCATTTTCTGTAGAAAATGAGTTGAAATTTTTTCTCTTCCTTGGTGTAGTAGAAGGAGCATATGCTTTGGAAGTGGGTGATAATCTCCCATATTATACAATTCCCATACATTTTGGTTTCCTAGTCTGCTAAACTGGAGAAAGCAATGGCACCCCACTCCAGTACTCTTCCTGGAAAATTCCATGGACAGAGGGGCCTGGTAGGCTGCAGTCCATGGGGTTGCTAAGAGTCAGACACAACTGAGCGACTTCACTTTCACCTTTCACTTTCATGCATTGGAGAAGGAAATGGCAACCCACTCCAGTGTTCTTGCCTGGAGAATCCCAGGGACAGGGGAGCCTGGTGGGCCGTCTATGGGGTCACACAGGGTCAGACATGACTGAAGCGACTTAGCAGCAGCAGTCTGCTAAACTAAGAATCAACTAAGGAGGATTTAAAGAGATAACATATGACTATTCATGAAACCAAGCAGGACACTGTGGGGCTTCTGGGCACAGAAGCCATGCTGTCCTGTTTCTGAACTCCTGTCTCTATGACCTTCCCTGAGTTGCAAGGGGCAGATGCGGACAGTTGCTAATCCAGGAAGGCAAGGGATGCCAAGACAAGGGAGGGGCAACCAGGAAACAGCAGTGTAGCCTTGGGACAGGCTCTGGTTCCCCCACAAGGGATACACATAACGATGTCTTTAAGCTCTTTATAGCATTAAAACACAAGTAGCAAATGGCAGCATTCTTCATACCAGAGAAAGACCACATGAGGCTACATTAAAGGAATCAGAAACAGTCATCAAGATCACCTGAGATGGCGAGTAAAGGGGGAAAAGTCAAAACAGCAACAGATTTTCTTTTCTTGAGCTCCAAAATCACAGCAGATGGTGACTGCAGTCATGAAATTAAAAGACACTTGCTTCTTGGAAGAAAAGCTATGATAAACCTAGACAGCATATTGGAAAGCAGAGACATCATTTTGCCAACAAAGGTACATGTAATCAAAGCTACAATTTTTCCAGTAGTCATGTACAGATGTCAGAGTTGGACTATAAAGAAGACTGTGTGTCAAAGAATTGATGCTTTCAGATTATGGTGGTGGAGAAGACTCTTGAGAGTCCCTTGGACAGCAAGGAGATCAAACCAGTTAATCCTAAAGGAAATCGACTTGAATGTTCATTGGAAGAACTGATGCTGAAGTTGAAGCTACAATATTTTGGCCACCTGATGTGAAGGATCAACTCACTGGAAAAGATCCTGATGCTGGGAACCATTGAGGGTAGGAGGAGAAGGGGATGACAGAGGATGAGATGATTGGATACCATCACTGACTCAATGGACAGGAGATTGAGCCAATTCCAGGAGACAGTGAAGGACAGGGAAACCCGGCTTGCTGCAGTCCATGAATTCAGAGTCAGACAGGGCTGAGGGGCTGAACAACAATGACAAGATTAGAGGAGTGGAGGCCCAGCACACACACTAATCTTGTCAGCAACCCCACCCTTGAACCATTGCTGTAAAACTCAATGTCAAGTCCTACTATGTTGGGAAGTGAAGTCCCTCAGTATCCGACTCTTTGTGACCCCAAGACTGTAGCCTACCAGGCTCCTCTGTCCATGGTTGGGACACATGTTTTTTCAGGGGAGGAGCCTGCTTTGTCCCACTTTGGTTGGCCAAGCAATAAAGCTACTCTTTTCTACTTCCCCCAAAACTCTGAGATTTCATTCAGCACCAGTGCACAGAGACCAAGCTTTTGGCATCATTCTTTCTCTGTGGGACCCCCATATATCTTACACTCTATATAGTATATCTGAAAAGTGAAAATCACTCAGTCATGTCCAAGTCTTTGCAACCCCTATATAGTCCATGGGATTCTCCAGGCCAGAATACTGGATTGGGTAGCCTTTTCCTTCTCCAGGGGATCTTCCCAACCCAGGGATTGAACCCAAGTCTCCCACATTGCAGGTGGTTCTTTACCAGCTGAGCCATAAGGGAAACCCATACAATATATCATTATATTGTTAAACCTTAAGATGTATTTTATGTTGCATTACTAGACTGTGAGCCTCTTGAAAAAAGGTCATATCTTTTCCATCTTCTTTCTAAAACAGATTGGTGTTATTTCATGGGGCCTCTGAAGAGCTCTGGTACCTTATAGTCCTTTATGTCTCAGTGCAGAGAAGAATTCAGCAAGGGCAACGTGGAGGATAAAAAGTGATTTATTCAGTTCAGTTCAGTTCAGTTGCTCAGTCATGTCCGATTCTTTGCAACCCCAGGCCTTCTTGTCCCTCACCGACTTCTGGAGTTCATCCAAGCTCATGTCCATTGAGTCAGTGATGCCATCCAATCATCTCATTCTCTGTCATCCCCTTCTCCTCCTGCCCTCAATCTTTCCCAGCATCAGGGTCTTTTCCAATGAGTCATCTCTTTGCATCAAGTGGCCAAAGTATTGGAGCTTCAGCTACAACACCAGTGCTTCCAATGAACACCCAGAACTGATCTCCTTTAGGATGGACTGGTTGGATCTCCTCACAGTTCAAAGGACTCTCAAGAGTCTTCTCCAATACCACAGTTAAAAAGCATCAATTCTTCAGTGCTCAGCTTTCTTTACATCCATACATGACTACTGGGAAAACCATAGCCTTGACTAGATGGAACTTTGTTGGCAAAGTAATATCTCTGCTTTTCAACATGTTGTCTTAGGTTGGTCATAACTTTCCTTCCAAGGAGTAAGCATCTTTTAATTTCATGGCTGCAGTCACCATCTGCAGTGATTTTGGAGCTCTAAAAAATAAAGTCAGCCACTGTTTCCCCATCTATTTGCTATGAAGTGATGGGACTGGATGCCATGATCTTAGTTTTCTGAATGTTGAGCTTTAAGCCAAATTTTTCACTCTCCTCTTTCACTTTCATCAAGAGGCTCTTCAGTTCTTCACTTTCTGCCATAAGGATGGTGTCATCTGCATATCTGAGGTTATTGATATTTCTCCCGGCAATCTTGTTCCAGCTTGTGCTTCTTCCAGCCTAGCGTTTCTCATGATGTACTCTGCATGTAAGTGATTTATTAGGACAGGACATTTCTGAGGCTTACAAGTGGGCAGTTGAGAAATGCCATGCTCCAAGAACTTAGCAGGCTACAGTTATATAAACAAAGTAAAAGTGGGGGGGCGGGGAGAGACCTTCTTTGTCTTTTTTGAGTATTTGGCATGTTTTCATCATTAGTTCCTCCTCCAGGTTGAGCAGGGGAGTTTTCTAGTCCCTGAGTGGTCAAGCTAGGTTCACAAATGATTGTTTTTAATGTGTGCAGAGAGCATGTCCTAGGAATCATTAACTTACTGAGCTCACTGGGCAGGATGTGGGGCTCCTGCCACCACTGTTTTATTGTTTGGGCATGTCCCGCGCTTCTGTTGCATGGTTTTGTTGCTAAGTAAGCCTGCTTGATTTTGTGGTTAAGCAAATGTGCTTTCTTGAGTAATCATTAACTTACAGGGGTCTCCCATATCTTTTTAATTACAGTCCCCTAGTGGAATTAGCTATTAATCACCTATTTTGTCCCTTTACTCTGTCCCTATCATTTCTGAGACTTAACTCAGTGCCAGCATAAAAGGAGAATCAATGGATGTTTACTGAATTGATGGTACCTGGATTGTATTTGGTGATCAATGAATTATGGTTTTCTTTCTAAGATTATAGAGCCAGTTAGTAAAATAGAGGGGTGAGTGCTGACCTTTTGTTCCTTAAATCAATTAGTACTCTTGCCTGGAAAATCCCATGGATGGAGGAGTCTGGTGGACTGCAGTCCATGGGGTCGCTAAGGGTCGGATACAACTGAGTGACTTCACTTTCACTTTTCCTTTTCATGCATTGGAGAAGGAAATGGCAATCCACTCCAGTGTTCTTGCCTGGAGAATCCCAGGGACGGGGGAGCCTGATGGGCTGCCCATCTATGGGGTCGCACAGAGTTGGACATGATAGACACAGCTTAGCAGCAGCAGCAGCAGCAGCAGCAAGGTTGCCTTACAAGGAAGGTTATTGAGAAAATGCCTATAAAATATCTTTAGTTCAAGCAAAAATAGCACTTAAATAGAGGTTATGTTGCATAGAACTGCCTTTCTATTTTCCAAATTAAGCCTGTTACAGAATATCCATTATATTTCTTCTTCAGTTTTCAGTTTTAATACATTTTAGACAAGGTGGAAACTCTCAGGACACAGTCATCAATATTTCTCAGCAAGAATCTGACTCCTTTGTAATTAAATTGCCCTCTCCTGCTAATTTGTGTGCATCCATATAATATCCCTTTCCTCAAATTAAAAGCATCACTCATTGACAACGCTTAAAAATTGAAGCCAAGATAGAGAAGTGAAAAGGGATAGGATGAAGAAGCAATCAAATTGGATATTTCTTCTGAGTTAAGGTATTTTTCTTCCTTTATGTCTTGTCAAGTGGTTACTTTTGTAGTGACATCAGCTGTACTACGCAAACATATTTGATAGGTAACATGTTTCATATTCACATGAGTCAATGATGAATCTTGGAAACATTTTTTATAACTGGAAAAGAAGCATGAACAGTCCATTTTTCTCATTACATGTTGGTAGTCTAAATCTGTTCAGCTTAGATAAAACTGACTTTCTATAGCCACTTAGTATAGATGTGAATACACTTAGGCCATTATTGTGTATTCTATTGATGTGAAATTGGAAGAAATGGAGTCAGCTAGAACATAGTTCTGTTTCTGCAACAAGAAATGTAAACTCCTCTCATGCAATTGTAGAAATTCAAAAACCCAACTCCAAGATACTGAAATGATGGACGTTGACTTAAAAAACAGTCAAAACCTGAAAACTGAGAGTTGTTCTATTCAGTAGGAACTTTTAGGACTTCAAGCCCAGGAAACAGCATCTCAAATGACACTGAGAAAAGGTGGGGATGGGGGAGAAGGGGGGAGGAGTCAGCTTATATAGAATTTTGCAACAAAGTATTTTTGTGAATTAAAGAAAGCCAGAGATCTCAAGTCAAGGAGTTTACTGCTTTTTTACTTATGGGGGCTTCCCTCGAGGCTGAGGTTCCCTGGTGGTTCATATGGCAAAGAATCCACCTGCAAGGCAGGTGGGTTTGATCCCTGGGTTGGGAAGATTCCCTGCTGCTGCTGCTTCTAAGTCACTTCAGTCGTGTCCGACTCTGTGTGACCCCGTAGACTGCAGCCCACCAAGCTCCCCCGTCCCTGGGATTCTCCAGGCAAGAACACTGGAGTGGGTTGCCATTTCCTTCTCCAATGCATGAAAGTGAAAAGTGAAAGTGAAGTTGCTCAGTCGTGTCTGACTCTTAGCGACCCCATGGACTGCAGCCTAACCAGGCTCCTCCGCCCATGGGATTTTCCAGGCAAGAGTACTAGACTGGGTTGCCATTGCCTTCTCCCGGGAAGATCCCCTAGAGAAGGGAAGAGCTACCCACTCCTGTATTCTTGCCTGGAGAATTTCATGGACAGAGGAGCCTGGTGGGCTACAGTTCCTAGGATTGCAGAGTCAGCTATGACTGAGCTACTAGCACACACACACACACACACACACACAATGTATGGGAAGATGCAAGAGTCTGGGCTCACTGAAATCATTCCTCTGATATGCGTCTCAGCTATCTGGGGCCAGTATTCTGTGTTTTTCACATTCTGAGTTCCTCAGGGCTCCCTGTAAGGACTGTCTTCAATCTCATGGCTGCTGATATCAGGGATTCAGTGCCCTCAGTTCAGTTCAGTTCAGTCGCACAGTTGTGTCCTACTCTTTATGACCCCATTAACCACAGTACGCCAGGCCTCCCTGTCCATCACCAACTCCTGGAGTTCACCCAAACCCATGTCCATTGAGCAGGTGATGCCATCCAGCCAGCTCATCCTCTGTTGTCCCCCTCTCCTCCTGCCCTCAATCTTTCCCAGCATCAGGGTCTTTTCCAATGAGTCAGCTCTTCGCATCAGGTGGCCAAAGTATTGGAGTTTCAGCTTCAACATCAGTCCTTCCAATGAACACCCAGGACCAATCTCCTTTAGGATGGACTGGTTGGATCTCTTCACAGTCCAAGGGACTCTCAAGAGTATTCTCCAATACCACAGTTCAAAAGCATCAATTCTTTGGCGTTCAGCTTTCTTTATAGTCAAACTCTCACATCCATACACGACTACTGGAAAAACCATAGCCTTGACTAGATGGACCTTTGTTGTCTAGTAATGTCTCTGCCTTTTAATGTGCTGTCTAGGTTGGTCATAACTTTCCTTCCAAGGAGTAAGCTTCTTTTAATTTCATGGCTGCAATCACCATCTGCAGTGATTTTGGAGCCCCCCAAAATAAAGTCAGCCACTGTTTCCACAGTTTCCCCATTTATTTGCCATGAAGTGATGGGCCAGATGCCATGATCTTCTGGAATTGCTGATGACTGTGACATCCTTGTTTATTGATATGGCAGGAAATATTTTAAGTCTCATGGGTCACATTCCAAACTTGAGAAGGGCTGTATAATGCTGTGTAAGGAAACAGTTTCCAAAAGAATTGGAAATAGTATAACTTGGCATGCCTTTGATTTAAATTCTAAATGTTTGCAAAAGTAGGCAATTGATTCTTATTAGCGTCCCCCAGCTGTGGTTTGTTTTTCCATCTTGACCCTCTCAATTATTCTGTTTCTTATTTAATGAAGACAGATTTCCCAATCCTTGTTTCATAATGTTGGCCTCTTGAGTCTGATTTAATCAGAGTGGTGGTGATAATATGCAGAATTTAATAGGGAAGGGAAATAGCTAATTACATATACTATCAAAGGAAGTCAGGGAAGCCTTGGAGAAAAGATACACCCCTAAATCTCAGAGTCACATGTCATGACACAGAATATGGAGCCCACAAACAGATATGGTATGGCTGAAGTCAAACTCTATCTGTTCCATGGATAGACCCCCAAATAGTACCTGTATTCGTCCCTCTGTCCTCCTGATAAAATTTTATGTGAACTTTGGAAAAAAATAGCGCAAATGTTGTATTCCAAATAGAGGAACTATATAGTCACTGAATTAGCTGGAACTCGTAACAATTCCCATGATGCTGGCTATAGGAAGGGCTGCCTCCAGGCTGGCGATTTGCAAGCACTATGTAATAGCACTCAAGTGCCTCTTCCCTGCGCTGGTTTGTGACCCCTCTCCATCCTCCCATTACACTTTCCTCCCACATCCTCCATTCACATTTAAATATAAATTCCTTGGAGACTACTCCAATGATCTCACCAGTGGAAAAATGGCAGCCAGAGTTATGAGTTTGGCCTTATATGACTTATTATATGACTGATAAGTGCCAGAACTATATTTGTTGACTTTTTCCTCTGTAATCAATGTCAACAGTTTTAAGGGTTATTGTGATTTTTTAACATTAGCCAAAAGTGTATTAGGAAGTTAGAATAACAGTTAAGACGCCAACAGGAAACAGTCATGCCACCCTAAAGGTGAATGCGTGCTACCAGGAGGATGAGCAGGACCTTGGAAGGACCAGCCTTGGGGGTGAGGCTCCTGCAGCAGAGTGGAGGGGCAACAGGTCAGTCTTGCTGTTTCAGCAGATACTGCTCATGGACATCTCCTGTTTCCAACTACTCCTGCATGCATGCTCAGTCACTCAGTCGTGTCTGACTTTTTGTGACTGTAGGCCACCAGCCTCCACTGTGCATGGGATTTCCCAGGCAAGAATAGTGAGTGGGTTGCCATTTCCTGCTCCAGGGGATCGTCCCAACCCAGGGATCAAGTCCACAGCTCCTGCACTGGACGTGGATTCTTCACCACTGAGCCACCTGTTTCTAGCTGCTCACTTGCCTACAAAAATAAGCCAGAGGAAACCAGTGCTTACTACAGCTGTGGAAGCATCCAAATTAGTTGGGCCTGTTGAACAATTTAGAGCAACTTCAGCAGGATAAAATTCCCAGAAAGATCTAGTTACCTTCTTTTTATCATAGCCTCATGAAGTTTACAGCTGTCATTTATCCAGGGCTATCTTTTTTTTTTTTTTTAGTTTATTTCTTTATGTCTAAGTTTACCAGGTGGTGGGATAAAGGTGTTGAGATAAAATCATGAAGTATAACCCCTATCCTAAGGCCAACATTATTAGCATCCTCCCTACACTTTTCCCTATCTGTAACAGCAGCTCAAGGGTTGCTGCTGCTGCTGCTGCTAAGTCGCTTCAGTCGTGTCTGACTCTGTATGACCCCATAGATGGCAGCCCACCAGGCTCCTCTGTCCCTGGGATTCTCCAGGCAAAAATACTGGAGTGGGTTGCCATTTCTTTGTCCAAAGCATGCATGCATGCTAAGGCACTTCAGTCCTGTCCGACTCTGTGCGGCCCCATGGAGCAGCCCACCAGGCTCCTCTGTCCACGGGATTCTCTAGGCAAGAATACTGGAGTGGGTTGCCATTTCCTTCTTCAGCTTAAGGGTTAGCAATCCCATTTCTGGTGACTGAAATACCATGAGCTTTAACTCCTCAAGCTTCAAACTCAAAAGGCTTTTGTAATGTGGTAGGAAATGGGTGATAAGAAACCATTCATCCACTGGCAACCCACTCCAGTACTCTTGCCTGGAAAATTCCATGGATGGGGGAGCCTGGTAGGCTACAGTTCATGGGGTCGCAAAGAGTTGGACACAACTGAGCAACTTCACTTTCTTTGTTTCTATAGTTCCTTTTGGAGAAGGAAACGGCAACCCACTCCAGTATTCTTGCCTGGAGAATCCCATGGATGGAGGGGCCTGGTGGGCTGCGGTCTATGGGGTTGCAAAGAGTCGGACCCGACTAAGTAACTAACACACACACACACGCATCCACTCCATTTAGATTGAGTCCGACCACCCTTAAGGGCTCCCCAGGTAGCTCAGTGGTAAAGAATCTGCCTGCCAATGCAGGAAATGGGGCTTTGATCCCTGGGTCAGGAAAATCCCCTGGAGAAGGAAATAGCAACCCACTCCAGTATTCTTTCCTGGAAAATCCCATGGACAGAGGAGCCTGGTGGGCTCCAGAGATATGAAAGTTGCTCAGTCACGTCCAACTCTGCAACCCTAAGAACTGTAGCCTGCCAGGCTCCTCTGCCCTTGGAATTCTCCAGATCAGAATAATTTCCAACCCAGGGATCAAACCCAATTCTCCTGCATTGCAGGCAAATTCTTGACCATCTAAGCCACCAAGGAAGGCTGTAAAACAGGGATGGTAATAGACTAAATTAGAATGTCCAGTGCATAATAGAGATTCAATAAATTCCAACTATTGTTTTCCTATGTGCAAAATGGGAATAATGATACCCACTGCTGTGGTTGAGGTTAATAATGTTACCTCAAGAAACTTGTACCACAAGGAACATTCTTTAGTCTTAGGGCCTTAGTGCAGTGAAAATTTAGTTTTCATGTCCAGGCCAACGTGAGCAGTCGGGGAGGAGCTCAGCTCCATGTGGTCATTGAGGGGTCCGGGCACCTTTCACTATTTGTCTCTACGATCTTCTAGAACCATATCATCCTCTAAATTCAGCCTATAGATGGGGAAAGGCTGCTGGGAAAAGAGAAAGAAAGTGGAGAAGGCACATCAGTCTCAACAACACATCACCTTTGTGGCTGGTCCATTGTCAAAAACTCATCACATGGCCACTTCTATTAACAGGCGTAAGGGGGCTGAACAAGGTTGTCTAGCTACATGCCTCGGAAGACAAAGACAGCACAGATTCTAGGAGGCTCTTGAAGCCTTGGCCACATCTATATTCAAAGACAATGCTGAGAATGAAGTTAGATGCCTTATGTTAGACAGAGGAGAGTCAGTCCTAGCATCAACCTCACTAAATGTAGCTATTGTTACTATTAACCTCGCATCACTGGGTTGAGTTGAGCGCACTTGATGAGAAGAGCAAAGTCTAGAGTTCCTTCTAGCTTGGCTTGGTACAGACGCCTTCATAGACCCCTAAGATGAGGCTGGCCCATCATTTCTTCGCACAGTGGCCATCTAGACAGAGGTGACCCAGAAAAACAGCACGAAGACTGTCCCAGAGGTGCTGGTTGCTTAGAGAAGAAAAAGAACAAACAAAGCGAAGGAAAACCTACTTTTGATTTGCCTGTTTTTAGGTCTAAAGGATTTCCAAATATTGCTTTATTTTTGTATTAGGATAATATTTTACCCCCAGTCCCCTGCCTTTTATTTATGAGATTTTGGCAAGTTATTTAAATTCCGTAGTCTCTATTTTACCATCTGGAAAATGAGGATAATAGTTGTTCTACTTCAGAGAATGCTCTGCTTGTGAGGCTGAAACGAGATGATGAATGGTGAGTCACCCCGGGCGAGCAGTAGTGGTCTCTGAGAGTTAGGGGCAAGTGCAGCCTTTCTCCTCTTCCTCCCCTCTCTCCTTCTGCTCTTTCTTTTTTTCCATTTTTAACATGTTTACAATTTCTATAATCACGTACTGTCACATCTAACAGTGTTTGTCTCCTGACTTTCCCTCTGATTGAGGACAGCATCGTGAAATGTTTGGAAAAGCCTCGACTTTGGTGTAAGGGAAGGTTAGATCCCAACATCTCTCTCACACTCATTCGCTGGGCGTGGGTCCTGGGCAATGCATTTGACTTCTCCGTGTGTATTTCTCCACCTTTAAAATAGGGTGATGATCCCTCATATTAAAGGGTTAGCCAGATTCTGATAAACAAACCATTGCTATGCATGGTACAAAATAAAAGCAGATTTCCTTGTCCGACGTGGAATTCTTAGGGGCCTAAGGATTTGTTCATTGTATGTAGCAACCTGGGTCTCTCAGGTGGTGTAAGTGGTAAGGAATCCCCCTGTCAATGCAGGAGGTGCAAGAGACAGGGATTCAATCCCTGGGTCGGAAAGATCCTCTGGAGGAGGGCACGGCATCCCTCTTCTGTATTCTTGCCTGGAAAATTCCATGGGCAGAGGAGCCTGGCAGGCTACAGTCCATGGGGCCACAAAGAGTAGGACAGAAGTGAGCAACTGAGTACACACACACACACACACACACACACACACACACAACCTGGAATGTCAAGAGAATTGACATACATTGGCATGAGTATTTTTTATTGACAAATCCAGTCCCATGGTGTTTTATTACTTGATTTTATTAATAATAAGTTCAATACTTAAGTGAAATGTTCAGGGCCTAGAAGTGATATCTTGTAGGGTGGTTTTTTTGTTGTTGTTGTTTTTAATCTTTGTATTTGCTTTATTCTAAGGTTTCAAAGTTTTGTCATTCATTTTATTGATGGAGATGCTGAAGGCTTCAGAGATTCACTCTAAACAGTTTACCAAATGGATACCAAAGAAGAAAAGACTAACCAAACTCATACACAAAGTATTGAAACTATTTGACAACCTACTTGATTGGAGACATCTTGAAAGTCGTTTGCAGTTTTTGTAAAACATCTTTTTTAAAATTTATTTTTAATTGGAGGATAATTGCTTTCTGATTTGCATTTCTCTCATGGCTAATGATGTCATGCATCTTTTCAGGTGCTTATTGGCTGTTTGTATATCTTCTTTGGAGCACGGTCTATCCAAGTCTTTTGCTCATTTTTGAATTGGGTTTGTCTTCTTGTTGAGGACAAATTAATCTTAAATAAGCTTTCAGTTCCTTGTAATTGTGTCTAAATGAAGTATATCTTCAAACTTCTTTCATTCTGTTTACTTGATCTGTCAGATTTAGAGAGAACTGTTTAAACGTTTCCCGCCTTAATTATAGCTTCATCAAATTCTTGTATTTCTAGCAGTTTTGCTTTACACGTTTTAATGCAAGATTGTTTGATACTTCAGGGTTCATCCTGACTTTGATTTCTTGGTGCTATACCTTTTATCAATACAAAATGATCCTTTTCCCCTTTTATATCTGGTTGCTTTAATTCTACCTTGCCTAATCTTGTCTCCCATGCTTTTTTTAAAAATTAGTTTATATCTGTTTGGTGTATTCTGGCTGACCCTTTTTCTTTCAGACTTCATGTCAATTTACCTTATGCATATTTCCATAACCAGCTTATTAGCAGGTTGTTTATTTTTCCCCAACTTAAGAGAACTTGTTTTTTAAACTCACTCTCTTGCCATCACTGATACATTGGATGTTGATCCGGCTGTGTTCTCCTGCTTTCTTTCTGAGGTCTTATGCCCCTTCATTGTTTCATACTTCTTGACTTTGCTAAACGTTCAAGTTCTTTTTTAGTTTTCTCCCATTTGTGGTTTGTAGGATTTACATCCTCTTTCTTTTTATTCTTCTAGTGTTCACGTTTTTTACACATTCAAGATGAGGAACAGATTTAAAGAGTGATGATGTCCATTTTGGAAGGAGTTAGAAATGGTGTGTGTCATTGATATAGAAATAGATGGTGTCTGACACCTCCAGGCCTAAGCACACATTGATCCCACTTCTGGAAAAATGGACATGTCTAGCCTGATCCTTTGCTAACACCTAACTACCTTTCAGCCTCAAATTAGCCCTCCTTAGGAAATCATTCCTGGCTCTGAGTTTCGGGCAAAGTTCTCTCTCAAGCGCTCCATAGCACTCTGTCCTTGGCCTGTCACAAGACAGTTTTATAACTGACTTTTTTTGTCTGTCCTTGTGGAGGGGACACTGTGTCTTGTTCACTATCTCCAGAATCTAGATATTCATTATGTGAGGCCCAGGAATCTGCTGTCTGTGTGATACTGATGGGAAAAACTGTTTCTAGGACAAGAGTCAACACAATTGACATGCCAGCGTGATGAATTTGGTGGAGACGGCTTAAGTTTAATCCTGGGGCAGTCTTTCCACATAACAAGGAAAGAGCAGTGTCCACAAAGGGATTTTCATCCTAGCTCCTAGGAGGTTATCATGTGCTGAGAAGCCTCACTCCATTCTCAGTCCATTTGTAGACAATTGTGCAGCCCCATGGGCTGTAGCCCGCTGCACTCCTCTGTCCATGGAATTTTCCAGGCAAGCATGCTGGAGTCGGTTGTCATTCCCTACTCCAGGGGATTGTCCTGACCCAAGGATCGAATCCGCTTCTCTGATATCTCTTGCGTTGGCAGGTGAATTCCTTACCGCTAGCGCCTCCTCGGAAGCCCCTTATAGACAATTGCTGGAGGTCAATTAGAAAACAGCAAGCTCACAGGTCATGAAGAAGCTGAGAATCTGCTTGCATGTTCTTATTGCTACTAAGCACTATGGCACATGTTTGGTGAGTGCATTTAAACTTTCAGAGAACACCCCTGAGGCCAGAAGTCACATTGCTTTGGACTTCATTCTCGGCAATCTCTGACATGCATAAAGTGGATTTATGTGCATTAGCCCTCATGCCCTCTTCATTGCCTCATGCACTGAAGCATAGTGCAAGATACCTGGGAGGTCAATTGCAGGAGCATCGGGCACCCGCATCATCACCTGGTGCATTTGCTGTATTTGTCTAAGAGCACCTCACTCCCAGTTACTTAACCACAGTGACAAAGATGATCCATGTCAGGGGTAATTGAAATCTAGATCTCGCATGGCTGATTTCTCACACTGAGAGTTCTATTTACTCCTAAAAAGCACCACAGGGGCTGTGTATATGAAGGTGGATGTAGGAGAAGGCAGGACCGTGAGGAAATAGTGAGATGCCCAGTGGGGCCTGCTGTGCCCACCTGGTCTCTGATCAAAGACGATCTCATCTGCTTTGAAATGTTGCAGAATCTATGTTGCCGGGCTTGGAAGCCTGTCCTTACCCTTGTGTTCTCTTTTAGAAATGTGATTGAAACAGTTCATTGATTCCAAGGACTTGAAATCCTGGTATTTATACCCCAAACCACTTTCTGTCTTCAATATTAGGTTTGTGTTTGTTGGGTCTCATGGAAACCAGAGTGGTACTTCAGGGGCTTTGCCTTTATCTCAAAACCCTGGAACCAGCCTATTGCACCCCTTTTAAGGAAGTTTATCTGATAGAGGGAATGCATGGTTTTATGCATTCCTCCTCTTCCTCCCATTGGTGGGTGGGATTTTCACTCCAGGGTTAAGGAGGTGGCTTGAATACATGACATCTGACACTGGACAGTTGAGATTGGCTACAGTGTATTAGTTACATGAACTCACAGCCTGGGAGTGGAGGACTTCATACACCATGCAGGGCTATACAGGTCTGTACAGGAGGAGGGCCTGTGGAGGCAGGCTTTGTAGTATCAAGATGGTGAGGTGCTCCACGGTTCCCACAAGAGAATGAGATTGATTTGCTTGAATATTCTGTGGGCTGGCAGGGAACTGAAGCCTGCTACTCAGGAACAAGTAGGCTCTGTGCCTGGGCCCCATGATAAGGAGGGGTGTTTGGCGAGAAGATGTTATCCACAGGAAAGGAATGGAAGGGGAATTGGTTGAACACTGAAAAACTGATGCTTTCTAACTGTGGTGCTGGAGAAGATTCTTGAGAGTCCTTTGGACTGCAAGGTGATCCAACCAGGCATCCTAAAGGAAATCAGTCCTGAATATTCATTGGAAGGACTGATGCTGAAGCTGAAGCTCCAATACTTTGGCTACTTGAACTGAAGTGCTGACTCATTGTAAAAGACCCCGGGGACGGCAGAGGATGAGATGGTTGGATGGCATCACTGACTCAATGGACATGAGTCTGAGCAAACTTCAGGAGATAGTGACTGACAGGGGAGCCTGGCGTGCTGCAGTCTGGGGGATTGCAAAGAGTCAGACACAACTTAGCAACTGAACAACAACCACAACACAAAGCCCTCCCAGTTTTATCAGATATCAAGGTGGCACAACATATGGAGCCTTAATCTTGGGCCTTACATCGCAGCACAGCACCGCCACTGAATGCCAAAAAGCAGTCTCATTTTGATCTACAGAACAGAACCCAGGCACCCCTGGGCATCCCGATTATAGGATATTAAGTACAATTAATGATGGCATTCTTAGCTGTGTAAACCTATGAAACTTTTGGCTTTTTAATGTTACCTTGTTGCTTAAATATTTCTGTATTGAGATGTAGTTTAGATCACAGTTTAGATTTAAGGTGTACAATGTTCTGATTTGATGTATTTATACATCATTTATGTATCAAATTTTGCAATAGGATTACCTTAAGGAGCTAGCATTAGCTAAGACACTTACCATGTCATGTAATTATCAGTTCTTCTTTGTGGTAAGAATAATTAAGGTGTAAGTCTCTTAGAAACTTTGAAAGTTATGAATATGGTATTGTTTATAATCACTACGCTGTGCATTAGACTTCCAGAACTTACTTAACTGCTAGTCGAAAGTCTGTGAGCTAAAATAATTTCTTCCAGTTTCCCTTCTCCCTTGCCTCCAGTCCCTGGTGACCAGAATTCTGCTGTTTCCATAAATTCAGATTTTTTGGATTTCACATATCTGAAATCCAATCTCACTGTGGATCATACAGTACTTGTCTTTCTTTAACCTATTTCATTTAACATAATGCCCTTAAGGTCCATCCATATTGTTGTATTAATAAATGCAAGGTTTCCTCCTTTCTCATGGCTTAATAATATTCTGTTGTGTATAGATATCACATCTTCTTTATCTCTTCATCCACTGATGGACGATTAGGCTGTTTCCATATCACGGCTGCTATGAATATGGCTGCAGTGTCTACCACTTAGGTGCACGTGTGTTCGGCTGAGTCTGAGTCTTTGTGACCCCATAGGCTGCAGCCTGCCAGGCCCCCCTGACCATGGGATTTCCCAGGCAAGAATACTGGAGCAGGTTGCCATTTCCTTCTCCAGGGGATCTTCCTGACCCAGGGATCAAACCTGCGTCTTCTCGTCTCCTGCATTGGCAAGAGATACTTTACCACTGAGCCACCTGGTAAGCCCTACCTACTACTTCAATATATTATTCCAGAGCAAGAAGGACCAGGTGTTTCTTTCAAATAAAACCTTCTGACCTGGAAAGGATAAACTGAAAGAAAACTTTGTTGGTATGCATTACAGCTGATTTTTCAAAGTAGTGAGTAATTTTGGGGAAAATATTTTTCATAAAAGAAATAGAAACATATGGACCTAATTGATAATACCAGAATATAGATGAAGAGAGATAAAGTTAGCACAATACAATAAGGGAAAATTTAATTTAAACTTGATAAGTCAAAGCTTAAATTACCCATCGATGGAGTGATGTTGAGATTACTAGAACTTTTGCAGGGTGGGAGACTAGCGCCATGACAAAAGCTTTAGTGTTGACTCAAACTGGAGAAATTAGAGAAAGATATTTCAAGGGTTTTAGGGCCTGGGCTGGATAATTTAAAGCAGCTCTGTAGGGTGGGGAACTGGTGGGGATACGGCATGTTTCATGGCGTTGCGGCTCTGGATTGTGGTCATAGCACGGTGACATGAAGAGATCTGAAATGCAAGTTGTAAGTCTTAATAAACAGTAGAAACAAAATCAAGAAGCTCACTTACAAAAATGTTTCATAATGTTTTAGTTCACTATTTGATTAAAAAAAAATAGATCTAAGATCCATACGCTTCTCAAATGCGGCTTTTGGTGAGCATTAGAAAGTGAAAGCACAACTTCCACGCTGAAATAGATTCTAATTCAACTTCATATTCAAAATCATGTGGCTTGTTTACCCTTTGTGGACGTGTAAAATATTTATCAGTGCTGTCAGCTCCATCTTCTTTGTGATTGAGAAAGTATCACTGCTTATCTGGAAATAATTATGGATTATTTTCACCACAGCCAATTCAAATAGGTCCCTTAATTTAGAGCAACGCTATTTTTTACAATGCCATCCTCCACTAAGATTTGTATTTGTATTATCATTGCCTGAACAACTCTTTCTCCCTGTTGAATTTCTAAAATTGAATTTACAACACATTTTACAAAAATTTCAGGTGTTTCACTTTAGTGACAGGAAGAGCTTCAAAATGTTTTGTTACAATTTCATAAACTAAACAGAAAAATTGAACCACTTATGGAATCAACCTAATTTTTTATTTAGAGCATCTCACGTTTGCAAAGTTCTCATCCTGCTAATTGTACTGGCATGTTAAACAGCTGTTGCCTTATTTTATTACAAGTAAAAAAAGATTTAGGACAGAGAAAATTATTTTAGAAGTGTCTAAATGATCTAAACTTTGTCATTTTCCTTTGATCTAAATGACAAGTCATGCTTCAGTTGTTGCTCAGTCACTAAATCGTGTCTGAGTCTTTGTGACCCTATGAACTGCAGCACACCAGAATTCCCTGTCCTTCACCACCTCCTGGAGTTTGCTCAAACTCATGTCCATCAAGTCGGTGATGCCATCCAACCATCTCATCCCCTGTCGTCCCCTTTTTCTTTTGCCTTCAACCTTTCCCAGCATCAGGGCCTTTTCCAATGAGTTGGCTCTTCACGCTTCAGAACAATATGTGAATATACTTTCCACAGAACAGCGTGTTTGACTAGAAAATGAAACACATGGAACAAATGCAAAAACAGGCAAGATCTAAGGGCAACGGAGAATAACTGGAACTGTCCTGGGCAATCCAAGTAGTTGCATCACCTACCTACGTCTATATCTACATCCATCTCTTCCTACAAAGATCACTTCACCCCCTTAAGGCTTACGGATTGAGCTTAGATAAGTTCAACTTCTTGACTCATGAAAGCTCAATGCCCCTTCCAAAATGTCTGTGGATACCAGGGCCTTGAATTCTCATGATAACCTCTGGCCCTAATTTTCTGATTCTTCTGAATTATTGTTCACATATCTGTTTTTTAAATTTACATTTTGGCAACAAAGGAAATTCAAATCCTTTCTTGATTTCTATGAAAAAATAGCTTGTGTGGCAGATATCATGTGACACATTTGGATGTGGAAAGAGGAGCAAATGACTTACATCCCAGGTGACTTAAAAATGAACATTTTATATCTGTGTTACTCAAATTCCTTGAGTCCTTATTTCATGAAGCTTGTCCTTTTGGTCCCTTCTTGACCCCTCCTTCACAGGACAACCCCTTCCCTGTACCCAATTCATAACATTTTGTTAAGTAGTGTGATGTAGCTCATTAGATTTGACTCAAACTCAACTCCAGGTCTCCCTTAGAGTTGAGAGAAATCTTGAAATTACTACTCATAAGAAAGTCCTAATTAAATCCTAAGCAAAGACTATTCTATTTCTTAATTTTTGCACGGTCAGTGAGAATGGTTTTGTTATTCCATATATTTATATATGGGGCTTCCCTGGTGACTCAGATGTTAAAAAAATCTGTTTACAATGTAGGAGATTTGGGTTTGATCCTTGGGTCGGAAAGATCCCTTAGAGAAGGAAATGGCAACCCACTGTAGTATTTTTGCCTGGGAAATCCCATGGAGAGAGGAGCCTGTTGGGCTATAGTGCATGGGGTCGCAGGAGCTGGACATAACTTAGTGACTAAACCACCACCGCCATATACCTACATAGAAATGTTATATATAATATATTTAATATATTTATTATACATAAATATTATATAAAATATATTTCATGTATTTATTATGTATAAATATATATAATATATAACAAAATATTATATATAAATATCATATATATCATATATACATATATATAGAGAGAGATGTAAAAATGTTTGTGTATATTTATGTACATCTATTCCAAAATATTTCCCTAGTCTATGAGTTTGGATGAAGTCACGTTAATATTAATACTCGGATCTCACAGGCTCACAGTAGCTACTTCTTCACAGGACCTCATGTTTAAACTCACTCCACTTATAATGGCTTCCCTGGTGTTCTATCACACAAGTCTTCTCTACTGGGTCCTGCTCTGACTCCATCAGGGAGCCTCTCTTCTGTGCTGTTCCACTGATGATCACCGTACTTTCCAGGCACTGTGGTCCCTCTGGGGCTTTGCCACAGTTCCTGAGAGCATCACCAGAACAGTGGAGACTGGGGCACAGCAGTGAAGCAGGGACGCGTTATCCCTAGAGGTGGGACAGGAGTTCCTCTCCCCAGCTGTGTTACAGCTCCTCACCTGGAGACCCACGCAGCATGGCTCAGGGCTCACCCATCCTCCTCCTGACCCTGACTACAGGCATCTGCCAAACAAATTTTTCCAGGAAGACTTCTCCCCTCACCTCATCCCCATGTAACCCAATTGACATAGACACTGGTGAGCCCCTGACCCCATGCACAGCTGTATGTAAGTTCGTGTGGGAATCTGACCCTGGTGCCTATTTTGTTTTTCCTAGATTCCTAGAGGTTATTGAATGCACCATGCGTGTATGAAGTCATATATGAAGTCATGTCCAATTCTTTGCGACCCCACAAACCACAGCCCACTAAGCCTCTTTGTCCATAGAATTTTCCAGGCAAGAATACAGGGGTGGGTTTCCATTTCTTCCTCCACTGAATATATGATATACCACTGTTATAGCAAGAATTTATTTGGGAGGCGGAGATGGAGAGGTTAGGAGAAAGAACTACCATATTAAGCATACATTTGATTGTAAGATGTATCTCAATTTGAAAGACTTCCAAATGTGAGGAAGAAAATCACCCTTTGAAGGAAGTGTAATCTGGTGGAGATATTTTAGAATTCAGTTTATATTTTTGCTC
This sequence comes from Budorcas taxicolor, assembly GCF_023091745.1. Classification (NCBI taxonomy): domain Eukaryota; kingdom Metazoa; phylum Chordata; class Mammalia; order Artiodactyla; family Bovidae; genus Budorcas; species Budorcas taxicolor. The sequence continues at coordinate 17,981,491 of NC_068930.1, read as the reverse complement.
TTGTATTTCTTCAATTGAAAACACAAAAACAAAACTGCCTGAACACAGTGGGGAAAGGAGAGTGTGGACAAACTGAGAGAGGTGCATTGAAATATCTATATTACCGCATGCAGAACAGATGGCTAGTAAGAACTTGCCGTAAAACACAGGTAGCTCAAGCAGGTCCTCTGTGAGGAGGGGGATGGGGTTTGGGGGCGGGAGGAAGGTTCAAGAGGGAGGGGACATATGTTTACTTACGGCTGACTCATGTTGCTGTATGGCAGAAACCAACACGATATTGTAAAGTAATTTTCCTCCAATTAAAAAGAAAGTCTGATTCTTTGCCGAGAACATACATTCAGTGTGTATCTGTGAAACACAGAAAATTAGAGCTGGAAAGGAGGCATTTCCTCATTAACAAGTTGCGGTGCAGAGACGCTGGTAATGTGGCAAAAGGGATTAGCTGTAACCAAAAGTAATATTTTATAAATATTGAGTGTATCTTACTAACAATGTGGAATTGTTTTTAATAAAATAAGCATATAAATGTTTGGATATATTTTACATAATAAAATAAATATGCTGCTGCTGCTAAGTCGCTTCAGTCATGTCCGACTCTGTGTGACCCCATAGATGGCAGCCCATCAGGCTCCCCCACCCCTGGGATTCTCCAGGCAAGAACACTGGAGTGGGTTGCCATTTCCTTCTCCAAAGCATGAAAGTGAAAAGCGAAAGGGAAGTCTTTCAGTCATGTCCGACTCTTCGTGACCCCATGGACTGCAGCCTACCAGGCTCCTCTTTCCATGGGATTTTCCAGGCAAGAGTACTGGAGTAGGGCACCATCGCAAAGACTATTTCAGCCAGATTTATATGAGAAATTAAAAACATTGGATTATACAACATATCTTGGGCTTTTAGCTTTTCCTTCATTTTCCTGATGGATTGGAGCAGAAATACAATGAAAGAGAATTTACCATAAAATTACTAGTATGAATAGGAGACCTCTATAATGTAGGTGGATGCAATAATAAAGGTTAATAATTTTCTTTTTGTTGGTAATAACCACTTATGAAAAATAGTGAGAAAAGATCTGATTAATAAAATCAATATAAAAATAGCTAAAATGAATGTCATACAAGAGGAATTCATTTGGCTGCAAGAAGCAGAGAGCTGAAGTAAGATAAGTTAAATTAAGGAAGAAAGTTGCTTGTTTAGAACAAAAAATATTTCAGAGATAGACAGTGAAGAGTTAAAGCGGTGGTTCCTTAGGCACCTAAATTTCTTTCCCCTTTCTATTTCACGATCTTTGACTGCAAATTCTGTATCTACAGTTGCATTGTGGTCCAAGATAACCGATCAATTTCTTCCCATCACATCACATTTGCATTAATCAGTTTCCAATCGTAGGTAACTGAACCCACTTTAGCTACTTTACATACAAATGGTTACATTAGAGAGTACTAAAAGGCTTAGAGAATCATAGGTAAGGCTGAAAAAACAAACTCTTAAACCTTAACTCTAGGTTAAGATTTCTGAAATAATTCCCAAAACCACATGAAAGAACTTGGCCATCAGGGGAGCTGCCCTCCTCTTTTTTCTTTTGCTATCCCTTCTTTGATTAAGAAGCTGTTTGCCTGGTTTAAAGCTGCTGCCCCACTTGCTGCCTCCAGCGCCACATGGCTACTGCACAACAAGAGAGGAAATTCAATTACAGGAAGTCACATAATCACAAAGCTGCAATGATTGGGAAGCGTGTACCACTGCTGGTGTCCTCAAAACCAAACTGCTTCTGCTACAGCCTGCACCCACGACTTCAGTGACTGGAAATGAGGTCCTTGGCTAATGCTTCTCCAGCATAACTAGATCCCACACAATTGGGCTTGCCAACAAAAACAATACGAGCAGCACTTTGCTTTATTTCTGCCTTCCAGATCTTCCACTTATGCATTAGATGGGTGGAACATTCACCGTATCCAGAACCACAGCTTCAAGGAGATATGGAGAAAGTTGTTTTCAGATTTCCGGTCTTTGAAATAGAGAAAGATACATTTGAAGGTTGTTGTGGTAAACTGTAAGAGCCAACCCATCATTCCACTGAAACACTGGAGTCAAAAGAAATGAAAAAGGATGGAGGAGGCTCAAAGGACACCCTCCTTCACTAGATGAGCTGATTTTAAGATTCACCAGTGATATCCATTTTCTTCTCATTATCCACTCCTAGCTGCTAGGGAGGCTGGAAACAGTGGAAAATTAAGGAGTGGTACTTTGGCCACCTCATGCAAAGAGTTGATTCATTGGAAAAGACTCTGATGCTGGGAGGGATTGGGGGCAGGAGGAGAAGGGGACGACAGAGGATGAGATGGCTGGATGGCATCACTGACTCGATGGACGCGAGACTGAGTGAACTCCGGGAGTTGGTGATGGACAGGGCAGCCTGGCGTGCTGCAATTCATGGGGTCGCAAAGAGTCGGACACGACTGAGTGACTGAACTGAACTGAACCCAACCTGAGGGGCTTCCCAGGTGACTAGGTGGTAAAGAATCCACCTGCCAAGCAGGAGATGTGGGTTTGATCTTTGGGCCAGGAAGATGCCCTGGAGAAGGAAATGGCAACCCACTACAGTATCCTGGAAAATCCCACAGACAGTGGAGTCTGGCAGACTACAGTCCATAGGGTCGCAAAAGAATTCGGCATGACTTAGGAATTAAACAACAGCAACAACAACCCACCTTGAGACAGCATAATTCTTAGCCTTCCAGTGCCATGGAGTTTGTCTCTCCTAGTGGATTCAAATCCACTTGGGATTGGGACACCTCTACATTGTGAGAAATACTCTTTTTACATTAGCACTATCATTCAAACCAAGTGTCTACTACATGCATATCATAATAGATAATCTTACCACGTTTCTCCTTTTAAATTATTCACTTTTCGGAATAAGATTTTTCTTGCTTTTCTTGCACAGTAAGTGGAAGATACTCCCCAGAGCAGGAGTCCAAGAATATATGAGTCCAGTAATATGAGTCCAGGAATATACCACCTCTTGGTAACACCTTGTCAATCAATTTGACATTCTTATAGAGGTGGCCTTGGAATATTCTGTGATTTGACTTTATTGAAACTGGATGAAACTAAGTGTCACGAAAGACAGAGAGCTTGTCTTTCTCATACATTGCTTGCAGAATAGAACATTAACATTTGGAAACTTGAAAATGTATGAGGGAAAAAAAAGGAAGTGAGATGTGTATAGATGCAATTATCCTATCTTTCATTAGAGGGGATAAGTAGATACAATCTAAAATTAAAATGTGTCTTTCAATTTATTTTTTTATTCTAGTTTTACAACATATGATTGATTTTCTAAACATTTTTGTTGGTTTTGCAAGCTTTTGAACTTCCCATAATTATATGTGTATAATAATACTCTATTATTCTTAAATCACTTGGCTTTTTGCACTGAATTGTGAAAATTTTAAAGTCCATTAATTAAGCATGTTCTTTGTGTTGATCAGAACTTTTGAGTCTCCACTGATTTTTGTTCCTTTGGTCTACTAGCTTCTGAGATGGTAGCCAAATTCTCCAACACAATGGCAACTTTGACAATTCCTCTTGTGATTCCTTCAACATCTTCTTTTGTATATATTTTGAAGCTAAATTGATGATCCATACAAGTTTAAATTTTAAATATCTTCTCCATGAATTTAAGCTTTGACATTTTGTAACTGTCAGTTTTACTTCTATTTAGTACTGCTTGCCTTCAGGCCTCCTTAAATTGCTATTAATACAGGTAAATTAGCTTCCTACTGGTTAGTACTTAACTGGTCAATTATTCTTCATTCTTTGATTTCAACTATTCTAAGTTTTTATGTTCTGTTTCTCTTTTAAACAACATTGAACAAGGTTAATTTTTTTACTCATTTCCTCAATGTTTGTTTTTTATCCACCAGGTTTGTTATTGTTATATCATCTATAATTAATGATACATTTGAACCTGTTTTCATCATCTTGTGCTTTTCAGTTGCTTCAACCCTTAAATGTTTCTTTTCATTTCTTGATTTCTGTTAGACTGATGAATAATTTTCATCATTCCATGTTTTTTCTTTACTCATTGGAAATTATATACTTTATATTTTTTCATCATGTTTCTAGGAATTTTATGTGCATGCTTGACTGCGTCTATCCTCCAGTATCCATCATGACTTTCTTCCTGTTATTACGAGGTCCCCTTCACAATTCTTTCATATGGCATTACCATTACTAACATTTGTCAGTTTCTGTCTTTGCTAATTATGGCCTTGTGATGAGATTTTGATCAACAGGATATAAGCAGAAGGAGTATGTGCACCTTCAACTTTGTATCTTTAAACACAAAGTTGCTTCATATTCCTGGGTTCTTTCTGTGTCTTCAATGAGTAAAATGCAGATATGGTGATTTCAACACTGTAAGTCAGGAAAGTCAGAGCAATTGTCTCAGACCCAATGATGGAAATTGTGTTGAGTTTCCATCTCTGGTCACTAGAGGACCTTGTGGAATAAATTCTGTCCACTTGCATTTTATTTGTGTTTCTTTGATACAAGATCTAAAGATACAAGATCTTAGCATCTTTAGATATCTTTGTATCAAAGATAATAGATCTTTGATACAAGATCTATTCCTGTTGACCGAGAAATATCAGAATTGGGGTGCTGTCATAACACAAACTAAAATATCTGCTGTTGATTCAACAGCCAGACAATAGGATGCAAGAAAACAGATACTGAAGGCTACAGACTTGATGACTTTTGTTTGTTGAAGGGAAACATTGGGGTAAAATACTTGGCAACATTCATCTGGAAGACAGACAATTTAAATTTCAGATCCAAGGAAGTAGTTGGAAATAGCCAAAATGTTAATGTGCACTCATTGTTCCTTGCTGCTTTCAGCAAGTTTTTATAAAGACAAGTTAAAAGCTGTTATCTCCTTGCATCCAATTTCCCTTCTTGCTTTTAGTCATCCCACACTGCGATACTCTGGCAATATATTTCAGTTGCATATGTGACCACTCAGCTAAGAACTACATTTCCCAACTTCTCTTGAATGTAAGTGTAGCTATATCACTATATTTTGGCCAATGGTAGAACAACGTAAGTGACATTTGTGAAGTCTGCTTCATGCCCTTAAAAATTATGTTGGTTATTCACCATACTTTTTTAAAGATTTTTTTTTTAACGTGGGCCACTTTTTAAGTCTTCATTGAATTTTTTTACAATATTGCTTCTGTTTTACATTTTGTTTTTTGGCCTTGAAGCATGTGGGATCTTCTCAGACCAGGGATGGAACCCAATTTGCACTGGAAAGCAAAGCTCTAACCGCCAGACTGCCAGGGAAGTTCCTTGCCATATTAATTTACTTTGTTTTATTTTCTTTTTATGGGTATGAAGTCTACATAAGGTAATTCATCATTCTAACATGTTTAGTTCAGAGATATCTTGTGTATTTACACTGTTGTGCTATTAACATCTCTTTCTACTTTCAAAAAAACTTCATCATCTAATAAAATCACCCTACACCCCCAATCACACATCATTTCCTCCTTTCAGCAGTCCTAATTCATTTCTGTCTCAATATCCTGGATATTTCATGTATAAGGAATCATAATATGTGACCCTTTGTGTCTGACTCCTTTCACTAGCATAATGTTTTTGCAGTTCATCCATGCTGTATCAGTACTTCATTCCTTTCTGTGACTGAATTATATTCTCCTTTGCATGGATGTGGTCCATTTGTTTATCCATCCACCTGAATGTGTACTATCACCTCATGCTTGCTAGAATGACTATTATAAAAAGGAAACCAAGCAATAAATGTTTGCAAGATGGGGAAGAAAAGGAACTCTTATCAACTCTTGGTGGGAATGTAAATTGATGCAGCTACTATGAAAACAGTATGAAGATTCCTTAAAAAAAAAAATCTAATATATTTCCATCCCACTTCTGGAAGTATATCCAAAGGAATTGGAAATCTGGATCTTGAGCAGATATCTGCATTTTCACATTCATTGCAGCAGTATTCACAATAGCCAAGGTATGGAAACAACCTAACTGTGGATGGATAGAGGAGTGAGTTTTTAAAATGTGGTATAGATGCACAGTGGAGTGTCCCTCAGCCTGACAAGGAAGAAAATCCCGCCCTTTTCAACAACATGACTGAATCTGGAAGACGTTTTATTGAATGAAGCAAGTCACAGGAAGATAAACACTGCACAGTCTTATTTATATGAGGAATCTAAAATAGTCTAAATCAGAGAAGCAAAGAGTAGAATAGTGGTTACCAGGGTCTGGAGGAAGGAAGAGCTGAGTACTTGTGGTCAAAAGGTACAAGTTTCAGTTATGCGAGGTAAGTTCTGGAAGTCTACTACAGAATCCATGACCTATGATTAACAATATTGTAACCTTAGAACTTTGCTAAGGGGGTACTTTATGTAAAATGCTTTCACCACAAAAGGAAAAACAAAACAAGCATAACAGCAAATAAAGGGAACAGGAAGAAACTTCCGGAGGTGATGGATAAGTTTACGGCAGTGAGTGTGGTGATGGTTTCACAAGTGTATATTGATCTCAAACACACCCAGTTGTATGCACTAAATATCTACAGCTTTTAATAGGTTAATTCTACCCCAATAGGGCAGTTTTTTGGAAATATATCATTCACAACAGCAAAGAAAATAACAGCTGCCATAGAATAGGTAAGTTAATAGATGCATACGAGATTTCTAGGAAAATTTTATTGAGAGAAAATAAGACCTAAATAATTGGAGACATGAATTGTCTTCACAAAGAGGAATGCTAACTTTTATAAAATTTTAAATTCTCTTTTTTAAAAACGATCTGGTCTATGTGCTTATGCAATGATTCACAGGTATGAAATAGGAATGAAGATTCCATATGTGCTCATATGGAAACATCTTTAACATATACTATCATGCAAAAAATGCAAGGTGCCAAAAATGTATATAGACATTAATGGCTGAGAGGGGTAAAATAAAAATGACTGTTGCATTTATTGATTTCACATAAAGAAATACTGGTAAGAGTTTTAAAAATTCACAAAAGTTCCCAAAATGAAAGTAGAATAAGATTAATGGGAAAAGTAGTGGAAGCAAAACTTACTAGTGGATACCTTTTAATATAATTTATATTCTTAACTCTTGTGACTATATTTACTATACAAATATAATAAAATTTTAAGTAATACTATAATAAGTCTGAGTGAGGTAGTAAGATTAGTTTTTCTCAGACATTTTTTTTTCATTGAAGTAATAGTTGATTTACAATATTATATTCATTTTAGGTGTACAACACAGTGATTCAATATTTTTATAGATTATACTCATTTAAAGTTATTATCAAATAATGGCTGTATTTCCCTATGCTGTACAATGGGTCAATATCTTTGTTGTTTATGCACAGTGGTTTATATCTCATAATTCTTTTAATTTCATATCATTTATGGTTTCAATTAGTTCTTATACCATGTTTTTCCTTGCATGTGTGTTTGTGCTAAGTTGCTTCAGTCATGTCTGACTCTGTGTGACCCCATGGACTATAGTCCCCCAGGCTCCTCTGTTCATGGAATTCTCTAGGCAAGAACACTGGAATGGGTTGACATGTCCTCCTCCAGGGAATCTTTCTGACCCAGGAATTAAACCCGCATCTCTTAAGTCTCCGGCACTGGTAGGCAGGTTCTTTACTTGGGTCTTGTTAAACATCACTCCATTGTTACCTGGTATTGGCTGTTTCTGGTGAAGAAATATGAGGTAAACTTGAACATTTTTCTCCTTGATGTGACAGGAGTTTTCTATCTGGTTGGTTGGAAGATTTACATTTCACCCTTGAAGTTTAGCAGTTTCAAGAAGCTGTGTCTTGGTATTTGGTTTCCCTCATAGCTCAGTTGGTAAAGAATCTGCTTGCAATGCAGAAAGCCCCGGTTCAATTCCTAGGTCAGGAAGATCCGCTGGAGAAGGGATAGGCTACCCACTCCAGGATTCTTGGGCTTCCCTTATGGCTCAACTGTTCAAGTATCGGCCTGCAAAGCAGGAGACCTGGGTTCAGTCCCGGGGTTGGGATGATCCCCTGGAGAAGGGAAAGGCTACCCACTCCAGTATTCTGGCCTTGAGAATTCCATGGACTATATATTTAACTCAGATGACCATTGTATCTACTACAGTGGGCAAGAATCCCTTAGAAGAATTGGAGTAGCCATCATAATAAACAAAAGAGTCCAAAATGCAGTACTTGAATACAATCTCAAAAATGATAGAATGATCTCTGTTCATTTTCAAGGCAAACTATTCAATATCACAGTAATCCAAGTCTATGCCCCAACCAGAAATGCCAAGGAAGCTGAAGTTGAACAATTCTATTAAGACCTACAAGACCTTATAGAACTAACACCCCCAAAAGATATCTTTTTCATTTTAAGGGACTGGAATGCAAAAGTAGGAAGTTAAGCGATACCTGGAATAAGAGGCAAATTTGGCCTTGGAGTACAAAATGAAGTAGGTCAAAGGCTAACAGAGTTTTGCCAAAAGAACACACTGGTCATAGCAAACATCCTCTTCTGACAACACAGACTCTACACATGGACATCATCAGATGGTCAATACCAAAATCAGATTGATTATATTCTTTGCAGCCAAAGATGGAGAAGCTCTATACAGTCAGCAAAACAAGACTGGGAGCTGACTGTGGCTCAGATCATGAACTCCTTATTGCCAAATTCAGACTTAAATTGAAGAAAGTGGGGAAAACCAGTAGACCATTCAGGTATGACCTAAATCAAATCCCTTACGATTATACAATGGAAGTGACAAATAGATTCAAGGGATCAGATCTGGTAGCAGAGTGCCTGCAGAACTATGGATGGAGGTTTGTGACATTGTACAAGAGGCAATGATCAAGACCATCCCCAAGAAAAAGAAATGCAAAAAGGGAAATGGTTGTCTGAGGAGGCCTTACAAAGAGCTGAGAAAAGAAGAGAAGCTAAAGGCAAAGGAGGAAAGGAAAGATATACCCATTTGCATGCAGAGTTCCAAAGAATAGCAAGGAGAAATAAGAAAGCCTTCCGCAGTGATCAGTGCAAACAAATAGAGGAAGATAATAGAATGGGAAAGACTAGAGATCTCTTCAAGAAAATTAGAGATACCAAGGGAACATTTCATGCAAAGATGGGCTCAATAAAGGACAGAAATGATATGGACTTAATAGAAGAAGAAGATATTAAGAAGAAGTGGCAGGAATACACAGAAGAACTATATAAAAGAGATCTTCATGACCCAGATAACCATGATGGAAGAAGAAGTGGCAGGAATACACAGAAGAACTATACAAAAAAGATATTCACAACCCAGATAATCACGATGATGTGATCACTCACCTAGAGCCAGATATTCTGGAATGTGAAGTCAAGTGGGCCTTAGGAAGCATCACTATGAACAAAGCTAGTGCAGGTGATGGAATTCCAGTTGAACTATTTCAAATCCTAAAAGATGATGCTATGAAAGTGCTGCACTCAATGTGCCAGCAAATTTGGGAAACTTAGCAGTGGCCACAGGACTGGAAAAGGTCAGTTTTCAACCCAATCCCAAAGAAAGGCAATGCCAAAGAATGCTCAAACTACAGCACAGTTGCACTCATCTCACACGCTAGCAAAGTGATGCTTAACATTTTCCAAGTCAGGCTTCAAGAGTATGTGAAAAGAGAACTTCCAGATGTTCAAGCTGGATTTAGAGAAGGCAGAGGAACCAGAGATCAAATTTCCAACATCTGTTGGATTATCAAAAAGCAAGAGAGTTCCAGAAAAACATCTACTTCTACTTTATTGACAATGCCAAAGCCTATAACTATGTGGATCACAATAAACTTTGGTGAATTCTTAAGCACCTGGGAATACCAGACCACCTGACCTGCCTCCTGAGATATCTGTCTGCAGGTCAAGAAGCAACAGTTAGAACTGGATGTGGAACAACGGACTGGTTCCAAATCGGGAAAGGAGTACGTCAAGGCTGCATAGTGTCACTGTACTTATTTAACTTACATGCAGAGTACATCCTGCAAAATGCTGGGCTAGATGAAGCACAAGCTGGAATCAAGATTGCCAGGAGAAATATCAGTAACCTCAGACATGCAGATGACACTACTCTTATGGCAGAAAGCGAAGAAGAACTAAAGACCCTGTTGATGAAAGTGAAAGAGGAGAATGAAAAAGTTGGCGTAAAACTCAACAATCAGAAAACTAAGATCATGACATCTGGTCCCATCACTTCATGACAAATAGATAGGGAAACAGTGTAAACAGTGAGAGACTTAATTTTCTTGGGCTCCAAAATCACTGCAGATGGTGATTGCAGCCATGAAATTAAAAGATACTTGCTCCTTGGAAGAGAAGTTATAACCACTCATAACTTAAAAAGCAGAGACATTGCTTTGCCAACAAAGGTCCGTCTCGTCAAAGCTATGGTTTTTCCAGTAGTCATGTATGGATGTGAGAGTTGGACTATAAAGAAAGCTGAGCGCCAAAAAAATGATGCTTTTGAACTGTGATGTTGGAGAAGACTCTTGAAAGTCCCTTAGACTGCAAGGAGATACAACCAGTGAATTCTAAAGGAAATAAGTCCTGAATATTCATTGGAAGGACTGATTCTGAAGCTGAAACTCCAAGACTTTGGCCACCTGGTGTGAAGGACTGACTCATTGGAAAAGACCCTGATGCTGGGGAGGATTGAAGGCTGGAGGATAACGGGATGACAGAGTATAGATGAGATGGTATGAATGCACTAACGACTCAATGGACATAAGTTTGAGCAAGCTCCAGGAGTTGGTGATGAGCAGGAAAGCCTGGCTTGCTGCAGTCCATGGGGTCACAAAGAGTCAGGCAAGACTGAGTGACTGAACTGAACTGATTCAATAAGTTATCCAATTTTGAATTAAAATTGAATTGCCATTTTTATTTTATGCTAAGTTTCAAATAGACACGAGTCTGTTTCTTGGATTTTTAGCTTCACCTTTTGATTTGTTCATCCATCTTTTTGTTAATAACGAGGGTGGTTTTATTAATACAGAAGCTTTTTGTAAAACACCTTGGCTAATTCTGTGCTTTGACTCCTCCAGATAAAAGATAAAGTTACTTAAATTTTATGAAACATCCCATTGGGATTCTTATTAGACTTGAACTGAATTTACAAATCAATTTGAACTATATACTATATTGAGAATTTCCATCCAGAAATATAATTTGCATCTCCTTTTTCTTAGATGTTGTTTTATGTCTATAGTAGGATTTAATAATTTTCTTCACACAGGTCTGTGTTACTTTCCTCGAGCTTTATAAGTATTCTCTAGAGATCAAACCAGTCAGTCAGTCCAAAAGGAAATCAACTCTGAATATTCAGGGACTGATGCTAATGCTGAAGCTCTCAACAACTGACGAGAAGAGTCACCTCATTGGAAAAAAACACGATGCTGGGAAAGATTGAAGAAAAAAGAGAAGAGGGTGGCAGAGAATGAGATGGTTAGATAGCATCACTGACTCAGTGGGCAAGAACTTGCGCAATCTCTGGGAGACAGTGGAGGACAGAGGGGCCTGGTATGCTGCAGTCTATGGGGTTGCAAAGAGTCAGATACGACTTAGTAACAGAACAACAACACAGTTTGCTATTGTCATGGAATCTTTTTATGTTATATTTTCCAACTGGTTTTTGGAACACAATTTTTTTTTCACAATTTCTTCAGTTTATAATGTCAATGAATATAATTGAATCCAAATCAATAAAACATAATAAAATTCTTAAATAGCTACTTAGATAATTGCCAATTTTATACAGAAGGAAAGGGAGACTGCAAGAGAACAATGAACTTTCTTGTTTTCCTAAAACCCCCACCAAGCAGCCTCAGATTCACCTGCATTTGACATCTACAGTTGAGTAACATCATGATATATACTAAGAGATTCCAATTTAAAGCATTCATTTAACATTATAAGCACAAGGATCCCCAAAAAGAAATATTTGTTTTCAGTGTTAACTTTTTCTTTTATGAAAGAGAAAATCCAAAAGAATGAATCTCTCAATTGTTCTGTTTTTGCTGATGTACTCTCACCACTGGATTACATTTTTGGATCTGGCCTGAAGGTTTTAATTTGAATACATCAGTTTATCAGGCTTGAAGGAAAATAAGCTTAGCCCAGATCTCCTCTCTCCATTTCTAGAAAGCAGCAGCTTCTTATGAAGGAGTGAGCAATGTAAAAATTTAGAAAAACACCCAGGAGTGTGCTTCAGATTCTTTCTTGGGCACAAAGAAACAACGCCAGTTTTTAAATGCTGTCTGTTCTCGAAATGATAGTGGTTAAAATTTTCCATTTTGTAGTTTATAATACTTAAGCCAAATACACTTTTCCAGTGTTAACAAAGAGATGAATAGGCTGGGAAATGTCCCCATATGAGTTCCTTTAAAAACACACACATACACACACACATTTAAATCCAGAAATGCCACCCAATTTTCGACAATGTCTCATCAGCCTTTTATCCTCATAAAATTCAATATAATGAGGCTAAATGCAATGCAGATGTCAGGGGGAAATGCTCTAACCACTTTCTGTCAGTCATCCAGGTATTCATAAGTCCTCTCCCCAGACCTTCCCACGGTGTCCCAGGCATTCATCTTCTCCATGGGAAGCCCTTGAATCTGACAGCCCAATGTGTTTTCTTTTATTTTTAGTGTCTCATGAAGCTTTTCTGAGGCAGGAACCACAGATAATATGGCTAACAATGATTACGACTCTTTATTTTCATTATTCTGGCAGTGAAGGCTGCCTTAATTCTAAATCTCTTTGTCAGAATCAGAGACTGGAAAATTCCCTTGATTTAATGTCCCAAAAAATTCTGAGCTGCTCATTCAGTCTCTCTTTCATATGCTGTCAGGGTTTTATCAATATCATCTTGAATGATTATCAGTCATTACTAATATTATCTTGGGCTCTGACTCTCTTGTAGAGTTTACATTTTTTAGTACATTTCCTTAATGCCTACTTACTAATGACCTACCAGATTAAGGCAATAGGGTATTAATGGTTATATGCATTATCAACTGTGACATCCTCCTTTCAGTGTTTAACTGGTACTCCCTTGGTTTGTAAGTGAAACTTAACAAGGTTAACATTAAAGTATTTAGCTCTTACTGTGTGCCAGTCAAGGTCTCTGCCTTCATGAAGCTAAGTCTAGTGGGCTTGTGATAAAGTTAACAATGAATTACAAAACAGTGAGATGAGAGAAAAAGTGAAGAAGGGTTTTCTTGGAAGCTGAGGTGATAAAGAGGACTTTCTGAAGGATGTTATCCCCAGGCTAATGCCAGAGGATTTGTGTTGAGAACCTAAAGGGGTAAACATTGGAAACTAGAGAAGCAGGAGTTAAGAGAAGCAGGGAAAAAGGAAAATAAATGGACACTGAAGCAAGAGATAGCTTAATACAAATAAGGAAGATCGTGAAAGCTCCAGAGTAGAGCAACTAGACATGAGGTTAGAGAAATATTTTTGAGCTAGAAGTGCCTGGAATTGCCACGAAACCATTTGTTAAGAAATTTCTGTCTTGAGTGAAATGTACATGCATGTTCAGTCATGTCCAACTCTTTGCAACCCCATAGACTGTGGCCCATCAGGCTCCTCTTGTCCATGGAATTTTCCAGGTAAGCATACTGGAGTGGTTACGACTTCCTACTCCAGGAGATCTTGACCCAGGGATTGAAACTGCATCTCTTGTGTCTCCTGCATTGGCAGGTGGATTCTTTACCAACAGCACCACCTGGGAAGCCTTGAGTACAGTGGGAAGGTGCCAGAAGTTTTCATGTAGATGATCAAATTTGGATTTCAGATCATTCTGGCTACAACATAGAGGATGAATAGGTTAGGGACTCATTAGAAAATGTTGCATTTATAGGCAAGAGATGAAGATTTAATTTAATAAAAGTTATTCCCACGGAGGATGGAGAGCAATGGAAAATTTGGGAAATATGAAGAAGTAAAATTGACGGAGCTTAAGGAATATTGGCTGTTGGGGAGATGGGGAGTGACATGAAGGATGAGAGCCATGTTTCTAGCTTTGCAAAGGCATGTTAAGAGCCCAAGGCAGATTTCTTGGAACAAGGGTGTAGTCTCTTGAGTCAGGCCTAGATATTCCCTTAGCTCAGCCACTTGCCAGCACTGTGTATCCTTATATTAATTCCTTAATCTTACTGAGTGTCAATCATCTGTAAAATGAAGATAATCTTGTAAGAATTAACTGTACATACAAGCATGTTGAAAATAACCAAACTGTACCAGTCACACGGGCTTCCCTGCTGGCTCAGTGGTGAAGAATCTGCCTGCCAATGCAGGAGACGTGGGTTCAATCCCTGGGTCAGGAAGATCTCCTGGAAAAGGAAATGGCAATCCACTCCAGTATTCTTGCCTGGAAAATTCTGTGGACGGAGGAACTTGGTGGGCTACAGGCCCTGGGGTCCCAAGAGTAGTGAAGAACTGGGTGGCTAAACAGCAACAACCAGTCATATATTCAGAGATCAAGCATGACAACAGCTAATAAAAATTGGCATCTCTGTGATGTTAAGTCTTTCTAGACACAAAGATGGTATATCTCTTTATTTATTCTAGTCTTCTTCAATGGCTCTCAGAAAAAAAAATCTATGCTAAATTTTTGTCATCCTTTTAAGCAGAGTATTCTTTTCATTACATTTTCTAATTTTTCCTCAGAGTAGAATAAAAATTCCCTTCTGTGTTGTGATTTTCTGTACTTCCAACTTCATCAACTATACTATTACTTCCAATAATTTGTCTATAGTTTTGGGGAGAGGTTATCTAGATAATTCTATTATCAATAAAGTAAAAATTTTATTTATTCCTTTCTATTTCTTATATATTTAATTTGTTATTACACTGACTAGAAGGAAAGTTATCACCAACCTAGAGAGCATATTAAAAAGCAGAGACATTACTTTGCCAACAAAGGTCCGTCTAGTCAAGGCTGTGGTTTTTTCAGTGGTCATGTATGGATGTGAGAGTTGGACTGTGAAGAAGGCTGAGTGCCGAAGAATTGATGCTTTGGAACTGTGGTGTTGGAGAAGACTCTTGAGAGTCCGTTGGACTGCAAGGAGATCCAACCAGTCCATCCTAAAGGAGCTAAGTCCTGGGTGTTCATTGGAAGGACTGATGTTGAAGCTGAAACTCCAATACCTTGGCCACCTGATGCAAAGAGCTGACTCATTGGAAAAGACCCTGATGCTGGGAAAGATTGAGGGTGGGAGGAGAAGGGGATGACAGAGGATGTTTAGATGGCATCACCAACTTGATGGACATGGGTTTGGGTGGACTCTGGGAGTTGGTGATGGACAGGGAGGCCTGGCATGCTGCGATTCGTGGTGTCGCAGAGTTGGACACGACTGAGCGACTGAACTGAACTGAGAGACTTTGTACCAGTGCTGTCTAATAGAAAAGTGACATAAGCTTCAGATGTAATTTTTTTTTTAAATTAGCAGACTTTATTTTTGAAAGCAGTTACAGATTTACAGAAAAACTGAATGGAGAGTACAGAGAGTTTCCATATATACTTAGTTCCCCATCCCACACACAATTTCCACTATTACTGACATCTTGCATTAGGTTGATGCTTCTGTCACAATCGCTGAACCAATATTGATACATTACTAACTAAAGTTCATAGCTTTTACTGGGGTTCACTCTTTGTGTTGTACATTTTGTGGGTTTTGATAAATGTATAATGACAGGTATCCATGATTTCCTCATATGGACTAGTTTCACTCCCCGTGTTTCATCAGTCGTCCCTCTCTCCCTCCTTCTGAACCTCTGGCAACCACTGATCCTTTTTCCATCTCCGTAACTTTCTTTTTCAGAATGTCATGTAGTTGGAATCATCCAGTGTGGGGCCTTTCCAGATTGGCTTCTTCCGCTTATCAATACACGCTGCTCCTCCGTGTCATTTCATGGCTTGATAGCACATTTATTTGTTTATTTTTCCTGGATAATATTCCACAGTATGACCATATCATGGTTTCTTTACCCATTCACCTAGTGAAGGACATCTTTTTTCCTTTTTGCCTGTGTCATGTCTTCGTTGCAACACATGGGATCCTTGTTACATCGTGGGTGATCTTTCATTGCAGTGCACGGACCCCTGAGTTGCGGTGCACAGGCTCTCTAATTGTGACATCCAGACCCAGCATGTGGGCTGAGTAGCTGCAGTTGGGGTGCTAGGGTTTAGTGGCTGCATGGTATGTTGGAACTTAGTTCCCTGACCAGGGATTGAACCTGTGTCCCTTGCATTGCTAGGTGGATTCTTAACAAGGTGAACCAACCAGGGAAGTCCTAGGACATCTTGATTGGTTCTGAGTTTCAGCAGTTATGAGTATTTGTTGTTGCTCAGTAGCTCAGTCATGTCCCACTGTTTGCGACCCCATGGACTGCAGCACACCAGACCTTCCTGTCCTTCACCATCTCCAAAAGTTTACTCTAACTCATGACCATCGAGTCTGTGATGCCCTCCAACCATCTCATCCTCTGGTGTCCCCCTTTCCTCCTGCCTTCAAATCTTTCCTAGCATCAGGGTTTTTTCCAGTGAGTCAGTGCTTCACATCAGGTGGCCAAAGTATTGCAGGTTCAGCTTCAGCATCAGTCCTTCCAATGAATATTCAGGGTTGATTTCCTTTAGGATGGATGGCATTGATCTCTTGGAAGTCCAAGGGACTCTCAAGAGTCTTATGAATATAGAGACTGTAAATAGGGATTTTGTGTGGACTTAAGTTTTCAACTCATTTGTATAAATAATAAGGAACAGTTGCTGGATCATACAATACGAGTATGTTTAGTTTTGTGAGAAGCCAGCAGTCAGCCTTCCAAAGTGGCTACACTATTTTGCATCCCCACCAGCAACGGATGAGAGCTCATATGGCTCTACATCACGGTCAGCATTTGGTGTTGTCAGTGTTATTTGGGATTTTAGCCACTGATAAACTGCTGTTTTAGTTTCTATTTTCTTAATGACATGATATAAAGCATCTTTTCATATGCTTCTTTGCAATCTGTATATCTTCTTTGGTAAAATGTCTGTTCAGATCTTTTGTCGGTTTTTTAATTGGATTGGTTATTTTTTTCCTGCTGAATTTTAATAGTACTTTGTATATATTTGGGTATCTGCCTTTTGTCAGAAAACTTTAATAAAGTCAGTATAACTTTAATAAAGTTCAACTTCTCAATTTTTAAATTTATGGATCATGCCTTTGGTGCCTTATCTAAAACATCCTTGCCAAATGCAAGTTCATGTAGGTTTTCTCTTACGTCATCTTCCAGGAGTGTCATTTAAGTATTACTTAACTTATGAATCCTGATTTAACTCATGTGTTATTTAGATATACCTTTCTAAATTTCTACATATATGAGGATTTTGAATTTATTTAAAATTTAATTTTTAATATTAATACATTTTCTTCAGAAAATGTGTTTTACTTATATGTTATTTATCCTTAGGTATTTGTTGAGATTTGTTTTATGGCCTGGTAGATAAATAATTTTTGTAAATAATCTGCATGTACTGGAGAAGGGTGTGTTTCCTAAACTGGTGAGCCAAATCCTATTTATGTTCATTCTGTGCTAAGTCGCTTCAGTTGTGTCTGACTCTGTGACCCTATGGATGGTAGCCTGCCAAGTTCCTCTGCTTATGGGATTCTCCAGGCAAGAATACTGGAGTGGATTGCCATTCCTTTCTCTAGGGGATCTTCCCAAACCCAGGGACTGAACCCGGGTCTCCTGCTTAAAGGAGAACCTGCCAGCAGATTCTTGACCTTTCTGAGCCATCAGGGAAGCCATAACTCTCTCAGTATTGACAGTTGAAGTAGACCAAAAAAAGCAAATAAAATACCAAAAAAACCTTTAAAAACACAGTTAATAATCTCACTTTAAATTAGAGTGGGCTTCCCTGGTGGCTCAGAGGTTAAAGCGTCTGCCTGCAATGTGGGAGACCTGGGTTGGATCCCTGGGTCGGGAAGATCCCCTGGAGAAGGGAACGGCAACCCACTCCAGCATTCTTGCCTGGAGAATCCCATGGGCGGAGGAGCCTGGTGGGGTACAGTCCACAGGGTTGCAAAGAGTAGGACACGACTGAGCGACTTCACTCACTAAATTGGTGTGAGTCATTTGGCAATGACTCTAAATTATCATGAGCTTATCAACTGTGTTTTTAAATGTTTTTTTTTTTGTACTTTATTTGCTTTTTTTGGTCTACTTCAGCTATCAATATTGAGAGAGTTGTGTTAAAATCTCATACTTTAATGATAGATGTATTGATTTCTGTTTGTATTTCTATCAATTTTTGCTTTGAATGTTTTGAGCTGTATTATTAGGTGCATACATATACATTTCCCTGGTGAGTTGACCATTTTATGAGAGACCTCTATTTTCTCTAAAAATACTTTAAAAAATTTAAGTCGTTTTTCTCATGTTATGCAGCTTGCCAAAGTCCAACCTAACCAGCGTGTGGCAGAGAAAAATTTGCACCCAGGAAATCTGGTTCTAGAGCCTAGGTTTCTAACCATTGAACGATGCCTCCACCTCCAGGTATCACCCCCTGAACAGCCCTTTCACTTGTCTTGCTGTCTTCCCCAGCATCTCTGCCAAGGACCAGCTGTGCCTGCCAGATGAAATGGGAAAAGGGATTTTCCATAGGTTCCACACATGGCCTCTTACAGATAGAAGAAGAGCTTCTAAAAGTCTTTGGCTTCGTCCTTACCCAAAGCTGAATCTGCAAGTTCTCTATAGAAGTCATCAGCGGCTCTGTATCTTATAATTCGGAATTTATCCCCAGCTCTGCGTCCATCCTCAGTGTCTGTACTTTGGCATTTCCCCTCCAGCCACCATTTTTGTTTCCCTTTCATTGTCCTTACTCTGCCCCCTACCCTGTCTATTCTACCAGCTTTCTTCAGACAACGGATGATTGAATGGTTTGCAAGGATGGAGTTTTGGACTTTTCACTGGATGAGAGTTGGCTAATCATTGTAGGGCAGGTCTGTCCCCTCCCTAATGTTTGGTCCAGGCTCAGGGAACACAGAACCTAAATAGGTCTAGCCCTGCAATTTCTCTCTTCATTGGATGCAAAGATGGGCAAGATTTTACCATTAGAGTAGCTCTGTTCTTGCTCTGAAAATTTGTCTCCTCATTCTTCCTATACACAAATTGTTACACAAAATGCTGCGGAAATTATGCAAAAGCTCAGCCATGAAAAGGACAAATTTGAGTCAGTTCTAGTGAGGTGGATGAACCTAGAGCCTGTTATACAGAGTGAAGCAAGCCAGAAAGAGAAAAACAAACATTGTATATAAACATATATATATATAGAGAGAGAGAGAGAGAGAGAGAATCTAGAAAAATATGGATGAATCTATTTGCAGGGCAGGAATACAGATGCAGACGTAGAGAACAGACTGTGGACGCAGTGGGGGAAGGAGAGGGTACGCCAAATTGAGAAAGGAGCATCGAAACATATATAATACCATAGGTAGAATGCATGGGCCTCCCAGGTGGTGCTAGTGGTAAAGAATCCACCTGCCAACGCAGGAGACTCAAGACCCCTGGGTCAGGAAGATCCCCTGGAGTGAGAAATAGCACCCCACTCAGGAATTCTTACCTGGAAAATTTCATGGGCAGAGGAGCCTGGCAGGCTACAGTCCATGGGGTCACAAAGAGTCAGACACGCCTGAGATCACACCTACAGGGTAAAATAGATAGCTCGTGGGAAGTTGCCTGATAACACAGGGAGCTCAACCTGGTGCTCAGCCTAGAGGGGTGGGTTGGGGTGGGGAGGTGGGAGGAGGTTCAAGAAGGAGGGGGCATATGTATACTGATGGCTGATTCACATTGTTGTAGGGCAGAAACCAACACAGCATTGTAAAACAACTATCCTCCAATTAAAAAACACACACAAAATGGATTCCCACTCAAAACTTGATTTTGACCTCAAGACTGTTGATTCTACACACCCACTAAGAGAGCATAAAAATTTTTATCACTTGCATAATGAGGCTTTCTGGGGAGCACAGGAAATATCTTTCAGATTGTTCTAAAAATAGCCTAAGCAAGAAAAAGAACCGGATTGGAATTTTTACTGCGGCTAGACAGTGAGGCCAGGGTGAGAGCTGTCACATGCAGGAAGAGGCTTACATGGATTTTTGAAACTCCCATAAGTGCCAAAGGAGGCAACACCCAGACTTTCTTATCAGCTTTTCAAGATGTAAAACAGAAGAAGAGGGAGAAGTTTGTCAGCAGTCAAACGTCAAATACCGAAGACTTGGTACAAACATTTGCAACCCTGAGTTGTATTCTCTCTTTCCGTTGTTTATTGCAATGGGTGTTGGTCACTCAGTTGTGTCTGACCCTTGCAACCCCATGGACTGTAATCCACCAGTCTCCTCTGTCCATGGAATTCTCCAGGCCAGAAAACTGGAGTGCATAGCTTATCCAGGGGATCTTCCTGACCCAGGGATCAAACCTGGGTCTCCTGCACTGCAGGCAGATTCTTTATCATCTGAGTCATTAGGGAAGCCCTGTTTATTGCAATAGCTCAACTTTACTAAAAAGGCCCCCCAAACCCAAGAAATAGTTCAGGTTTCCAAAACCAAAGTTAAGGGAAAAGCTGTTCTTCAAGTAGTTCCAACTTATCGGCATCCAGTTATTATTATATCCTAGGTCAATTATGTCCTGAGGCACCAAACAGGATCGCAGAGACACAGTCAGCCACAGACATGCAGACAGTCCCCAAAGCAGCACCCACAGCTGACTCTAGCATCCTCTCCCCGACAGTTGGTGAGATAGGAGCAGATCACACAGGGCATAGATACCAGCCCCTCAATCTGCAAAAGTGAGTCATACAAAGAAATCACAGTGAGCCTCCATGTCAGGGACTAAGTTCATATATCATCTCACCATCAAGTGACTAACCTCTGATCTCTTCTCATGATTATAATCAGAGGGCAAAGGCTGGATCAGAGATGAAGACGGCATCACAGGGATGGGAGGAAAGGATACTGAGA
The DNA here is from genome assembly GCF_023091745.1 of Budorcas taxicolor. Classification (NCBI taxonomy): domain Eukaryota; kingdom Metazoa; phylum Chordata; class Mammalia; order Artiodactyla; family Bovidae; genus Budorcas; species Budorcas taxicolor. The sequence goes on along the minus strand of NC_068930.1, from coordinate 17,960,392 downwards.
GGAAGAAGAGGGCAATAAGGAGTAACTGAGGCAGCCTCCATCCATTAATCCATCCATTCGTAGGTCATCCAGGGAAAATACTACGGGCAACTTTCCTCCTGGCTGACACAGGCACTGTTTCAGCTATAGCAAGCATCTTTCTGGCAAAATGTAATAAATCTGTTCTTGTTTAAATGGCAGGTGCTTGGGGATGCTCTTTTGCTTTTGGCAAACCAATAAAGAGGGAAACTCCGTTTCACGGAGGAGGGGATGTGGGAAATTGTCAGACACAGTCTTGATTCTTTAGCAGCCAGGATGGAGTTAAAAAAGCCTCCAGGTAGTTTTGAAAGGAAGAACACCATGCTGTGCCCCACCCGCCTGGATTTAATCCACCTCTTGCCAGGGCAGGTGGAGGAGGGGCCTGAGAAGGAGGCCAGGAGGAGGGCAGGATGTGGCCCGGCCTGAACCAGCCCCTCTGGGTGCTGTTCCACTTCACAGGTCATTGGCAAGGCTCTTGACCCAAGTCTGACAGCAGATAATGGGTGAAGACTGAGGCAGAGCATAACAAAGGCGGCTGGATGGCTACTTGCAGGTGATTTCTCTGAGGGCTGGAGAGATCCTTTTCAAAGGGAAGGGTTGGGAGACTGTTTCCATGGTAACTCTCCAAGTTCTGAAATGATATAATCAGATAATGCTCTGAAAAGCTGAGGAAAGGTGGTGGATTTAGCACACATGAGCAGCTAAATTCTACAAGTTGGGTTGTTTTTTTTTTTCTCTTTAAAATGTTACATCGGTATATTAAGAAAGAAAGAGGAAAGAAGGAAAGAGGGAAGGAAGGAGAGAAGAAAAGAAGAAAGTAAAAGAAAGGAACGGAAGAAGGGCAAGGTAGCAAGACAGAGGGACAGAAGGGTAGGAAGGCAGGAAAGAAGGAAAAAAGAATACTCAAACATTATTTATTTCAAAGAAATATCCTTGAAAGCAAGAAAGAGCTGCTGGTGAAGTTGAAGTTGAGAGAAGGATATTTGATTGTCTATGATTTTGACCTTTGCATTTTATGAAGATTGATAAATGAGCTCATTCCGTTACTCTGTTTTTCTACTATTTAGCAGCACATCCATAATGTATATTGTTATAAGACATACTTACCTTGATACAATTGGGTTATTAGCAATTTAACTTGAGATTTATGCCATTTTGTCTGAAAAGACAAGCTATTAATGGCATTGTAAAATGTAACAATTACACATGGGCTTGAATAAGCTGCTTTTACATCTAGGACAGTGCAGTTTATTCTGAGTAGAAAAGAAAACATTCTTGGGAGAAGACTGTTAAAAATGCTTAGAAATTGTTTCATTCTTCCATCTCATAAGTCTGTCAGGTGGGTTATTAACTCAACACTCTTGCCCCTTCATCCTGTGTCAAACTTGCCTGGTAAGTGAAAATTACCCCACTGAAATTCAATACAATTCCCTGCCTCTTATGCAAAAGCTAAACATGGTTTGAGAGAAGTACACACCCAGGTTGATGGGCCAGGGTCTAGTTCACAAGTTTGCTCAGCTCTCATCACTTCCATGTGATCCTCTCCCTTCTGCTGATTCCTTACTCTCTTGTTTCCTCAGGTTTGCCATATAAGGGTCCGCATCATCAGCTTCAACCAGTGACTCGCCTTCATTTTGTTGAGCAAACAGAATCCCTAGGAAGAGTACTTCCTCATTCTCTTAATGCCTTAACCTATCTCCATCTGGCATGATACCGCCTGCCTCCTCCTGTTACCATGAATTACCTGTATCCATGTTCTGGTCCAGGACCAACCGACCACACGAGCCTGGATCCCATCCTCCAGAACACTCACAACCACTAGTTTCACCATCAATCCCACCCTTTCTCTCTTCCCTTATCAGGTTTTTCCTCTCTTCTGGATCATTTTAGGCAGCTTGAAAATGTCATTTTATCTCCCATGTTTAAGACAAAAACATCAACAGACTCCTTCTCTTGAGTCTTCTAACCCCCACCTTGCTTTGCATTTTGTTACAAAATTCTTCAGTTCTCTCTCCACTCCCATGCTCTCTTGGACCAACCCCCTTTATGCGTTTTCCCCTCACCACTCTAGGAGACAAGTTTCACAACAGTCATCAGTGAAATCACATTGCGAAATCTGCAGCCAGTGTGAGGTCTTCTTCATTCTTGTCTGATTAGAACCACTGGAGGAGGTGGATTAGGGCCTCCCTGGTGGCTCAGGCTGTAAAGAATCCACCTGCAACGCACCAGACCTGACTTTGGTTCCTGAGTTGGGAAGATAATCGCCTGGAGGAGGGCATGGCAACCCACTCAGGTATTCTTGTCTGGAGAATCCCATGGACAGAGAAGCCTGGCGGGCTACAGTCTATGGGGCTGCAAAAGAGTCGGACTCGACTGAGCAACTAAGCACCGTGACCTCAAGGAGGTGGATGACTCCATCCTTCTTGAATACTCGCTTCCCTTGGCTTCTGAAACATCAGCCTCCTGCTCTTCCTTCAACCTCACTCAGTTTACCTCTCAGCCTACTATTTTTAAAGCTCTTTTTCTTATTTCAGCCTCCAAATATTAGACTTCTTTATTCCCTTGTTAGATATTCTGATGATTCCCAAATTTCTAGCTTCTGAACTCCAGACTTCTGTATTCAGTTCAGTTCAGTCGCTCAGTCGTGTCTGACTCTTTGCGACCCCATGAACTGCAGCACGCCAGGCCTCCCTGTCCATCACCAACTCCCGGAGTTCACTCAGACTCATGTCCATCGAGTCAATGATGCCATCCAGCCATCTCATCCTCTGTCGTCCCCTTTTCCTCCTGTCTCCAATCCCTCCCAGCATCAGAGTCTTTTCCAATGAGTCAACTCTTCCAATGAGGTGGCCAAAGTACTGGAGTTTCAGCTTTAGCATCATTCCTTCCAAAGAAATCCCAGGACTGATCTTCAGAATGGACTGGTTGGATCTCCTTGCAGTCCAAGGAACTCTCAAGAGTCTTCTCCAACACCACAGTTCAAAAGTATCAATTCTTCGGCACTCAGCCTTCTTCACAGTCCAACTCTCACATCCATACATGACTACTGGAAAAACCATAGCCTTGACTAGACGGATCTTAGTCGGCAAAGTAATGTCTCTGCTTTTGAATATGCTATCTAGGTTGGTCATCACTTGTCTTCTGAGGAGTAAATGTCTTTTAATTTCTGTATTCAGGTCTCCATGTAATATTTCCACTTGCGTGTCAAATAAGCAAATCAAAATAGAGCCCTTGAGTTCTCTTCTGTCTGCAGTAGTTTTTCTATCACAGTTCCAATGACTGAAGGTTTTTAACTCCTCAAAATTCATATGTTGAATCCCTAATCCCTAATGATGGCATTTGACGTTGAGGCCTTTGGGAGGTAGTTAGATTTAGATGAATTAGTCCTCCTGGTGGCTCAGAGGGTAAAGCGTCTGTCTGCAATGTGGGAGACCTGGGTTCGATCCCTGGGTCGGAAAGATCCCCTGGAGAAGGAAACGGCAACCCACTCCAGTATTCTTGCCTGGAAAAGCCCATGGATGTAGGAGCCTGGTAGGCTACAGCCCATGGGATCGCAAAGAGTTGGACACGACTAAGCAACTTCTCTCTTTTAGATTTAGATGAGACCATGAGGATAGAGCTCACATGATGGATTTAGCACTCTTTGAAGAAGAGAAAGAGACCAAAACTCCCTCTACTCTGCCATGAGTGTGCCTGCTCAATCGCTTCGGTTGTGTCCAACTTACTGAAAATCTATTGAGTGTAGCCTGCCAGGCTTCTCTGTCCATGGGATTTTCCCAGTACGAATACTGGAGCAGGTTGCCATGCTCTCCTCCAGGGGATCTTCCTGACCCAGGAATTGAACCCACATCTTCTGTGTCTCCTGCATTGCAGACAGTCTCTTTCCTGCTGATCCACTGGGGAAGCCCAAAAGGGGCTATCATGAGGATTCAGACCTGTCTTGTCACTGGGATCTTGTGCTTTCCAGGCTCCAGAATTGAGAGAAATAAGTGTTTGTTGTTTAAGCCATCCAATCTATGGCATTCTGTTATAGCAGTCCATGCTCCTCTTGGTGTTTCTGTGAGAATTAAGTGCTATAAAGTAATAAGATGGAGAAATCTCACAAATGTAATGTTCTGTGAATATAGGGTAATATAAGGTTAAATCATGCCGTACCTCATGGTGTTATTATCAGACTGAAGTGAGATGATTAAAAGCACTGAACACAGAGTCTGTCTGTTGCATAGTTCATATTCAAAGGCTTTGTTGTTATTCAGTCACTCAGTCACGTCCGACTCTCTGTGAGCCCATGAACTACAGTACTCCAGGCTTCCCTGTCCTTCACCATCTCCTGGAGTTTGCTGAAACTCATGTCCATTGAGTCAGTGATACCATCCAACCATCCCGTCCTCTGTCATCCCCTTCTCTTCCTGCCTCCAATCTTAACCAGCATCAGGGTTTTTCTAATGAGCTGGCTCTTCGCGTCAAGCGGCCAAAGTATTGGAGCTTCAGCTTGAACATCAGTCTTTCCAATGAATATTCAAAGGCTAGTTATATCTATTAGTGTTAATTGCCACAAGGGTATTGCATAACAAAACCTCCTCCAAAGTCAGTGGCTCACAATAATTCACATTTATTATTTTGTTCGAGTCTGCAGGCTGATTGCATTACTATGGGCCCAAATGGGCAAACTGGACTTGGCTTTAGGATGCTGGTTGGGTTCAGTTCTGTTCTTTGTGGGTTTATTCCAGGGCCAAGGCTAAGAATCAACAGTTAACTGGGTCATGTTTTCTCATAATGCGTCACTTGAGTACCAAGCTAAGCCAAAAGACATAAGCACATTTAAGGTCTCTGTTTCCAAAATACCTAAAAACATTCCATTGGTCACAGCAAGTCACATGGTAACCCCAACATCGATGGGGTAGATTAATCTCCACCTACAGTAAGATAAGAAAAGAAAGGAATATTTGATGAAAAGTAATTTCTACTGTCACCCTATCATAATAATATTATAGTAATTGATGATAATGCTGCTGATGGGTAGGTGGAAAAATAATTATTGATTCTTTCTACTGCTTTTGCTTGGTTGCCAATTCTGTGCTAAGGTCTACCTTAGCTGCTTTCCCAAGTAATGTGAAGCTTTCCCAACCATATGGTGACTTTGATGTCTGGTTTTAAAGGTTGACTTCAGAGACACCTGAGTTGCTCAAATTCTTTGGATCAGCCTGGGAACAGACAAACACAAATTAAGTTCAGTTCAGTTCAGTTTAGTCGTTCAGTCATGTCTGATTCTTTGCAACCCCATGAACTGCAGCACACCAGGCTTCCCTGTCCGTCACCAACTCCCAGAGCTTGCTCAAACTCATGTCCATCAAGTCAATGAGGTCACCCAAGCATCTCATCCTCTGTTGTCCCCTTCTCCTCCTGCCTTCAATCTTTCCCAGCATCAGGGTCTTTTCCAATCAGTCAGTTCTTCACATGAGGTGGCCAAAGTGTTGGAGTTTCAGATGTAGCATCAGTTCTTCCAATGAATATTCAGGACTGATTTCCTTTAGGATTGACTGGTTGAATCTCCTTGCAGTCCAAGGGACCCTCGAGCGTCTTCTCCAGCACCACAGTTCAAAAGCATGAATTCTTTGGTGCTCACCTTTCTTTATAGTCCAACTCTCACATCCATACGTGACTACTGGAAAAACTATAACTTTGACAAGAAAGACCTGTTAGTAAAGTAATGTCTCTGCTTTTTAATGTGCTCTCTAGAAACACAAACTAAACATGTGAGCATAAGTGACTTATTCTTTGCTGTACTTTGTATATTCTTGGCATTGGCACCTCCTTAGGCATCTCTGAGTCTTAGTTTTCCTAATCTGAAAGATAAAAGATGCTCTCTTAAGTTCCCCCCACTTTCCTGAATATTTTCTATAAATTAAAGGACTTTTCCTTTACACAAATTAGTCTCATGCATTTCAAGCAACACAGAAAAGCATTTAGCATAGTCACTTGGAGCTTGGCTTCCTGGTGGCTCAGATAGTAAAGAATCTGGCTGCAGTGCCGGAGACATAGGTTCAATCCCTGGGTCAGGAAGATTCCCTGCAGAAGGGAATGGCAACCCACTCCAATATTCTTGCCTGGAGAATTCCATGGACAGAGGGGCCTGGTGGCCTATAGTCCACTCAAGTATTCTTGCCTGGAGAATTCTATGGAGAGGAACCTGGTGGGCTACCATGGAGTTGCAAAGAGTTGGATACAACTGAGTGACTAATAGTTTCATAGTCCGTGGCTTCCCTCATAGCTCAGCTAGTAAAGAATCTGCCTGTAATGCAGGAGACCCTGGTTCTATTCCTGGCTCAGGAAGATCCACTGGAGAAGGGATAGGCTACCCAGTCCAGGATTCTTGGGCTTCCCTTGTGGCTCAGCTGGTAAAGAATCCGCCTGCAATGTGGGAGACCTGGGTTTGATCCCTGGGTTGGGAAGATCCCCTGGAGAAGGGAAAGGCTCCCCACTCCAGTATTCTGGCCTGGAGAATTCCCTGGTCTGTATAGTCCATGGGGTCACAAAGAGTCGGACACAACTGAGCGACTTTCACTGTCACTTGGCATTCATTAGAGGGAGGACTCAGGTCAAATGCCAGGTTCACTATCACAAAATAATTCATGGACAATGGAGGCAAAAACTCACAAAATTCATTCCTTGGCCCTTGCAGTGATGAGTGAGGCAACTTAAAGAGAACAATCCAGTGTCAAACCAGATGTCATGTCTTAGGAGTTCCCTGCTAGAATCATAGAACTGCAGTACATGGGGTAGACGTCCGGGAGTTAGAGATGAGATGCAAAGGAAAAAAAAGATTTTTTGTCAGATATTACTCAGCAATACTGGAGAAGGAAATGGGAACCCGCTCCAGGATTCTTGCCTGGGAAATCTCATGGACAGAGGAGCCTGGTGGGCTACTGTCCATGGAGTCCCAGGAGAGTTGGGCATGACCGAGTGACATTTGTCTGTTCAGCTTTCTTGCAATCCCGTTTCATGTTTCATGCCTACAGGAAGGAGTAAAAGGCCTCTCAGCCACCCATGGATGGCAGCTCTCAAGTCTATGGACACATCAGATGGAAGATGATCTTCCTGAGTTTGATCATCTCTGCTCTACAATTCCACTGGTTAATTAACCAGAGGAAAAGGACTCAAGCTACAAGGTGAAGAATTTGAGGTGTGCATGAGGAAAGTTTCCCATCTTTAGGAGGCCAATCAATAGGAAATATCTTGAAGTTAATTGACAACTTGTCTCTCCTAATCTTTTGGTATGGAGGGGTGAAGGAGGGCTGACTGACATTTATTGTTATTAATAACAAGGAACAGATCATCTCACAAACACTATCCTATTAGGCACCATAAGAGCTCAGCCAGGTAAATATAATAACCTGATATATTCAGAAAAGAATCCAGGATTGTTCAGGTTAAACACATTATTACCCAAGGAAATGTTATTAGGAAATGGTAGAAATAACCTCAAACCTAACCTCTGATTTTCCCACCATATTACATTTTGATCTTTAAGATATGCATGTAGACTCAGAAAATTCTATTGGTTACAGCTCAAAGCAGGTAGATAGACTAAATTAATGTTCACAGAGTCCCTTTCAGTCCCAGACATCTGTGAGACTATGATATACAACAAATTATTTTCTCTGCAAACCCAACCCTAGGGTACATTGTACAGATTTCTTTCCTCCGCACTTTCAGCTGTCAGCTCCTTGACTGCCCCTCACGGTCACTTTGCAAGTCTTGATTGCCAAGCATTTATTTTCTTCTCCCAGTTTGTCTGGAAGACAGAATGCCTCAGGAAGGGATTGTTGGGGCTTTTGATATAAGGCACATGAAATATCTGTAATTAAGGATTATATTTTTGTACCCAATAAATGGCTGGGAGAAGTCCTGTGATAGAAAGTTTTAGAAGATAATTGAACGTGTCAACTGGATCAAAAAATCAGGCACTTGCTCCACCTCTGCAAACTGTGATAAATAGTCCATTGTCTGGAGAATTTGCTAGGCATTTCCTTTTGCATTGTAAAATTACTGTAGCCTTTGTCACTGAATTTTTGGTTAACAATTCAAAGAAACCCTTGGACTAGGAGTTACCTTCTTTATGCCAGATACTGCCTCTCAAATAATAAAAATAATAATAATTCAAAACTTCAATTTATTTCTACCATTATCCCAGTTGAAGGAGGTTTTGTTTTGTTTTTTTTTTAGAACATTTATCTGGCTAAAAATGGGGCATATCTCAAGTTTGAATAAAAATTAGCATTCCTCTATCTGAATAGTAAAGTGAGAGTATAAGCACTTATTCTTCATTATTTATGTTTCCAATTGTGTCCTTTGTATAACTGCTTTGAAGCAGAGGCACCTTATTAAAATGGACAATCAATAACAGCGATAGAATTTCCAAGCAGAAGAACAAAACAAAATATAAATTAAAACTTCCTATTAAACCCCAGCAGTATATAGTGTGCCTGACCAAGAAGAATTGAGCTTGTTTAAATGTATATAAATCAGAGAAAATAGAAGGTGGAAGAGGAAAGAGAAGGGATCAAATTGAGACACAAGACTGAGGTGAGAATTTCCCAAGCTCTCAAAAAGAGTGGCAGACATAGCAAAGGGAAAGATCAGTGGGGATTTCCCATACAAATTACATTTCCTCCCAAAATTGCTTAACAGCAAATAAACCAGGGGAAATACTTGCTCTGAACAGGACAAAGGGTGATATACTTAATAAGAAAAGAGCTCATGCCAAAAGGCAATAAGAAAACCATCAAGTTTCCAATAAATACAGAGGGAAAAGGACAAAGACAATTTAAAACACAGGCACATTAGTGGCTAATAAACATTTGAACATTTTTCAACCTCACTCATTATCAACGAAATAGAAATTCGAATAACAATGAGACGCTATTTTTAACTTGCCAGATTAATAGAACTGTAACAAATGAGTGTTTGACACTGGAGATTAAGTGCCGGGACCAAGACACACTCAGCACAGCTGGAAGGAATAACAGAGTGGCTGGAGTCTTCTGCAGAGGAAAGGGGAGAATGTGAGAGCCTTTAAAATACTTGTGATATTTGTAACCCTCACCTCCAAAATGTTGTTTCTGGGATTCTACTGATGGAAATGATCTGAAATGAAGGCACAGTTTTCTGCCAAAGATTTTCATCGCAATGCTGTTTGTAATATTAAAATTTGGAAACATACTGTTTCCAAAAATAAGGCTTATATCAATTACGTTGGAATAAAAAAATGTAGCCACTCAAAATATCTGTAAAATATTTTGAAGAATATTATAAAATGCCTAGGTTTTAGTGTAAAGTGTAAAAGTATCAAATTTTATATGTAGATTGAGATCAAAGATGTAAAATAGGTATAAAAAATGACTAGAATGGATTTATAATAAGATATTAATCATGATTTTATTTGGCCAGTGAGATTGCAGGGAGGGTGGCCATGTAATTTGCTTTCCAAGTGGGGACACCTGGGAGGTGAGAAGAGAGCCGGATCAGAGGTTAGAAATGGAATTGTTCCAGTTAGGTGGTCACAGTTCTCCCAGATCACCTTCAGATGAATTTTTGCTCAGCTCTTCCATTCAAAATTTCTCAACAGTCTTTCCCCCCAGTGCTCATTGCAGCAGGACATGGAAGCAACCTAAGTGTCCTTCTAGAGAGGAACGACTGAAGAAGAGGCAGTATGTGTTTATAACGGAATACTTCGCGGCCATAAGAAAGGGTGAAACAGTGCCGTCTGCAGTGACGTGGCTGAACCTGGAGACTGTCACACTCAGTGAAGCAAGTCAGGCAGAGAAAGACAAACATCATAAGACATTGCTTACATGTGGAATCTTAAAAAGGTACAAACAAACCTACTTACAAAACAGAAACAGAGTCACCGATGTAGAAAACAAACTTATGATTACCAGGGGGAAAGTGGGGACGGAGGGGGATAAAGTGGGAGATTAGGATTGCATTAAGCACACTGCTACACATACCATAGACAAGTAATAAGAACCTATTGCATAACGCGGGGAACTCTACTAAATACTCTGCAATGGCCTACACAGGAAAAGAGTGAAGATATACACAACTGACTCACTTTACTATACAACAGAAAGCAAAATAACATTGTAAGTCAGCTATATGCCAATAAAAAATTAAGCATCAGGAAATACAAGAGTTTGTAGAATAAAATTTCTGCACAAGAATGAAAAAATCTTTTCTTAAAATTTTCAAGCAGAGTCTTTCATATTGCTGACTACTGAATGCACACCCATGTGTCTATGAGAAGGAACATTTTCTGATAATAAAACCTAGGAATGTTCCTTCCATTAAAGTCCTTATTTATCTTATAGACTAGTACTACTTTCTTTTACAAAAGGATTTTCTCATAAGCAAAATGCTTAATAATCAAAGTAGAAAATTTTGAGAACCCAGAAAATTATGAAATTTTGGGAAATTATATTGATAGAAATGTTGGGTAAGAGAAGAGCTCAGTAAAAATTCACTTGAAGGAGGTCTGGGCAAAGTATGGTTTGGAAACTGCTTGAGGAGAGTGGAAAGATTTTAACTTTTTTTTCATATTGGAATATGGGTGATTAACAATGTTGTGATAGATTCAGATGGACAACAAAGGTACTCAGCCAAACATAAACATGTCTCCAATCTCCTCAAACTCCCCTCCCATCCAGGCTGCCACATAACACTGAGCAGAGTTTCCTGTGCCATACGGTAGGTCTTTGTTGGTTATCCATTTTTAATACAGCAGTGTGTACATGTCCATCCCAAACTCCCTAACTATCCTTTCTTCCCAATCCTTCCCCCATAGGCAACCATAAATTCCTTCCCTAAGTCTGTGAGTCTGTTTGTCTTTTGTAAGTAAGTTCATTTGCATCATTTCCATTTAGAGTCTGCATATAAGGGATGTCTTATGATATTCTCTTTATCTGGAAAAGATTTGATGTTGGGCAGCAGGTTTGACCCCTGGGTCAGGAAGATCACCTGGAGAAGGAAATGCCAACCCACTTCAGTCCTCTTGCCTGGGAAATTCCATGGACAGAGGAGCCGGGCGGGTTACAGTTCATGGGGTTGGAAAGAGCTGGAAGCAACTGAACACGCAAGCTTATACTTAGGCCAGAGTAGTTTTTCAAACTAGTGGGTTCCCCATCACTGGAAGCATTTGAGTTGGGCCTGGCTGACTTCATCAAGGATGTTCTTAAAGAGAACTGAAGTCTGCCTTAGAGATACAAGCCCAGGGACCTGGGGGTCTTTGGAAGACCACTCAGGTCCCATCTCTGCCCCTAGCTTTTCTCCAGGACTAGTTTCTTCCCGGAGAGGTAAGGAGGTCCAGGCAGATCACTGTAGGGGGAAGCCACACCTGGGCAGTGTCAGGGTTAGCAGGGAGTGGAAAGCTGAAACTCTGTTCAGAACACTACCTTATATTTGAGTATACTCTTTTTCAAAGTAGTTTTACCTACTTCTATGATTTTTCAAAAATTGAATTTTTAAAAATTGAACACAGAACATTCTCAGAATCCCAGAAACCCTCCAAATCCCTCTCTTAATCACAACTTCCTTCTTCCCTCTGAAGGTAAATGGCAACCATACTTCTTATTCATCTGGCATGTTTTCAAATCCTAAATGAAATCATGCAGGATGCACATTCTACATCTGCCTTCCTTGACCCAACATTATGTTTGTGAGATTTCTCTGTATTATGACTTTACAGCATTTAATTCTCACAGAAACACCAAAAGGTGGGTTAAAAAGATATTCACAACTTGTTATGAAGATAAGGAAAGGAACCTAAGAGATTAAAGGACTTGTCCAAAGTCATGTTAACCAATAACTTGTCAGTAAGTGGTACTTGGGTCTTCCCAGGTGGTTCAAGTGATGAAGTACCTGCCTGCCGATGCAGGAGACTCAGGCAGGAGATGTGGGTTCGATCCCTGGGTCAGGAAGATCCTCTGGAGTAAGAAATGGCTACCCAGCTCCAGTATTCTCATCTGGGAGATTCTATGGACAGAGGAGCCTGGTGAGCTACAGTCCATGAGGTCACAAAAGGGTCAGGCACGACTGAGCACACGTGGTACCTAGATCCGCAGAGTCCAGTCTAGCTTTCTTCCTCGCACCGTGTTGACACTCCCGAGAAGTATGGCTTGGGGGGGACAGCGTGGGAACTGGGTTCATTCATATTTGGCTCTCCTACTGACCGCCTTCGTGACTTTCGGCACATCACCTACCTTCTCTGAAACCTGAATGCCTCATTTGCAGAATAGTATGCTGACATCAATGACTCTGAGGCAGTCAGTTAATATTTGGTAAGTGGATGAACAAATGATTCTGGTTGCTAGAATAAACTGAGACTGTGTATATAAAATCTCTTGGCATTTTTTGGTACTCAGTAAAAAGTAGCTATAGGTGACCCTGGAAAGAAAGCCTCATATCAGCAGAGGCTCCTAACGAAAGACTAATTTTGATACGCTAGTTAGAATTCATTGTTAGATGCACTGAGCTCTCTGATACTAGATGACTAGCTGGAAGGGAAATGAACAAAATAAAAACAATGATCTAGGCATTTCCAAAAAGCAGAGCTGTCACGTTGCCGACAAAAGTTCATATAGTCAAAGCTGTGGTTTTTCCAGGAGTCATGTAAGAATGTGAGAGTTGCACCATAAGGAAGGCTGAGCTCCGAAAAACGGATGCTTTCAAACTGTGGTGCTGAAGAAGACTCTTGAGAGTCCCTTGGACTGCAAGGAGATCCAACCAGAGAAATCAATCCTGAATGTTCATTAGTTCTGATGCTGAAGTTGAAGTTCAATACTTTGGCCACCTGATGTGAAGAGACGACTCACTGGAAAAGACCCTAATGCCTGGAAAGATTGAAGTCAAAAGGATTAGGGGGTAGCAGAGGATAAGATTGTCAAATAGTATCACAAACTCAATGGACATGAGTGTGAACAAACTGGGAGATACTGAAGGACAGGGAAGGCTGGCGTGCTGCAGTCCATGGAATCACAAAGAGTTGGACATGACTGAGCAACTGAGCAACAAAAACAAAGCATTTCCAACATCTGAAAACTTGCTTTTGTGCAAAAGACCTAGATGCCCCACCATCCACCCAGGGTCACCTAGAAGCTCAGGTCTAAGTAATAGCTCCTCTCATTAGCCCTCTTAAAACTCTCAAAGTGTTTCTCACACACCCACTTACTCCAGGCTTTGGTGTTATGTACAAAAACATCAGCTTTTCAAAGCTAATCTCTTCCCGAATTTTTGACATGCATATAGCACTGGTGAATTTACAACAACTTTTGGGATAGCATAGATTTTCTCCCGCAGAATGTAAAAGCCATCCAGCTAGCAGGCCAAGTTAGAAATCCACGTTCATCTAAGTTGGTTTGTGCCTAAATGCTCTCTGGGGTTTTACTTAGTTTTCAACTTGCTCGTGCTGTGAAAGTTCCATCTTCTAAATGTTAAATCACTGAGCCATGAAAAGATGTTACATGACCGCAGCTAGCAAGCAGTGTCAGTTTCCTGTAACGGTCTGCGTGTGTGGTGCTATCTGTGGGAAATTTTGGAATGGCTTTCTAAATATTGTGGCATCCTTCTCCTTTCATATGTGAGTCATCACTGCCATTTATTGAGGACTTAGTGTGCATCAGATTCTGTTAGCTACTCTTTTGGTGTTTCATTTAATCTTTATAGTAACCGCCTTGAGATAGAATTGGTGTCATCATTTTGTGGAAAAGGAAGCAGACCCAAATGGCTTTTTCAAGGCTAAACAACCTAAGTGGCGAAGCTAGAGCTTGAGCCTAGTGCTGTCTGATTTCAATGCTAGTTCTTTTTCCTCACTTCCATGATTCAAAGCGGAGATGAGGGGACTCCACTGTGACAAGTCTGGAATGTGGAACCCAAGGAAGAAGATGGACTTTCATCTTACTGATATGTATAGTCCTATACAAGTAGGTGCTCTGGTTTCCCTAAGTCCTGATGACTTGCTTATCAAAGAATATACTCAGCTTCTAAGTTATATCTGACTCTGCACCCCCATGGAACACCCAGACTCCTCTGTCCACTGGATTCTCCAGGCAAGAGTACTGGAGTGGGTTGCCATTTCCTTCTCCATGTCAAAGAACATAGACCATTATAACTGGAGAGGACTGGGTACTGGCACACCTTCCAAGGAGGAGGTGCAGTGAACTGTGTTGACCCCAGTTTGTGTCTACCCAAAGCAGGCTGCCCACAGGCGGTCTGGAGGAGCAGAGAATAGTTTTCCAGATTTTTCTTTCATCACCAAGGTAAGGTGCTCTCTGCTGCTCTATCGTGGTTCTTTATTTAGCAGAGCAATTCTGTTCTGCCAAAATATACATTCCAAATACAAGTGCTTAACATAATGATGATAATATAACCAAAACAACAGATCACTCTTACGTAACCTCCAATAGTGAGCCCCAGACATTGGAAGAGGGAGGAAATATAAACATGGTGCTGCCCTTGAGGGCCAGGTACCTTTGAAGGTGAGAGAAGTGTTCTTGCTCATTCTCCTTTGTCTTTAGAGCCATTTAGGTCTTTGAAGTAACTGAAATTTGGCCCCTAAGTCTTGAATTCTTCTTACTTTTAAAATACACTCCCTTTATCATAGTCTAAGATACCAGCATCTCTCCACAAGCCTGTTTGGGCCACCAGTCTAGGCTTCATTTCTATCCCTGTCCCCCTATAATTTATTTTCTTCAAAGTAACCAGAGTGTCCTTTCAAGCACATAATTCACATACTTTGGGGCACAGAGTTTATTTTCTAAAGATGACTGCACCAATTGGTGTTGTTCCACATGTTCTTACAAGGTAATACTGAGACCCCACCATCACTACAAGGTTCTATATTCCCTCCTCTTGACACTGAGCAGGCTTTGGGATGGACTCCACGAATAAAACACAGCAGACTTTCAACACTAAGTTAATAAAGGTGATACAAGCTACCACCAGGCTCTCTCTCTTGAAACGCTTGCCTTGGGAATCCAGCCACCATCTTGTGAGGAAGCCAGGAAGGCATATGGAAGGGCTTGGTGCAGTCCAGCTGAGGGTGCCTTGTAAAGCCGACACTCCCCACTAGACATGTGAGGGAGCAAGCTTTCACATGACTGCCATTCCCAGCTTTATTGTTGCCCCAGCTGAGCAGAGATGAGCTGACTCACCAAGCCCTGCCCATATGGTGGGTCTCTGAGCAAAACAGATACTGTCATTGTGTCAAGAAACTACATTTAGGGGATGCTTGTTATACGGCAACAGGAAAGTAGAACTCCATCCCTCCCTTGCTCAAAATCCTCCAATGATTTTCCAATCCATGTGGGTGATTTAGCCAATGACAGTCCCTCCCATCTCTTCAGCCCTCTGAAGAGGGCTACACTGACATACACTGAAGGTCACTGAAGTGTAGCCACATGTTCCATTTGCTCCATGGAATCCACTGAGCTTGTTTCAACCTCAGGGTCTCTGTTCTCACTGCTCCTTCTGCCTGAGTGCTATCCCTTGGAACTCGGCACAGCTGGATTCTTGTCATAACTCAGGTTCTGTTTCAAACATTCTTCCTTCTCTGATCACCAGAACTGACCTCTGGGTTCCTTTCAGATTGAAGGAGCACACATATGAGGTTGCATGGTCAGTGTGACATTTTTTTTATTTCCCCAGCCATGCTCAGCTGCAAAGTTGCAGGCTTAGAATAGGTGCATAGTGGAATTTGTTTTAAACAGATTTAGAGCCTTATCCAGAGAAGGCGATGGCACCCCACTCCAGTACTCTTGCCTGGAAACTCCCATGGATGGAGGAGCCTGGTGGGCTGCAGTCCATGAGGTTGCTAAGAGTCAGACATGACTGAGCAACTTCACTTTCACTTTTCAGTTTCATGCATCGGAGAAGGAAATGGCAACCCACTCCAGTGTTCTTGCCTGGAGAATCCCAGGGACGGGGGAGCCTGGTGGGCTGCCGTCTATGGGGTCGCACAGAGTCAGACACGACTGAAGCGACTTAGCAGCAGTTGCAGAGCCTTATCAGGTGGACTCATTGCTCTGAACCCCTTTGAAAGGGACTCTGCATCAGTAATCATTTCTCCCCACAGAGTCTCCAAAGGTGCTTTTCGCCAAGGCAACATGGTAATGATGACGTAGTCACAGTCTCAAAGATGTGTTATCAGGTTCTGTTTGAGTCTCTGGCTTACTGGCAGTGAAAGAGAGAAACAGAGGGAATCTTGGCATACAAATGCTGTGGTTCTCTTTAAGCATTTTCGATTCTCTATTTTCCAAAGTTCATTTGTTGATTGTCCACTGCCATCAAGGAGGCTATATTGTAGTGGAAGGGGCAGTTGCTAGGCAGACAATATATAAAATAGAGTATGTCACTGTGTGATGATATAGGAGGGAAGGTGATCAATCATTCAGTCGTGTCTGACTCTTTGAGACCCCATGGACTGTAGCCTCCCAGGCTCTTCTGTCCATGGGATTTCCCAGCAAGAATACTGGAGCATGTTGCCATTTCCTTCTCCAGGGAATCTTCTCAACCCAAGGATCAAACTTGTGTCTCTTGCATCTCCTACATTGGCAGGCAGATTCTTTACCACTCGAGCCACCTGAGAAGCCCTAGGAGGGAATGGGAGAGGATTAATAAACAAACGTATCGGTCATGCAGCTATCCATGGATGAATGTCCCAGGAAGAAGTGGCAAGCATGTAATGCTTAAGTATCAGCAAAAAAAGAGTATGACTGGAGTTCAGTGAGAAAGAGAAGGAGATGGGATTCCAGAAAAACCATAATTAAATCTTATATAGACTTTCCCTCATAGCCTGAGTGAGGTGGGAAATGGCTCAGTTTCATGGTGACACACCTTCTCACTGCTGGCTTAGGAAAAGCAGTAGAAAGATAAAGAACAGGAAGTCCAATTAGGAGATGTTTTCAGTGATCCAGAAATGGATCCAGGAGTAGAGGTTTGTATGACGACCTTAGAGCCTGGAGTAGTGATTAGTGGTCAAATTTTGGGTACAGGCTGTATATTGTCATCCCGCTTATTTAACTTATATGCAGAGTATATCTTGCAAAATGCCAGGTTGGATGAAGCACAAGCTGGAATCAAGATTGCTGGGAGAAATATCAATAACCTCAGATATGCAGACGACACAACACTGATGGCAGAAAGCAAAGAAGAACTAAAGAGCCTCTTGATGAAAGTGAAAGAGGAGAGTGAAAAAGTTGGCTTAAAACTCAACATTCAGAAAAAGATCATGGCATCTTGTCCCATCACTTCGTGGCAAATAGATGGGGAAACAATGGAAACAGTGAGAAGATTTATTTTCTTCGGCTCCAAAATCACTGCAGATGGTGACTGCAGCCATGGAATTAAAAGACACTTCCTCCTTGGAAGAAAAGCTATGACCAACTAGACAGTATATTAAAAAGCGGAGACATTACTTTGCTGACAAAGGTCCATCTAGTCAAAGTTATGGTTTGTCCAGTGGTCATGTATGGATGTGAGAGTTGGACTATAAAGAAAGCTGAGCACTGAAGAATTGATGCTTTTGAACTGTGGTGTTGGAGAAGACTCTTGAGAGTCCCTTGGACTGCAAGGAGATCTAATCAGTGAATTCTAAAGGAAATCAGTCCTAAATATTCATTGGAAGGACTGATGCTAAAGCTGAAACTCCAACACTTCGGCCACCTGATACAAAGAACTGACTGATTGGGAAAGACCCTGATGCCGGGAAAGATTGAAGGCAGGAGGAGAAGAAACAACAGAGGATGAGATGGCTGGATGGCATCACTGACTCGATGGACATGAGTTTGAGCAAGCTCTGGGAGTTGGTGATGGACAGGGAAGCCTGGTGTGCTGCAGTCCATGGGGTCTCAAAGAGTCAAACACGACTGAGAGACTGAACTGAACTGAACACAACACTTACTGATGGATTGGATATTCAAGAAGAGAAAATTGGTGTCAATGGGGACTTCGAGTTTTTATCCTGAGCAACTGTGAGAATGGAGTTGCCATAGACTGCAATGAATGAGATGCTAAGTGGAGCAGGTCTGGGGGATAATTAGAAGTGTCAGGAATTATATTTCATGCAGGCTATGTTTCAAATTTCTTAATATATATTAGACAAGCAGCATTATACAGGCAGCTGAATATAACAGTATAGCTTTGTAGGAGATAATTAGGCTGGTGATATAAATTTGGTAGTTAGTTATCAGGGCATAAATGGTATTTACAATCATGTGATCAGAAAATCTCACTAAGAAATGGATTTCGATAGAGGAATGTAGTCCAAGGAGTGAGACCTGGAAATTCTCAACATTTGGAGATAGGAGAGAATGGGTACCACTGACTGATTAATGAGGATTGACCCCTGAGGTGTGAAAACTAAGTACTGAGAGGGTAGCAGGTAGGAAGGTCAGAGGTCAACAAGCATCCATTCAGTTCAGTCAGTCGCTCAGTCGTGTCCGACTCTTTGCAACCCCATGAACCGCAGCACGCCAGGCCTCCCTGTCCATCACCAACTCCCGGAGTTCGCTCAGACTCGCGTCCATTGAGTCAGCGATGCCATCCAGCCATCTCATCCTCAGTCGTCCCCTTCTCCTCCTGCCCCTAATCCCTCCCAGCATCAGAGTCTTTTCCAATGAGTCAACCCTTCGCATGAGGTGGCCAAAGCAGGGGGAAATAAAAAACAAACTAACAAAACACGTCTGCCACTTGCAATTTATCTCCTCCTGATGCTTGGGGTCCTCTGGCCTTCCTTCCTGTTACATTCATTATCTGCCCAGTCACTCAGTCGTGTCTGACTCTTTGAGACTCCATAGACTGCAGCACAATAGGCTCCTCTGCCCGTGGGATTCTCCAGGCAAGAACACTGGAGTGGGTTTTCACGCCCTCCTCCAGGGGATATTTCTGACCCAGGTATTGAACCCGCAACTCCTGCGTCTCCTACACTGCAGGTGGATTCTTCACCACTGAGCCACCAGGGAAGCCTGAAAACTAAGTATAAGAAGAGATAAAAAGGGGTGTGGCACATATATACAATGGAACATTACTCAGTCATAGAAAAGAATGAGATTGGGTTATTGGTGGAGATTTGGACGGACCTACAGTCTGTCATACAGAATGAAGTAAGTCAGAAGAAGAACAAATACCATGCATTAACACATGTATTTGGAATCTAGAAAGATGGTAAAGATAAACCTATTTCCAGGGCAGGAATAAGGATACACATGTAGAGGACAAACTTGTGGACACAGCAAGGAAAAGGGGAGGGTGGGATGAGTTGGGAGAGTAGCACTGACGTATGTATGCTGCCGTGTGTCAGGTGGCTAGCTAGTGGGAAGCTCAGCTTGCTGCTCTATGATGGCCTAGAGGGCTGGGATGGGGTGGGAGGGAGGGAGATCTGAGAGGGAGGAGATACATGTGCACACATAGCTGATTCACTTCGTTGTACAGCAGAAACTAACACAACATTGTAAAGCAGTTATACTCCAACAGAAAAAGAATGTCCTCTGAGAAGGAAGGTGCAACCAACTACTTGAAACATTAATGAACAAAGTGAGATGCGTGTTGAGAATTTCCTGTTGGATTTGGTGGTGAGGAGATATACTTGATATCCTTGACAGGAGCTATTTCAGTGGTGGTAAAAAGATGAAAATCAGAATGACAGTGGGGTCAGGAGAGGAAAGGAGGAAGGGAATTGCAGTGACTTTATTTGACTACATTTATCCTGTAAAAGCTTCTCTGGTGGCTCAGCTGGTAAAGAATCTGCCTGCAATGTGGGAGACCTGAATTCCATCCCTGGGTTGGGAAGATCCCCTGGAGAAGGAAACGGCTACCCACTCCAGTATTCTGGCCTGGAGAATTCCATGGACCCCATGTGTCACAGAGTCAGCTATGACTGAGTGACTTTCACTTTCGCTTTCTTTTCATCCTGCAAAAAGAGCATAGACGTGGATGCAGTCACTAAAGAGGGATATGGGGCAAGTGGAGATCTTTAAAAAATCAGAGTCCATAAATTGTCGTTTCATGTGTGCAAAGGGCACAGTGAGAAGAGAAGCTAAAGATGAAAAAAGACTTTGCTAATGGCTTCCTTGAGTTCCAAAAGCACAGAGAAAGGAAGGCAGGAGTTGAGGGTGGCAATGTGGTCAGATTAGGTCACATGCAGAGCTTTGCAGACAGATAACAGGAGAGAGTCTTTAACTTCTTGTGGTAACTGATGCAGAACAGGAAAGTGGGCTTATGAAATTAGCCACAAATATGACTGTTTGATCTCAGATCCATTCTCTGAGATTCTCCATGTCTTGAGAGTCTAGCTTCCTTGCACGTTGGACCATTAAGAGGCTATTGGTCATCTGAATTCGCACTGATCAAAACCAGTGGGAAAGTAGCTCTAGCAGGAGATCAGGAAGCAGGAGGAGAGAGAGGCTGGTATTTTCCCAGCTTCTTCCAATTCTGGTAATGGCTGCATTTCTTTAAGCCCCTGCTCTGTGGGCAGTACCTCTTCTGTGGCTCCAGCTCATGATGGTCAAGGGTTGGTGATTCCTTCTGCCTTTGCTAACCCCTTGGTAATCAACATCCTTGCTGGGTCTCACATTTCCATTCGTATCTCAGTCAACAGCCTCTTCATTAAATTTCTCCAGTTAAATGGCCATTTGATTCCATGCCTGGATTCTGGTGGTCTTTCCTTCTACTGCTAAAAGAGTTACCACATACCTAGGTGTGCCCAGTACTGTTCTGATTTACATGATTCATGCCAGTGTGATTATCAACAGCCTACTCTTTTATTCTCACAATTATTCTAGTTTTGCTAAATAATAGAGCCATCGTACTCCTGGTCCCCTGGTTCCATCTATTATGATCCTAAGTACCCATGAATGTGAATGCTCTGATAACCTTCCCTCTGGCCGGGGTCTTCTTGGTCTCTTACAGGCTTTCCTGTGAACTGAGATTCTGGGTATCTAAGATAGGGGGAGGGAAAGGAAGAACATAGTTTGGTCTTAATATTCATTCTCCCAACACATGAGGGTAAGAGCAAATGAAAAAACAGAATACACCTTGTTTATGATGTACATTTTCCCATCTTAGTCATGTATAATGAAGAGCTACTTCCCTGGGGCCACTGGCTCATTAGCTTCCTACCGTCCCTTATTTGAGATATGAATAAAGCCAACTTGAAGAATGGCACAGGTGAATGGACAAATGTCAAGTGGCATCACAACCTTGAGCACATTAACTAAGCTCTGTTGGCCACGGTTTCCATCTGTAAATGGGAGGACTAATAGTACCTACCTAATGAGGTGACTGGGATTAAATGAGTTAGGATATAAAGATGTTTTAAAAAGTGCCTAGCACATAGTAAGCACTGTGCAGTTGTAACTCCATCACACACACACACACACAATGATGGAGAAAGATGGGGATGGGATTTAGCATTCATGCTGCAGAGACAGGAACGTAATTCTCCTCTACTGAGAGGAGCATGATACTCCTCATGCTCTCACGTAGTAAATTGTGTTACAGATCCATGTAGTTTGTTGAAACAAGGGGCTATTTCCTCTCTCACGTAGTAAATTGTGTTACAGATCCATGTAGTTTGTTGAAACAAGGGGCTATTTCCTGTCTGGAAAGAGTGTGCATTTCTAGGAAAAGGAAGAAAAGGAAGCTGACACTTGCTTTAATTCAAGCCTCATCAGAGCAATCTACCTTTGAGAGCAGCCACCTTGGGAAATGTGGGACAGTTTCTAGAATCTGTACACAATTTTGGTTTTGTTCTTGTTAACCAAACAAATGAAATCAACATTCATCTTTATGAACTGACATAAAATTTCTGGGTTAGAGGTTGTGCAGTAGAAGGGTGTATCAGTGTGGGTCCCACCCAAAGACAAACACTACGAAGTAATTTGGACAGAGGAAGTGTAAACAGAATTAATCATCAAGTTATGATGAGGAGAAACAAAAAAGATAGAAAATCCTGGGGAGTTTGAGATGGACATGCACACACTGCTATGTGGAATGAATAACTGACAAGGACCTAGTGTATAATGCAGGGAACTCTGCTCAGTATCATGTAATAACATAAATGGGAAAAGAATTTGAAAAAGAATAGACACATGCATAGCTGAACCACTTTGCTGTACACCTGAAACTATCACAACATTGTTAATCAACTATGTGCATGTTGTTCAGCTGCTAAGGTGTGTCTGACTCTTTGCAGCCCCATGGACTATAGCATGCCAGGCTCCTCTGTCCTCCACTGTCTCCTGGAGTTTGCTCAAATTGACGTTCACTGAGTCAGTGATGCTATCTAACCACCTTATCCTCTGGCACTCCTTTCTCCTTTTGCTTTCAATCTTTCCCAGCACCAGTGTTTATTTCAGAGTTGGCTCTTTGCCTCAGGTAGCCAAAGGATTGAAGCTTCAGCTTCAGCAACAGTCCTTTCATTGAATGATCAGCTATACTCCAATATAAAGTGAAAAGTTTTAAAAAGGAAATAAAACCCTAAAGGTACCCTGGCACTGCTATAGAGTACCCCAAGAAGCACTAGCTTGAAAGAGGTTCTAATCTCGTTGGAGAAGGTGTGAGTGTAGCCCAGTGAGTGGCAGAGAAGCACTCTGGCTTACAGAACACCCTAGGTGATACCCAGTTCAGTTGCTCAGTCATGTCCAATTCTTGGTGGCCCCATGGACTGCAGCACACCAGGCATCCCTGTCCATCACCAACTTCCGGAGCTTACTCAAACTCGTCCATTGAGTCGGTGATGCCATCCAACCATCTCATCCTCTGTTGTCCCCTTCTCCTCTTGCCTTCAATCTTTCCCAGCATCAGGATCTTTTCAAATGAGTCAGTTCTTTGCATTAGGTGGTCAAAGTATTGAAGTTTCAGCTTTAGCATCAGTCCTTCCAATGAACATTCAGGACTGATTTCCTTTAGGATGGACTGGTTAGATCTCCTTGCTGTCCAAAGGACTCTCAAGAGTCTTCTCCAACACCACAGTTCAAAAGTATCAATTCTTTGGTGCTCAGCTTTCTTTATAGTCCAACTCTCACATCCATACCTGACTACTGGAAAAACCATAGCTTTGACTAGATGGACCTTTGTTGGCAAAGTAATGTCTCTGCTTTTTAATATGGTATCTAGGTTGGTCATAGCTTTTCTTCCAAGGAGCAAGTGTCTTTTAATTCCATGGCTGCGGTCACCATCTGCAGTGATTTTGGAGCCCCCCGAAATAAAAATCTCTTGCTGTTTCCATTGTTTCCCCATCTATTTGCCATGAAATGATGGTACCAGATGCCATGATCTTCGTTTTCTGAATGTTGAATTATAAGCCAACTTTTTCACTCTTCTCTTTCACTTTCATCAAGAGCCTCTTTAGTTTTTCTTTGCTTTCTCCCATCAGTGTTATGTCATCTGCATATCTGCGGTTATTGATATTTCTCCCAGCAATCTTGATTCCAGCTTGTGCTTCATGAGCCCAGCATTTCACATGATGTACTCTGCATATAAATTAAATAAGCAGGGTAACATTATACAGGCTTGAAGTACTCCTTTTCCGATTTGGAACCACTCAGTTGTTCCACGTCCAGTTCTAACTGTTGCTTCCTGACCTGCATACAGATTTCTCAGGAGGCAGGTCAGGTGGTCTGGTATTCCCATCTCTTGATGAATTTTCCATAGTTTATTGTGATCCACACAGTTAAAGGCTTTGGTGTAGTCAATAAAGCAGAAGTAGATGTTTTTCTGGAACTCTCTTGCTTTTTCAATGATCCAACGGATGTTGGCAGTTTGATCTATGGTTCCTCTGCCTTCTCTAAATCCAACTTGAACAACTGGAAGTTCAGTCCCCAGTCCCCAACCAAACAAGAACAGGCTGCTTGGGTCCACAAATAGAGGGAGTCAGTGTCCATTCTGGGGGGTGT